>NC_091289.1:59905539-60262976 GCF_032444005.1 Ranitomeya imitator
CCCCGCTCCTCTGGTGACCCAGTTCAACAAGTTAAGATCATTATTTCTTTATTACGTGGCGACCCTCAAGACTGGGCATTTTCCCTTGCGCCAGGAGATCCTGCATTATGCGATATTGATGCGTTTTTTCTGGCGCTCGGATTGCTGTATGATGAACCTAATTCAGTGGATCAGGCAGAGAAAAATTTGCTGGCTCTGTGTCAGGGTCAGGATGAGGTAGAGATATATTGTCAGAAGTTTAGGAAGTGGTCTGTGCTCACTCAATGGAATGAATGTGCGCTGGCAGCTATTTTCAGAAAGGGTCTCTCTGAAGCCCTTAAGGATGTCATGGTGGGATTTCCTATGCCTGCTGGTCTGAATGAGTCTATGTCTTTGGCCATTCAGATCGATTGATGCTTACGTGAGCGTAAAAATGTGCACCATTTGGCGGTATTATCTGAGCATAAACCTGAGCCTATGCAATGTGATAGGATTTTGACCAGAGCTGAATGGCAAGAACACAGACGTCGGAATGGGCTGTGTTTTTATTGTGGTGATTCCAATCATGCTATCTCTGATTGTCCTAAGCGCACTAAGCGGTTCGCTAGGTCTGCCACCATTGGTACGGTACAGTCAAATTTCTTTTGTTTGTTACTTTGATCTGCTCTTTGTCATCCTATTCTGTCATGGCATTTGTGGATTCAGGCGCTGCCCTGAATTTGATGGACTTGGACTTTGCTAGGCGCTGTGGGTTTTTGTTGGAGCCCTTGCAGTATCCTATTCCATTGAGAGGAATTGATGCTACGCCTTTGGCCAAGAATAAGCCTCAGTACTGGACCCAACTGACCATGTGCATGGCTCCTGCGCATCAGGAGGATATTCGCTTTTTGGTGTTGCATAATCTGCATGATGTGGTCGTGTTGGGGTTGCCATGGCTACAGGTCCATAACCCAGTATTGGATTGGAAATCTATGTCTGTGTCCAGCTGGGGTTGTCAGGGGGTACATGGTGATGTTCCAGTTCTGTCTATTTCATCATCCACCCCTTCTGAGGTCCCAGAGTTCTTGTCGGATTACCGGGATGTATTTGATGAGCTCAAGTCCAGTGCCCTACCTCTGCATAGGGATTGCGATTGTGCTATCGATTTGATTCCTGGTAGTAAGTTTCCTAAGGGTCGACTGTTTAAGTTGTCTGTGCCTGAGCACGCCGCTATGCGGAGTTACGTAAAGGAATCCTTGGAGAAGGGTCATATTCGCCCGTCGTCGTCGCCATTGGGAGCAGGGTTCTTTTTTGTGGCCAAGAAGGATGGTTCGTTGAGACCTTGTATTGATTACCGCCTTCTAAATAAAATCACAGTCAAATTTCAGTACCCTTTGCCGCTGCTGTCTGATTTGTTTGCTCGGATTAAGGGGGCTAGTTGGTTCACCAAGATAGATCTTCGTGGTGCGTATAATCTTGTGCGTATTAAACAGGGCGATGAATGGAAAACAGCATATAATACGCCCGAGGGCCATTTTGAGTACCTGGTTATGCCATTCGGGCTTTCCAATGCTCCATCAGTATTTCAGTCCTTTATGCATGACATCTTCCGAGAGTACCTGGATAAATTCCTGATTGTATACTTGGATGATATTTTGGTCTTCTCGGATGATTGGGAGTCTCACGTGAAGCAGGTTAGAATGGTGTTCCAGGTCCTGCGTGCGAATTCTTTGTTTGTGAAGGGGTCAAAGTGTCTCTTTGGTGTTCAGAAGGTTTCATTTTTGGGTTTCATTTTTTCCCCTTCTACTGTCGAGATGGACCCTGTTAAAGTTCAGGCCATTTATGATTGGACTCAGCCGACATCTCTGAAGAGTCTGCAAAAGTTCCTGGGCTTTGCTAATTTTTATCGTCGCTTCATCAATAATTTTTCGAGTATTGCTAAACCGTTGACTGATTTGACCAAGAAGGGTGCTGATGTGGTCAATTGGTCTTCTGCTGCTGTTAGAAGCTTTTCAGGAGTTGAAGCGTCGTTTTTCTTCTGCCCCTGTGTTGTGCCAGCCAGATGTTTCGCTCCCGTTCCAGGTCGAGGTTGATGCTTTTGAGATTGGAGCAGGGGCTGTTTTGTCGCAAAGAAGTTCTGATGGCTCGGTGATGAAACCATGTGCCTTCTTTTCCAGGAAGTTTTCGCCTGCTGAGCATAATTATGATGTTGGCAATCGAGAGTTGTTGGCCATGAAGTGGGCATTCGAGGAGTGGCGTCATTGGCTTGAAGGAGCTAAGCATCGCGTGGTGGTCTTGACTGATCACAAGAACTTGACTTATCTCGAGTCTGCCAAACGGTTAAATCCTAGACAGGCTCGTTGGTCGCTGTTTTTCTCCCGTTTTGACTTTGTGGTTTCGTACCTTCCGGGCTCTAAGAATGTGAAGGCGGATGCCCTGTATAGGAGAAGATAATTCCTGGGTCTTTGCCTCTGATGTTCATGCTGCCGATCTGGTTCGTGCCTTTCATTTGGCTCATCCTGGTCGGCCTGGGGGCTCTGGTGAGGGTTCGGTGACCCCTCCTCAAGGGGGGGGGGTATTGTTGTGAATTCTGTGGTCGAGCTCCCTCCTGTGGTCATGAGTGGTACTTCGGCTGGTTCTGTCTATGAGATTCCTCTGGTGGATGTGAGTGGGGCTGCGGCTTCTGAGTTTCCTTCCTCAGGTGACGAGGTTAAGTCGTTAGGTGCTGCTCTATTTAACTCCACCTAGTTCTTTGTTCCTGGCCTCCAGTCAATGTTCCAGTATTGGTCTTGCTCTCTCCTGGATCGTCTTGTGGCCTGTCTGCCCTGCATAAGCTAAGTTCTGCTTGTGTTACTTTTGTTTGCTATTTTTTCTGTCCAGCTTGCTATATTGGTTTTTCTTGCTTGCTGGAAGCTCTGGGACGCAGAGGGAGCACCTCCGTGCCGATAGTCGGTACGGAGGGTCTTTTTGCGCCCTCTGCGTGGTTGTTTGTAGGTTTTTGTGCTGACCGCAAAGCTATCTTTACTATCCTCGGTCTATTCAGTAAGTCGGGCCTCACTTTGCTAAAACCTATTTCATCTCTGTGTTTGTATTTTCATCTTTACTCACAGTCATTATATGTGGGGGGCTGCCTTTTCCTTTGGGGAATTTCTCTGAGGCAAGGTAGGCTTATTTTTCTATCTTCAGGGCTAGCTAGTTTCTCAGGCTGTGCCCGAGGCGCCTAGGTCTGGTCAGGAGCGCTCCACGGCTACCTCTAGTGTGGTGTGATAGGATTAGGGATTGCGGTCAGCAGAGTTCCCACGTCTCAGAGCTCGTCCTATGTTATTAGTAACTATCATGTCACTTTGTGTGCTCTTAACCACCAGGTCCATTGTGTTTCTGAATCACCAGTTCATAACAGTGTTCCACTCCAAGGTGTTCCCCAGGTTGCCTCTCCATTGCTTCGATCTTCTAGCTCTTCTTAAGTAGTTGTTGAAAACAACACTGCATTAGGCCTACAAGTTGGGTCTGGGTTGTAGAGACGGTGTCTTCCACTCCAAGGTGTACCCCAGGTTGCCTCTCCATTGCTTTGATCTTCTGGCTCTCGTTTAGTAGTTGTTGAAAACAACACTGCATTAGGCCTACAAGTTGGGTCTGGGGTGTAGAGACGGTGTGTTCCACTCCAAGGTGTCCCCCAGGTTGCCTCTCCATTGCTTCGATCTTCTGGCTCTCGTTTAGTAGTTGTTGAAAACAACACTGCATTAGGCCTACAAGTTGGGTCTGCGTTGTAGAGACGGTGTGTTCCACTCCAAGGTGTTCTCCAGGTTTCCTCTCCATTGCTTCGATCTTCTAGTTCTTCTTAAGTAGTTGTTGAAAACAACACTGCATTAGGCCTACAAGTTGGGTCTGGGTTGTAGAGACGGTGTCTTCCACTCCAAGGTGTTCCCCAGGTTGCCTCTCCATTGCTTCAATCTTAAAGCTCTTGTTTAGTAGTTGTTGAAAACAACACTGCATTCGGCCTACAAGTTGGGTCTGGGGTGTAGAGACGGTGTGTTCCACTCCAAGGTGTTCCCCAGGTTGCCTCTCCATTGCTTCAATCTTAAAGCTCTTGTTTAGTAGTTGTTGAAAACAACACTGCATTCGGCCTACAAGTTGGGTCTGGGTTGTAGAGACGGTGTCTTCCACTCCAAGGTGTTCCCCAGGTTGCCTCTCCATTGCTTCGATCTTCTGGCTCTCGTTTAGTAGTTGTTGAAAACAACACTGCATTAGGCCTACAAGTTGGGTCTGGGGTTGTAGAGACGGTGTCTTTCACTCCAAGGTGTTCTCCAGGTTTCCTCTCCATTGCTTCAATCTTCATGCTCGTCTTAAGTAGTTGTTGAAACAAGACTACATTAGGCCTACAAGTTGGGTCTGGGTCTTAGAGATGGTGTCTGCCGCTCCAAGGTGTTCTCCAGGTTGCCACATAATCGAAGCTGCATAGAGCCTATTTTGTAATTTTACGTCTACAAAGTCTTTCTGCGGTCCCTCCTTCCAATTGTCCTCCACTGAGCACAACAATGCAGACCGTGTACCCATGTAACCTTTTTTAAACCAGCGTCGAGCCAACTTTGTGGTTTAAGGCCTACTTGTAGTGTCTGGCTGCGCCACTCAATACAGCTGTCCTCTTTACAAAAAATGACCTACAATTATCTGGTTTTCAGCCTATCGGAATTTTAAAACTGCAGCGGGCCTACTAGTTGGGTTGGGGCCTTCAATCTGTGTCTGCCGCTCCTTGCTGTTCTCCTACAGTGAACAAAGCTGTGCCGCCTGTTTACTACTGTTGCCAATTTTGAACTGCATTTAGACTACTTACTGATTTGGGCCTACTCTCTGTGTCAGCCTCTCATTCCAGTTGTCTTCCACTGA
This sequence comes from Ranitomeya imitator, assembly GCF_032444005.1. Classification (NCBI taxonomy): domain Eukaryota; kingdom Metazoa; phylum Chordata; class Amphibia; order Anura; family Dendrobatidae; genus Ranitomeya; species Ranitomeya imitator. The sequence continues at coordinate 59,910,382 of NC_091289.1, forward strand.
ACAAAACAATGCCCCCTGGTTAGTCCTGTTACCAATTTTGAACTGCATTTAGCCCACTTTATTCTTTGCTCCTATATCTGTGTTTCCTCCTCATCCTGCCCATTGCCCAGCCAGTGATAGATGAGTCTGCTGGTACATTGACCCATAACGCAACATTCCCCGTGCACGCTACACTGCAAGAATGTGACCCTGCTGAAAGTCAGGTCCCCCTTCCCGCATACCATACCACCTTACACGGGGACAAAGAGGAAGGTGCAGATGAAGGTGCAGGTTCCTTCATCAGGTGGGGGGAGGAATACTCGTTGGCGACGTCACTGGCACAGGGCCCCTCATAGTACGCAAAAGTGTTCCTGCCGGTGGGAGGCGCCCCCGCCGTGCAAACACACCGCTGTACTTTGAGGGGCCCTGTGCCAGTGCCAATGCCAACGAGTGGGCCCCCCCTGCTTGCTCAGGATCACAGCACTTGCAAAGTTGAAATACTTACCTCTCCCTGCTCCACTGCCGTGACGTGGCCCAGATTTCCTGGGCCCACTAATTACTTAAACCAGCCCTACCCCCCACAACTTTAGCCAAATGACCCCCAATTTCAAATGCCTTACTATTATTATAAGCTAAATTAAGATTGACAAGCTTCAGTAACAAGAATGGATGTTTTTGCCATTAAAATGGGCTCTGTACATGTTTTCCTGGCCTCCACTCACTGCCGACTATGCTCCCCTATTGACTTGCATTGGGTTTCGTGTTTCGGTCGACCCCCGACTTTTCGCGATAATCGGCCGATTCCACTCGACTCGACTTTTGAGATAGTCGGGTTTCGCGAAACCCGACTCGACTCTAAAAAAGTCAAGGTCGCTCAACCCTAATGACAACATATTATACATTTAGACTCTTAAAGGTAACATACCCAGGGTGTAGCAATACCTGTATGCAACCTTGGTAATATACTTTAAATGTGTAGCAGTACCATACATAAATTAACAGTGATAATACATTGAATAATGTAGCATTATCACATGACAAGTGGACAGTGGGTTAAGGGGGAGGGGAACAAGGCATCAAACTATCACATCTACAATACTTTACTGTAGCTGCTCTTTTTCTGTGCTCACTATCTTCAGACCACTTTTCAGGAACCATATAAATGAAGAGCCTCTGACTAACTTCTTTACTGTATGTGTCCTAAGCCTTGCTGCATTGTCTCTTCTCAGACCCGCAGTTCCCAGGACCTGGCTGACACTTCAAATTCTAGGAGGCTCATATGGACTCTCACAAAGTTGCGGAACCAAAGTTTCCTTCCTCAACTAGCCTTCTAGAGGTATTCCATGGTCACCACTCAAGCTCCTTTCTTTAGTAGATTTCTCTTTCACACATATGTATATCTTTCACACATACACACACAAACACACTCCGGTGGAAATCACTTAGACCAGAGGGGTGTAATTCCTACTCTCCATGTCCGAACCACTTACTAACTCAACATTGCTTTCTGTTCCTCACACTAACCACTGAGATTCACAAATCTCCTCCCCACAATGGGCTGGCCTTAACTCTCACACTATCTCTGTTCCACTGCTGCTGGCAAAACGTAACCTTTCACCTAGTTCGAGACAGTGATATCTTGTGACCGTGCGTTAGTACTGCAGCCTACATAGAAATTAACAATTGTTATTAGGAAAAAATACATCAGGATGACAACATTATTTACATTCTGTACCACAGCAGCATTGATGTCTTCAGGGGGAACACGACAGTTGGTCAATCTCCTTACATATACACTAAAAATTCGCACAGAGATTTCCATTGGTGAATTTCCATTGGTGACACTGCAGATGTATAAGCAGCAATCCAGTTCTGTCCAGACACGTGCCGACATATCCTCAGATATTATTTCTACTGTTTCAGTTATCTGTCAGATCCTGTGGCTAGTTGAAATGGCAGATACACTGAGTCATTGATGTAACCCCAAAGAAAGAAGTCACAAGGTATTAGGTCTGGAGATCGTGGAGGTCAGCGCAACATTGGCAAATCAACCTAAAACGGTCACAGAAACAGCAGGGTCCATATCAGAGGACATGGATAGAACTGGACTAGCATCTAAACATCTGTGTGTCACCAATGAAAATCACTTTCAACATTTGTAGTGTACAGATATGAAAGAAGTATCGTTTCTCCTTGTGGAGATTGACATGCTAAGCATGCAAAGAAGAGGAGAATTAAAGCTGCAATGCTCCTCTAGGAAATATGCTAATTATGCAAATTGTAGGATTGCTACCTTCCAATAGGTGACACTAGAGATCTAGTTCTCTTCCTCTCTGAAGAGACAATTTGCATAATTAGCATATTTCCCAGAGGAGCATTGCGGCTTTAAGTCTCCTCATCTTGGCATGCTTAGCATGTCAATCTCCGCAAGGAGAAACAATACTTCTTAGATATCGGTCGGACAACTCTCACACAGCGAAGCCAGATCTCCCCTTTGCACTGACGAGGGGCAGTACCCCGAAACACAGTGTCTGCAAGTTGAGATTCTGGTTTGGCTATTATCCTAAGTCATGTCACAAGGCTTGTTAAAGCATCGACATTGATTTGTAGGATTGCTACCTTCCAATAGGTGGTACTAGAGATCTAGTTCTCTTCCTCTCTGAAGAGACAATTTGCATAATTAGCGTAGTGTACAGATAAAACTTGTAGCTAGTGTGGTTTTTTATGTTAATACTTTTGTACCATGCTCTATCAGTTATGAATTACTGAAGCTATAATTTTTCACCCTGTATGCTGTAAAAGCATAGGGACTAACCTAAGACAACAAAAGACTGAAAACATTATTTATGATTTCTGAGGTCAAAGAATACTTCAATTCCCTAACATATAAACCTTTCCAAAGCCGCTAGGTGGAAAGCTCCATTTCTCTCCTTTCAAGTAGTTAAACAACATATTAAATCACACAATTTGAGTGTATTGAAGCCACTAAATCTGACAATTTGGATAATTTCTATAACATCTGGACCCCCGGGCTGGACCGCTTCTCCCACTCTAGTTTACATGGCGCTATTGTGACGTCATCCTGACCTCAACCTGGTCCTAACTTTGTTATCCATTCTGCTCTATGGCTGTTAATTACACAACAACCTGTCCTTATTGATATGACCAAACATTTAATTTAGGATCTACTGTATCTTCGATGATATATCAATAGCTTGATTGATATCTTTCATAATATAGATTACTTCTGTTCTGTAGTTCCCTCTCTTGTTTTCTTGCAAGTTTACTGAAAAGTGGCCCATTTGAAGAATTTTTGCTTCCATTTTCATTGAAAAGCAGTCTTTTATCTTCAATACAATAAAATATTTATGAAACTAAAAAAGGAACTTCCAACATTTTCTCTGGAAAGCAACTTATTCAAAAGTTTTCATAAATTGTGAGAAATGTGCACATGATAGAAAAGATTTTGTTCCATTGAAACCAGAAGTTCAAATGACTTACAGCTTCCCTTCTTGTTGTCATCTCGGAACTAGCCTTACACGAACATGTAATCCAGAGTAAAATGGTGTATACCGGTTAAGTTTGGGACTTGACATAGAGGATCCAGTTCTGGTGAATACACTTTTAGGTATTCCTTATAATAAGCTATGTCTTCTGTGTGACCTGTGCTTCTTTGCGCAATCTATTTAATCTACTTACGTGAAATTCAATAAAAAATTAGCATTAAAACTGCACTTAACCCATCGATTGGTCACTCTGAGTCACAAGTTTACTGCATGAAAAGTGTGTCTGCTGATATGATTAGATGGGCAGGCGTGAATAGGAGAGAGTGCTGTCCAGTTACTCAGCAGGTGCAATCATCTCCTTGTGGCAGCCTACGGGTTAGCAGAGGATTCTCTTGTGACAAGATGGGGCAGTTATTTTAACCCCTTCGCCCCAAAGCCTCACCTTCCTGACCAGACTAATTTTTACAATTCTGACCACTATCACTTTATGAGGTCATAACTCTGGAACGCTTCAACAGATTCTGGTGATTCTGAAAATGTTTTCTCATGACATATTGTACTTTATGATAGTGATAAAATTTCTTTGATATGACTTGTATTAATTTGTAAAAAAAATTGGAGTTTGGCAAAACTTTTGAATATTTCACAATTTTCAAACTTTTAATTTTTATGCCCCTAAATCAGAGAGTCATATCGCACAAGATAGTTAATAAATAACATTTCCCACATGTACTACAGCAAGAAAACTGAGTATAAGAATCCCAAAAATCATAGTAGAAAAAATAATTTTATTAACACAAAAATACATATTAGAAACGTACGACCAATTAAAATTATGCACCCCTTTTGAAAAAGCTTGGCGGCGAAACGTGCGTCAAGGGGCTCCTGGTGCATAGTCTGTGCGCTGTCCGGCTATACCATGGGTAAGCACGCATAGGCTATTATTCATTTATTGATTTATCCAGCATGTTCCTCATGAGATATTGTCTCTGACCTCTAGGGACTTTTGCAGGAACTACCTCATTATGATATGATTTTAAAATAGCCGCATCGCTAGCAGCATACTTACCCCTGGATATATGTAGCGTCCCCCATTTACACCAGTATACCTAGAGTTTTCTCTCTATCTACCACCTGCTTTGGTGCATAATTTTAATTGGTCATACGTTTCTGATATGTATTTTTGTGTTAATAAAATTATTTTTTCTACTATGATTTTTGGGATTCTTATACTCCGTTTTCTTGCTGTAGTACATGTTCGTTGGAGTTGTCCTGGTGAACCAGTGTGTCTGGACATTGTTTTTGGGAGAGCCACACTATATTGCTCTCGGCCATATATTACGTGTATGCTTCATGATTCCTTGTTTAACATTTCCCACATGTCTACTCTACATCAGTACAATTTTGGAAACATCATTTTTCTATTCGCCACGACAGCACCCACTAGAGAGAGGGGATCCGCCCCTAGGAACAGGAAACCTACAGAGTGATAAAAGGGGCGGCCCCCCCTCGCTCCTCAGTTGGTTTCCTGTTCCCAAGGAGGAAACCCTCAGAGAGAATCTCTGCAGCTAAGAAGAGGAAAAGCTCGCCTGGAACACAGCCTGTACGTCTCTGTTGAGCGACAGGGGCCCCAGAGCGAGCGTCAGAGACGGGTGTTCCTGTTGGTTCCCCCCCTCATCTGGATACATCAGCAGCATGCCGGGATCACAACAGTCTCCCTGTTGGGAGACCGTTGGTTTTTGCTCCACCGCCTAAAGAATCCCGTCAGCACATCAAGTAAGTGTCGCTATGGAAAGCGCTTACCCTCCGGCCACAGTGGGGCATGAACGGCCGCGGTAGCAGGAGCTTCTCTTCCTCTGCAGCATAGAAGGAAGACGCGCGAGCGCACATGCAGGCGCTGTATGGTCGGCGTACCCGGATGTAAAGAGGAACTTCCGGGTATGCGGGGTCAGCTAAGCGTGCTGGCGTGGACGCCTTGGACAGCGGTGGAGAGGGCTAATAAAGTTGGTCAGGTAAAAAAAAAAAAAAAAAAGGGGGGGAGGAAAGATGGGGGCGTGTATCCCTTGTAAGAACGGCTCTATATAAGGCTGGAGACACATGGCACTGTGCGCACCATGTCGTCTCAGGAAGATATTGAGCGCCCACTGGAGGTTGTAATCCTGCCTAGTGGTGATGCTAATAAGAAAATCAGCGGACACTCAAAAATGAGTGATTCCACGGATAAATCAGGGAAAAAATCGTCCCGTTCCAAACCCCAGGCCGACCAGACAACTCTGCAGCCGGTATATTTTTTTTTTTTTCCGGATAAGTGTATATATAGCTTCATATCTCTTACAGTAGTCTCCTCTGCTTGTGTCTTTTTTGTAGGCTAAGCGGACGTCAAAATCTAAACATAAGCAGTGTAAGATATGTAATGAGCCCCTACCTGACTCATATATTAAGGAGCTATGTCAACATTGCATTGATAACACTTTACAGCAGGAGAGTTCGGTCAGGATGAATGACATACGTCTCATGATCCGGGAAGAGCTTCAGTCCTTGAGGGGTAGTCCGGCGGTTAATATGGAAAGGAGAAGTAGAAGGACTCTTTCACCTATAGCCGACACATCAGCAGAAAGTGGAGAGGTGGACTCAGACATCTCTCAGAGATTGGATTCCTCGGAGGAGGAAGATTATGTCTGTTTTCCTACAGACAATGTAAATAATTTGGTTAAAGCTGTAAGAGGAACAATGGGGGTGTCAGAGTCTAAAGATCCCCAGACACCACAGGACATTATGTTCGCAGGTTTATCGCAGCGAAAGGGCCAAGTATTCCCTGTGAATCAGGCCATTAAAGACCTTGTTAAAAAAGAATGGGCTAAAGGACAGAAGGGCTTTGTACCGGTATCATGTAAGAGGCGGTACCCCTTTGATGATGAGGACTTGGCAGTTTGGTCTAAAATTCCTAAAGTGGATGCGGCTGTGGCATCAACTTCTCGCCGATCCTCCTTACCCGTAGAGGATGCGGGCTCCTTGCCTGACCCCATGGATAGAAAATCAGACGCTCTGCTTAAAAGGTCATGGGAAGCTTGTGTCACGGCATTTAAACCGGCGATCTCAGCCACGTCCACTAGTAGATCTATGCTGGTCTGGCTGGAGCAGTTGGACCAAAATATTAAGAGTGGTGTATCTAGGGAAAAACTACGTGCCTCTATTCCTTTGATTAAGGGGGCGGCAGCCTTCATTTCTGATGCCTCTATAGACTCTCTCCGCCTAGCAGCCAGAACAGCCAGCCTCACTAATACGGCACGACGCGCTTTATGGTTAAAGAATTGGAAAGGGGATGCCCAGTCCAGGGCTAAATTGTGTACTATACCCTGCCAGGGTGAGTACCTCTTTGGAACGGTCTTAGACGAAATTCTCACTAAGGCAGGTGAAAGGAAGAAGGGGTTCCCTAATCCCTTTATTCCTTCTTACAGAAGGGCGTTCAAAAAGCCACCATTCGGAAGGAAGGGAGGCTTCAAGGACAGATGGAATAACAAAGATTTCAAACAAAGAGGAAATTTGTTCAATAAGCGCCCCTTCAAGCCAGCAGATAAATTCCGCTGATTATATTTCACCGGTGGGAGGAAGACTAAAACAATTTAGTAAGCAGTGGAAAGACATAACGGTTAATCCATGGGCCATTCATTTAATATCTTCAGGCCTCACATTAGACTTTATTAAAAGGCCTCCGGACTCCTTCCTCCTTACCACCTTAAGATCCAGGCCTCAACAAGAGGCACTTGAAACCAAAGTTAAATCCCTCATACTCAAACAAGTCCTGGTAGAGGTTCCATCTTCCCAGATAGGGAGGGGATTTTACTCTCCCTTATTTCTGATTAGTAAGCCTGATGGCTCTTTCAGAACTATAATTAACTTGAGAAAACTGAACTCCTTTATAAGACCCAAAACATTTAAAATGGAATCCATACGTTCGGCCATAAAAAATCTATTTCCAAACTGTTACATGGTAGTATTGGATCTTAAAGATGCTTATTACCATATTCCTATACACCATTTACATCAGCAATTTCTTCGGGTAGCAGTTTGTATAGAAGGGCAAATTCGTCATCTACAATACCGGGCAATGCCCTTCGGTTTATCTATGGCCCCAAGGGTTTTTACTAAATTGCTAGCGGAAGTAATGTCCTTTTTACGGGTAAAAGATACCTTGGTCATTCCGTATTTGGATGACCTATTGATTGTAGGTAAGAACTCCCTACAGTGTGAGCAGAGGTTACACTTCAGACATCATGGAGTTGGCCGAAGGTCATCTGCTATCCTTGTCAGCAGTGCACATCAGGGGCATAGACAATTTTCATGCCGATTTCCTCAGCCGTCACACTCTTCATCAGGGAGAATGGATGCTGAACAGGAAGATTTTCAGATTAATAACAGCTCGATGGGGTGTTCCTCAAATAGACTTGTTTTCCACAAGAGCCAACCGTCAGGTCAGGAGGTTTGCCTCTCTATGCAGGGAGGACAAGCCGGACATACTCGATGCCCTCCAGGTACCATGGACATTCGACCTGGCCTATGCTTTCCCCCCATGGAATCTATTACCTATAGTAATAAGAAAAATAAGGGAGGAAGGCGCAAGAGTTCTGTTAATAGCCCCATTCTGGCCCAAAAGGCCATGGTTCTCATGGCTGAGGGCGATGTCAGTGTCAGACCCGTGGATTCTGCCTCAGTCCAAGGACTTGCTCTCTCAGGGACCATTCCTCCATCCTCAGGCAAAGGGCATGAACCTGACTGCCTGGAGTTTGAGAGGCAGTTACTAAGTATAAGGGGGTTTTCTAGTGGGTTAATTAACACTCTTATGAAGAGTAGAAAACCTTCAACTACTAGAATTTATGTTAGAATTTGGAGAAAATTTCTTCAATTCCATACTGCACAACTTTCATCTGAAGTTCCTATATTTCCAGTGTTGGAATTTCTACAAAGAGGTTTGGAATTAGGACTCTCCGTAAGCACTCTGAAGGTCCAGGTTTCAGCTTTAGGAGCTCTTTTTAATTATGATGTTGTGGGTAATAGGTGGATATCCCGATTTATATCTGCCTGTGAGCGTTCAAGACCAATTAGCATACCGCAGGTTCCTCAGTGGGATTTATCCATAGTCCTGGAAGCATTGACACAGCCACCGTTTGAGCCTCTCCAAACAGCCTCACTAAAAAATATTTCTTTGAAAACGGTATTGTTAGTGGCATTAGTTTCTGCTAGAAGAGTGAGTGATCTCCATGCATTATCTATAGATCCTCCCTTTTTATCTGTAACATCAGATAGGATAATTTTGAAAACAGACCCTTGTTATCTTCCTACAGTAGCCACTACTTTTCATAGAGCCCAGGAGATCTTGTTACCTACCTTTTATGAGAACCACTCAACTCCAGAAGAAGTAAAACTTCATACTCTAGATGTAAAAAGGATTGTGCTAGCCTATTTAGAGAGAACCAGGGACTGGAGGAAGAGTAGGGCTCTCTTTGTGTCTTTCCAGGGTAAAACCAAAGGTACCAGAGTGACAAAGAACACATTATCTCGCTGGATCAGAGAGGCCATAATCTTGGCGTATAAAGCTGGAGGTAGAGATCCTCCGATGCATATAGGAGCACACTCTACAAGAGCCTTGTCGACTTCCTGGGCAGAAAGGGCGAATGTGCCAATAGACCTTATATGTAAGGCTGCAACTTGGTCTTCACCTAATACCTTCTATAAACATTATAGATTAGATCTATCCTCTGCTTCTGATCTAACTTTTGGTGTATCGGTCCTTGACTCAGTAAACCCACCCAGTCTATAGTCTCTGAAATTCTCTCTAGTGGGTGCTGTCGTGGCGAATAGAAAATACCGGATTACTCACCGGTAATGCTCTTTTATAGAGCCCACGACAGCACCCTTTCACATCCCTCCCTTTTCTGTATATAGTCGCACGTGGTGCTTCTTTGGTGAGGTGTAAATATTAGAAGAAAGTAGCATAAGGTTGTGAATATGTATATATATATATATGGATATACCTGAACCTGTTAACTAAAACCTGGCGGCGGTTCCTCCTATTCTCTGTAAAACAACTGAGGAGCGAGGGGGGGCCGCCCCTTTTATCTCTCTGTAGGTTTCCTGTTCCTAGGGGCGGATCCCCTCTCTCTAGTGGGTGCTGTCGTGGGCTCTATAAAAGAGCATTACCGGTGAGTAATCCGGTATTTTTTTGTTAGGGAGTTATAAGGGTTAAAAGTTGACCAGCGATTTCTCATTTTTACAACAAAATTTGCAAAACCATTTTTTTTTTGGGACAACTGTTATGAACTGGTGGTTCAGAAACACAATGGACCTGGTGGTTAAGAGCACACAAAGTGACCTGATAGTTACTAATAACATAGGACGAGCTCTGAGACGTGGGAACTCTGCTGACCGCAATCCCTAATCCTATCACACCACACTAGAGGTAGCCGTGGAGCGCTCCTGACCAGACCTAGGCGCCTCGGGCACAGCCTGAGAAACTAGCTAGCCCTGAAGATAGAAAAATAAGCCTACCTTGCCTCAGAGAAATTCCCCAAAGGAAAAGGCAGCCCCCCACATATAATGACTGAGTAAAGATGAAAATACAAACACAGAGATGAAATAGGTTTTAGCAAAGTGAGGCCCGACTTACTGAATAGACAGAGGATAGGAAAGATAGCTTTGCGGTCAGCACAAAAACCTACAAACAACCACGCAGAGGGCGCAAAAAGACCCTCCGCACCGACTAACGGTACGTAGGCGCTTCCTCTGCGTCCCAGAGCTTCCAGCAAGCAAGACAAACCAAAAAAGCAAGCTGGACAGAAAAAATAGCAAACCAAGAAACACAAGCAGAACTTAGCTTATGCAGGCCACAAGGATGATCCAGGAGAGAGCAAGACCAATACTGGAACATTGACTGGAGGCAAAGAACAAAGAACTAGGTGGAGTTAAATAGATCAGCACCTAACGACTTAACCTCGTCACCTGAGGAAGGAAACTCAGAAGCCGCAGCCCCACTCACATCCACCAGAGGAAGCTCATAGACAGAACCAGCCGAAGTACCACTCATGACCACAGGAGGGAGCTCGACCACAGAATTCACAACAGACAACCTCATATTTGAAGTCACTTTGAGGGGCCTATATGATAGAAAATACCCAAAAATGACACCATTCTAAAACTGCACCCCTCAAGGTACTCAAAATCACATTCAAGAAGTCTATTAACCCTCCACATGAATTTTTGGAATGTGGAAGAAAAAAATAAACATTTAGTTTTCTTTCACAACAATTTTCCTTTAGACCTAATTTTTTTTTTACTTTTGCAAGGGTAACAGGAGAAAATAGACCATACACTTTGTTGTGCAATTTCTACTGAGCATGCTGATACCTCATATGTGGGGAAAAACAACTGTTTGGATGCATGGCAGGGCTCGGAAGGGAAGGAGTGCCGTTTCACTTTTTGAATTTAAAATTTGCTGGCATAATTAGCAGTCGCCATGTCGTGTTTGGAGAGCCCTTGATGTGCCTAAACAGTGGAAACCCCCATCAAGTTACACCATTTTTAAAATTAGACCCCTTAGGGAACTTATATAGATGTGTATTGAGCATCTTAAACTCACAGGTAATTCAAAGAAGTTGATAACGTTAAGCCATGAAAATAAAAAAATCACATTTTTCCCAGATAAATCTTTTTAGCTCCATATTTTGCATTTTCTTAAGGGTAACAGGAGAAATTGCTCCATACAATTTGTCGTTCAATTTCTCCTGAATACACAGATATCCCATATGTAGAAGGATATTACTGTTTGGGCGCACGGCAGGGCTTGGAAGAAGCGCCATTTGACTCTCTGAATGCAAAATTTGATGAATAAATTAGCGGAAGCCATGTCACGCCTGAGGAGCCCCTGATGTTCTCCTTAGTGGAAACCCCCACAAAGGAAACCATTGTAGAAACTAGAACCCTTTGAGACCTTACACACGTGGTCAAAATTGTCGGTACCCCTCGTTTAATGACTGAAAAACCCACAATGGTTACAGAAATAACTTAAATCTGACAAAAGTAATAATAAATAAAAGATCTATGAAAATGAACAAATGAAAGTCAGACATTGCTTTTCAACCATGCTTCCACAGAATTAAAAAAAAATAAAACTCATGAAATAGGACTGGACAGAAATGATGGTACCCCTGAAAATAATGTGACGAAAGGGACATGTTAAATCAATGTGTGTCCACTAACTAGCATCACAGGTGTCTACAATCTTGGAATCAGTGAGTAGGCCTGTATATAGGGCTACAAATACTGACTGTGCTGTTTGGTGACATGTTGTGTATCACACTCAATATGGACCAGCGGAAGTGAAGAAAAGAGTTGTCCCAGGAGATTAGAAATAAAATTATAGACAAACATGTTAAAGGTAAAAGTTATAAGACCATCTCCAGGAAGCTTGATATTCATGTGGCTACAGTTGCACATATTATTCAGAAATTTAAGATCCATGGGACTGTAGCCAACCTCCCTGGATGTGGCCGCAGGAGGAAAATTGATGACAATCCAAAGAGACGGATAATATGAATGGTACCAAAAGAGCCCAGAAAAACTTCTAAACAGATTAAAGGTGAACTTCAAGCTCAAGGAACATCAGTGTCAGATCGCACCATCCGTCGTTGTATGAGCCAAAGTGGACTTCATGGGAGACGACCAAGGAGGATAGCATTGTTGAAAAAAAAAAACATAAAAGAGCAGCCTGGAATTTGCCAAAGACACAAAGCTTCTGGGAGAATGTCCTATGGACAGATGAGACAAAAATGGAACTTTTTGGCAAGGCACATCAGCTCTATGTTCACAGACAGAAAAAAATGAAGCATATCAAGAAAAGAACACTGTCCCTACTGTGAAATATGGAGGAGACTCTGTTATGTTCTGGGGCTGCTTTGCTGCATCTGGCACAGGGTGTCTAGAATCTGTACAGGGTGCAATGAAATCTCAAGACTATCAAGGGATTCTAGAGAGAAATGTGCTGCCCTATGTCGGAAAGCTTGGTCTCAGTCACAGGTAAATTGGTCTTGCAACAGAATATTGACCCAAAACACACAGCTAAAACCCCCAAGAATGGCTAAGAGGAAAACATTGGACTATTCTGAAGTGGCCCTTCTATGAGCCCTGACCTAAATCATATTAAGCATCTTTGGAAAGAGCTGAAACATGCTGTCTGGAAAAGGCAACCTTCAAACACGAGAAAACTGGAGCAGTTTGCTCTTGAGGAGTGGGCCAAAATACCTGTCGAGAGGTGCAGAAGTCTCATTGACAGTTACAGGAATCATTTGACTGCAGTGTGCAAAAGGCTTACTGGATGGTAGTTGCCCAGATCCACCTTCTTACCTTTCTTGAATATTTGTACTGTCATGCTGTTCTGTCTGTTTCTGGTTTTTGGCATGACAATGCATATGTTTGCTTTAACCCTTTACTCTTTTCCCCCTAATTTGAGCTGGGATACTGTTGGCTGTTACCAGGGTGGATTTGATTTAAATCTAACTGATTTAAATCACGATTTAAATCACGATTTAAATCACTAGTCAGTAAGGCTTGATTTAAATCAAAGTTTCTACCTAAACTAGTTCTTGCTACTTTAACATGCAAGTAGATGACGACTTTTAGAATCACTTTTTATATTACTTTTTTCTCCCCAGTTTAATGGGTTAATCATTCATATTTGGACACCACTGTTCTGTTGTACTTAGGAAGGAGAAAAATAATCCTGACCTTAATAACAATTTAAATAGATTTATTCAACTGAAACAATAACAACATTACAGCATAAGTTATTTGCTTAAACAAACATCCATGTTTGTTAACTAATTTGGCTAAACAAAATATATATATATTATAAGAAACTTAGACTGTCAGCCCAGCCGACACATGAAAAACTTAAATACTACTGTCCCTGCTGTCCTCTGTAGCTCACTTGTCGTCATCTTCATCATCATCATCTTCTTCTTTGTTCCTATTCATAATCTGGAAAAGAAAAACAAGCTTTCCTGCTATATTGGGTCCCAACCGATTTCTCAATTTAGAATGAATGAGTCCAAAGGAAGAGAATATTCTTTCAACGCCTGCAGAAGAAGCTACTGCTGTTAAAAGTGAAATCATTACTTGAACAGTCTCTAAATCCAAGCGCTTAAGTGACTTCCACCAGTTTACTGGTGTGACCTTCCTTAAAATATCTTCAGCAAACATATATTTCTTGAATGGTTCCCCCTTAGCTCTGAAATTTATTATAGTTGGCATTAAAGATGGATGATTGCTGGATACCCATGTCATAGCTAACTCCTCTTCCTCAGCACTTAGGTTTTGACCCGGATATTGGATATTGACAATATTTGCCAAAAAATGAGCTGGAGTCAGTGCCTGTCCCATTCGTTTGTTTACTGCTTGTAATTTAATTCTGTCCATGTGTAGTTCTGTTTTTAAGTGTTCACTCAGCTCCTTCCAAATTTCAACAGCATCCGCAATAAAACAGCTATCTTTCTGTATTTTGTTTAAAGCTTGAGAGATGGGTTTCAGGAAGCTCAGCATATGTTCAACATTTCTCTTAAGCCCAATGTTGAGGATTTTGGCCGTGACAGTGCCATCTATTTTATCTCGATTTTCTTCACAAAGTGTCATCAGAATAGGCCAGTTTTTGATATACTGCTCAAAACAGTCCACCACAGAGTTCCATCTAACATCTTGTGGGAGCGTTAGCTTGGTTCCACCCATCCTTTTCAGAGCTGCTGCAGCAAAATGATTATTACGGAAGTATTTAGCAATTTCAACATTAGCCTTTATTTCTGGAACACTTAAGTCTTTGGCTAAGAGGTGCAGCAAATGAGCACTGCAACCATATGTTATTAGCAGCTTTGTATTCCCTCCCTGCTCTTCTAAATCTCTTATCATCTTGGATACGTTTGCAGCCTTGTCAGTGACCAAACTGCGTACTAGACATTTGTCGTTATAGCTTTTACTGCCACTTCTTGTAAGTATTCTGCTGTGTGTGCATTTCCTGACGTATCAGTTGTTTGTGCAAGGAAGACTTTACCTTCTTCTGTTGTTATACAAGCACATACAATAGGATCATTGTGGACATTACTCCACCCATCAATACTTAGGTTAACAATTTTACCCTCCAGAGCTGTTGCACATTGCTCCATTTCTCTGTCATACACTTGATCCAGCAGTTTCCCTGCAACATCAGCTCTGCTGTGTGGAATGTATCCTGGCCTTTGGCCAAGAATAAGCCTCAGTACTGGACCCAGCTGACCATGTGCATGGCTCCTGCACATCAGGAGGTTATTCGCTTTCTGGTGTTGCATAATCTGCATGATGTGGTCGTGTTGGGGTTGCCATGGCTACAAGTCCATAATCCAGTATTAGATTGGAAATCCATGTCTGTGTCCAGCTGGGGTTATCAGGGGGGACATGGTAATGTTCCATTTCTGTCTATTTCATCATCCACCCCTTCTGAGGTCCCAGAGTTCTTGTCAGATTACCGGGATGTATTTGATGAGCCCAAGTCCAGTGCCCTACCTCCGCATAGGGATTGCGATTGTGCTATCGATTTGATTCCTGGTAGTAAGTTTCCTAAAGGTCGACTGTTTAATTTGTCTGTGCCTGAGCACGTCGCTATGCGGAGTTATGTGAAGGAGTCTTTGGAGAAGGGGCATATTCGCCCGTCATCGTCGCCATTAGGAGCAGGGTTCTTTTTTGTAGCCAAGAAGGATGGTTCACTGAGACCTTGTATAGATTACCGCCTTCTAAATAAGATCACGGTTAAATTTCAGTACCTCTTGCCATTGTTATCTGATTTGTTTGCTCGGATTAAGGGGGCTAGTTGGTTCACCAAGATAGATCTTCGTGGTGCGTATAATCTTGTGCGTATTAAGCGAGGCGATGAGTGGAAAACTGCATTTAATACGCCCGAGGGCCATTTTGAGTATCTAGTAATGCCATTCGGACTTGCCAATGCTCCATCAATGTTTCAGTCCTTTATGCATGACATCTTCCGAGAGTACCTGGATAAATTCCTGATTGTGTACTTAGATGACATTTTGATCTTCTCGGATGATTGGGAGTCTCATGTGAAGCAGGTCAGAACGGTGTTTCAGGTCCTGCGTGCTAATTCTTTGTTTGTGAAGGGATCAAAGTGTCTCTTTGGTGTTCAGAAGGTTTCATTTTTGGGGTTCATCTTTTCCCCTTCTACTATCGAGATGGACCCTGTTAAGGTCCAAGCCATCCATAATTGGACTCAGCCGACATCTCTGAAAAGTCTGCAAAAGTTCCTGGGCTTTGCTAATTTTTATCGTCGCTTCATCTGCAATTTTTCTAGTATTGCTAAACCATTGACCGATTTGACCAAGAAAGGTGCTGATTTGGTCAATTGGTCTTCTGCTGCGGTGGAAGCTTTTCAAGAGTTGAAGCGTCGTTTTTCTTCTGCCCCTGTGTTGTGTCAACCAGATGTTTCGCTTCCGTTCCAGGTCGAGGTTGATGCTTCTGAGATTGGAGCAGGGGCTGTTTTGTCGCAGAGAAGTTCTGATTGCTCGGTGATGAAACCATGCGCCTTCTTTTCCAGGAAGTTTTCGCCTGCTGAGCGAAATTATGATGTGGGCAATCGAGAGTTGCTGGCCATGAAGTGGGCATTCGAGGAGTGGCGTCATTGGCTTGAAGGAGCTAAGCATCGCGTGGTGGTCTTGACTGATCATAAGAACTTGACTTATCTCGAGTCCGCCAAGCGGTTGAATCCTAGACAGGCTCGTTGGTCGTTGTTTTTGCCCATTTTGACTTTGTGATTTCGTACCTTCCGGGCTCTAAAAATGGGAAGGCGGATGCTCTGTCTAGGAGTTTTGTGCCCGACTCTCCGGGTGTATCTGAGCCGGCGGGTATCCTCAAAGAGGGAGTAATTGTGTCTGCCATCTCCCCTGATTTGCGGCGGGTGCTGCAAAAATTTCAGGCTAATAAACCTGATCGTTGCCCAGCGGAGAAACTGTTTGTCCCTGATAGGTGGATGAATAAAGTTATCTCTGAGGTTCATTGTTCAGTGTTGGCTGGTCATCCTGGAATCTTTGGTACCAGAGAGTTAGTGGCTAGATCCTTTTGGTGGCCATCTCTGTCGCGGGATGTGCGTACTTTTGTGCAGTCCTATGGGATTTGTGCTAGGGCTAAGCCCTGCTGTTCTCGTGCCAGTGGGTTGCTTTTGCCCTTGCCGGTCCCGAAGAGGCCTTGGACACATATCTCTATGGATTTTATTTCAGATCTTCCCGTCTCTCAAAAGATGTCAGTCATTTGGGTGGTCTGTGATCGCTTCTCTAAGATGGTCCATTTGGTACCCTTGTCTAAATTGCCTTCCTCCTCTGATTTGGTGCCATTGTTTCTCCAGCATGTGGTTCGTTTACATGGCATTCCAGAGAATATCGTTTCTGACAGAGGTTCCCAGTTTGTTTCGAGGTTTTGGCGAGCCTTTTGTGGTAGGATGGGCATTGACTTGTCTTTTTCCTCGGCTTTCCATCCTCAGACTAATGGCCAGACCAAATGAACCAATCAGACCTTGGAAACATATCTGATATGCTTTGTTTCTGCTGATCAGGATGACTGGGTGTCCTTTTTGCCTTTGGCTGAGTTCGCCCTTAATAATCGGGCCAGCTCGGCTACCTTGGTTTCACCATTTTTCTGCAACTCTGGGTTCCATCCTCGTTTCTCTTCAGGGCAGGTTGAGTCTTCGGACTGTCCTGGTGTGGATACTGTGGTGGACAGGTTGCAGCAGATTTGGACTCATGTAGTGGACAATTTGACTTTGTCCCAGGAGAAGGCTCAACGTTTCGCTAATCGCAGACGCTGTGTGGGTCCCCGACTTCGGGTTGGGGACTTGGTTTGGTTATCTTCTCGTCATATTCCTATGAAGGTTTCCTCTCCTAAGTTTAAACCTCGTTTTATTGGTCCGTATAGGATTTCTGAGGTTCTTAATCCTGTGTCTTTTCGTCTGACCCTTCCAGATTCTTTTTCCATACATAACGTATTCCATAGGTCATTGTTGCGGAGATACGTGGCACCTATGGTTCCATCTGTTGATCCTCCTGCCCTGGTTTTGGTGGAGGGGGAGTTGGAGTATATTGTGGAGAAGATTTTGGATTCTTGTGTTTCAAGGCGGAAACTCCAGTATCTGGTTAAGTGGAAGGGTTATGCTCAGGAAGATAATTCCTGGGTCTTTGCCTCTGATGTCCATGCTCCCAATCTTGTTTGTGCCTTTCATATGGCTCATCCTGGTCATCCTGGGAGCTCTGGTGAGGGTTCGGTGACCCCTCCTCAAGGGGGGGGGTACTGTTGTGAATTCTGTGGCAGAGCTCCCTCCTGTGGTCACAAGTGGTACTTCGGCTGGTTCTCTCTGTGAGCTTCCGTTAGTGGAGGAAAGTGGTAATGCGGCTTCTGAGTTTCCTTCCTCAGGTGATGTGGTGAAGTCGTTAGGTGCTGCTCTATTTAACTCCACCTAGTGCTTTGATCCTGGCCTCCAGTCAATGTTCTAGTATTGGACCTGTTTCCTCCTGGATCGTTCCTGTGGCCTGCTGCTCTGCTTAGCTAAGTTCCTCTTTGCTATTTGTTTGCTGTTTTTTTCTGTCCAGCTTGTCAATTTGTTTTTTTCTGCTTGCTGGAAGCTCTGGGACGCAGAGGGTGTACCTCCGTGCCGTTAGTTTGGTACGGAGGGTCTTTTTGCCCCCTTTGCGTGGTTTTTGTAGGGTTTTGTGTTGACCGCAAAGTTACCTTTCCTATCCTCGCTCTGTTCAGAAAGTTGGGCCTCACTTTGCTAAATCTATTTCATCTCTACGTTTGTCTTTTCATCTTAACTCACAGTCATTATATGTGGGGGCTGCCTTTTCCTTTGGGGTATTTCTCTGAGGCAAGGTAGGCTTATTTTCTATCTTCAGGATAGCTAGTTTCTCAGGCCGTGCCGAGTTGCATAGGGAGCGTTAGGCGCAATCCACGGCTGCCTTTAGTGTGGTTGGAGAGGATTAGGGATTGCGGTCAACAGAGTTCCCACTTCTCAGAGCTCGTTCTTGTTTTTCGGGTTATTGCCAGGTCACTGTATGTGCGCTGACCTCTATGTCCATTGTGGTATTGAATTACCTTTCATAACAGGTGTGTACTTCAAATGCTATTCCCAGCCAATTGCTGAGGGGCAGCTCATATATAAAGCTCCCCTTCCCTATGGGTGGGGCCTGAGCTACACTCACAAAGCTCTTGAACTTTGCTATGTGTGTTTGTGTTCCTGCACCTCTCCTGTCTATGTTTTGGTACCAAAGTTCTTGCCTTGATTCCTGTTTTGTCCTGTTCTGGCACCTGTCCTGGAGGTGGTATATCCAGGCCCGAATCCTTGATCCTGTACCTGTCCTGTACCTGAACCTGTCTGAAATGTGTCTGCTGTGATTATGTTCCTGGAATCCCTCTGCATCTGGAGCCTCACTCCCAGTGACTTTCAGTCTCTTGAAACTGGTGTTTCTGCTGAGCATCTACTACTCTGTGCTCTGACTACCATGTGGTGTTAATCCCGTCTGGCTCATGTCCAGTACAGCAGTGTCTGCACCATCACGCTTGAGTTCCTTCCTAGATCCTATGCCCGAAGCCTGACGACCGCAGTCTGGAACCTGATGACCGCTGTCTGGAGCTTAGAGCCTGATGTCTCTGGTGGTGCCTGTAGGTCGTGTCGGATGTCTGGAACCGAATGACTCCTGTCTGATGTCTGCCGGTGACCCTGGGTCCAGATGTCCTGTTGTCCTACCTGTGTCTTGATCACCTCATGGACCCTGATGTCCTGATATCCTGTCTGTTCCCTGATGTCCTGATGTCCTCCCTGTGTCTCATATCCTGATGTACCTGATTTCCTGGGCTGCTATGCCAGTGTCCCAGCCGATGACCTGGGATGTCTATCTGGTATTCCTGTGTCCTGATGCCCTGCCTGTGTCCTGAGGTCTTTCCTGAGTCCAGATGTCCTGATGTCCTGTTTGTATCCTGATGTCTTGCCTGTACCCTGATGTCCTCATGTACCCTGATGTCCTCCCTGGGTCCTGATGTCCCGCCTATCTGTGCCTCAGTGATCCGTTGGTGCCTTGGGGTCCACTGGGTGGTACCCTTCTGAGGTGTGGAATCGGGAGCCTGACATCGTCATGTTTTGTTTATGTACTGTGCGACTTTACTTTAGTAAACTTTACTTTCTCTATACCTGAAGTATCGGTGTAATCAAGTCCTACATGTCTCTTTCCTTGTCCACATGCTCAGCTGCCACAGAACCCCGGTCGCTGCCCTCCCCTAGTTTGGGTAGGCCGGGTCCCCCTCTGCGGTTTAAAGGGTCTGTATTTCGTCCCCGGGGGACATGCGCCCCACACCTTCTGAGGATGATCGGCTTGGGGGCATCTATGGGCTGGGCCGCATCTGCGGCCGCAGCTGATCGTGACAGGTACCACGTGAGTCATCCCCCAATCTTGTGGCACCACCCTTGTTACAAAAGAGTCTAAGAATATGAGATACAGTAGTCTGTCACTTATTGAGCTTAATTCCCTCAGTATCCGTGGATGAATGCCATCTGGGCCGGGGGATTTGTCAATGTTTAAATTGCTCAGACGCAAATGTACTTCTTTTTGTGTTAAACTAGTTATATCATGTTGTGAATTTTGATTTTTGCCTTGTTGAATGGTCCCTGTAACAGACATTTCATTGGTGAACATGGATTAAAAGTGCCTGTTTAATATCTCTGCCTTTTCTTTATCCTCTGTGATTATCTTTGTTATTGTCATCTTTTAAGGGGCGAAAACCATCTATTTTTTTCTATTTGGCATTGATGTATTTTTAAAATATTTTGGGATTTATTTTAATGTTGTTGGCGATCTGTTTCTCTGTATACATCTCTGCCGGGGATAACGGAGTGTACAAAATTACACGAAACAACAAAGATCTGTCCTAAAGAAAAAACAAATATAAAAACATACATAGGCAAGTGCAAAAATACCTGAATATGTAAATCAAATCAAGGAACTCACATATGACCATTGGACATGTCTGAGCTGAGAGATATGAAGGATTGAATGGGAGAGAGCAGTACTCCCCACGCATTACGCCATACGTGATGGCTTAATCAGGGGTGTAGAGAGAGTGCACAATGAGGAGGCCATGTACATACAGCTCTGGCAAAAATTAAGAGACTACTGCAAAATGTTCAGTTTGTCTGATTTTTCTCTTTATAGGTATATTTTTGAGTAAAATGTATATTGTTTTTTTTATTCTATAAACTTCTGACAACATGTCTCCAAATTTCCAAGCAATAAGTTTTGTATTTTTTTCTGAAGAGAAATGGTCAAAATAAAAAAACAGTGCTTTCAGACCTCAAATAATGCAAAGAAAACAAGTTCATAATCATTTAGAAACAGCAATACTAATGTTTTAACCCCTTCACCCCAAAGCCTGTTTTCACCTAAGTGACAGGGCCAATTTTTACAATTCTGACCACTGTCACTTTATGAGGTCATAACTCTGAAACGCTTCAACGGATCCTGGTGATTCTGACACTGTTTTCTCGTGACATATTGTACTTCATGACAGTGGTAAAACTTCTTCGATATGGCTTGCATTTATTTGTGAAAAAAACAAAAATTTGTCGGAAATTATGAAAATTTAGCAATTTTCAAACTCTTAGTTTTTATGCCCTTAAATTAGAGATTTATATCACATAATATAGTTAATAAACAACATTTCCCACATGTCTGCTTTACATCAGCACAATTTTGGAAACATAATTTTTTTTTGTTAGGACGTTATAAGGGTTAAAATTTGACCAGCGATTTCTCATTTTTGCAACAAAATTTGCAAAACCATTTTTTTACGGACCACCTCACACTTGAAGTGACTTTGAGGGGTCTATATGACAGAAAATGCCCAAAAGTGACACCATTCTAAAAACTGCACCCCTCAAGGTACTCAAAACCACATTCAAAAAGTTTATTAACCCTTCAGGTGCTTCACAGGAATTTTTTGAATGTTTAAAAAAATTGAACATTTAACTTTTCTTTTCCAAAATTTTTACTTCAGGTTCAATTTGTTTCATTTTACCAAGGGTAACAGGAGAAATTGGACCACAAAAGTCGTTGTACAATTTGTCCTGAGTACGCCGATACCCCATATGTGGGGGTAAACCACTGTTTGGGCACATGGCAGAGCTCGGAAGGGCAGGAGCGAAATTTGACTTTTCAATGCAAGATTTGCTGGAATTGAGATCGGAGCCCATGTCACGATTGGAGAGCCCCTGATGTGCCTAAACAGTGGAAACCCCCACAAGTGACACCATTTTGGAAAGTAGACCCCCTAAGGAACTAATCTAGATGTGTGGTGAGCACTTTGAACCTCCAAGTGCTTCACAGAAGTTTATAATGTAGAGACGTAAAAAAAAAATTTATATTAATTTTCACAAAAAATGATGTTTTTGCCCCAAATTTTTTATTTTCCCAAGGGTAACAGGATAAATTGGACCCCAAAAGTTGTTGTGCAATTTGTCCTGAGTATGTTGATACTTCATATATGGGGATAAACCACTGTTTGAGCGCATGGCAGAGCTCGGAAGGGAAGGAGTGCCATTTGACTTTTCAATGCAAAATTGGCTGGAATTGAGATCGGACGCCATGTCGCATTTGGAGAGCCCCTGACATGCCTTAACAGTGGAAACCCCCCACAAGTGACCCCATTTTGGAAAGAAGACCCCCTAAGGAACTTATCTAGATGTGTGGTGAGCACTTTTAACCCCCAATTGTTTCACTAAAGTTTAGAATGTAGCATTGTGAAAATTAAAAAATCATTTTTTCTTTCCACAAAATGATGTTTTAGC
This sequence comes from Ranitomeya imitator, assembly GCF_032444005.1. Taxonomy (NCBI): domain Eukaryota; kingdom Metazoa; phylum Chordata; class Amphibia; order Anura; family Dendrobatidae; genus Ranitomeya; species Ranitomeya imitator. The sequence continues at coordinate 59,932,774 of NC_091289.1, forward strand.
CCGCAATTTTTTTTTCCCAAGGGTAACAGGAGAAATTGGACCACAAATGTTATTGTCCAATTTGTCCTGAGTACGCTGATACCCCACATGTGGGGGGAACCACCGTTTGAGTGCATGGCAGAGCTCGGAAGGGAAGGAGCACCGTTTGAAATGCAGACTTAGATGGAATGGACTGCAGGTGTCATGTTGCATTTGCAGAGCCCCTGATGTACCTAAACAGTAGAAACCCACCACAAGTGACCCCATATTGGAAACTAGACCCCCCAAGGAACTTATCTAGATGTGTTGTGAGAGCTTTGAACCAACAAGTGTTTCACTACAGTTTATAACGCAGAGCCGTGAAAATAAAAAATATTTTTTTTCCCACGAAAATGATATTTTATCCCCTATGTTTTTTTATTTTCCCAAGGGTAACAGGACAAATTGGACCCCAAACGTTGTTGTCCAACTTGTCCTGAGAACGCTGATACCCCATATGTTGGGGGGAACCACTGTTTGGGTGCCCGGCAGAGCTCGGAAGGGAAGGAGCGCCATTTGAAATGCAGACTTAGATGGATTGGTCTGCAGGCGTCATGTTGCATTTGCAGAGCCCCTGATGTACCTAAACAGTAGAAACTCCCCACAAGTGACCCCATATTGGAAACTAGACCCCCCCAAGGAACTTATCTAGATGTGTTGTGAGAGCTTTGAACCAACAAGTGTTTCACTACAGTTTATAACGCAGAGCCGTGAAAATAAAAAATATTTTTTTTTCCACGAAAATTATATTTTATCCCCTATGTTTTTATTTTCCCAAGGGTAACAGGACAAATTGGACCCCAAAAGTTGTTGTCCAACTTGTCCTGAGAACGCTGATACCCCATATGTTAGGGGGAACCACTGTTTGGGCACACAGGAGAACTCGGAAGGGAAGGAGCCCTGTTTTACTTTTTCAAAGCAGAATTTGCTGGAATTGAGATCGGACGCCATGTCGCGTTTGGAGAGCCCCTGATGTGCCTAAACAGTGGAAACCCCCAATTATAACTGAAACCCTAACCCCAACCCTAACCCTAGCCCTAACCCTAACCCTAGCCCTAACCCTAGCCCTAACCCTAGCCCTAACGGGAAAATGGAAATAAATACATTTTTTTACATTTTATTATTTTTCCCTAACTAAGGGGGTGATGAAGGGGGGTTTGATTTACTTTTATAACGTTTTTTTTGCGGATTTTTATGATTGGCAGCTGTCACACACTAAAAGACGCTTTTTATTGCAAAAAATAGTTTTTGCATCACCACATTTTGAGAGCTATAATTTATCCATATTTTGGATCAGAGAGTCATATGAGGTCTTGTTTTTTGCGGGACGAGTTGACGTTTTTATTGGTCACATTTTCGGGCAGATGACATTTTTTGATCGCTTTTTATTCCGATTTTTGGGAGGCGGAATGAACAAAAACCAGCAATTCCTGAATTTCTTTTAGGGGGGGGCGTTTTACCGTTCCACGTGTGGTAAAATGGATAAAGCAGTTTTATTCTTCAGGTCAGTACGATTACAGCGATACCTCATTTATGTAATTTTTTTATGTTTTGGCGCTTTTACACAATGAAAACTATTTTATATAAAAAAATAATTGTTTTTGCATCGCATTATTCTGAGAGCTATAACTTTTTTATTTTTCTGCTTATGATGCTGTATGGCAGCTTTTTTTTTGCGGGACAAGATGACGTTTTCAGCGGTACCATGGTTATTTATATACGTCGTTTTGATCGCGTGTTATTCACACTTTTTGTTCGCCTGTATGATAATAAAGCAATGTTTTTTCCTTTGTTTTTTTTTTTTTTTTTTGCGGTGTTCACTGAAGGGGTTAACTAGTGGGATAGTTTTATAGAGCGGGTCGTTACGGACACGGCGATACCAAATATGTGTACATTTATTGTTTTTTTTTAATTTACATAAATAAATGGATTTATTGGGAAATGTTTTGTTTTTTTTGGGGGGGGGAATTTTTTTTTTTTTTTTTACACATTCTATTTTTTTTTTTTTTTACTTTCTAACATTGTCCCAGGGTGGGACATCACTGTATTAGATCAGATCGTTGATCTGACACTGTGCATAGCACACTGTCAGATCAACGATCTGACAGGTAGTTTAGCTGGCTTTCCAGCGCCTGCTCTCAGCAGGCGCCGGCTAGCCAGGTCACTTCATGACCCGGAAGGAGTCCGGCGGCCATCTTGGATCCGGGGACTCCTTCCGGGTCACCGGAGCAACGCGATCTCATTGCGTTGCTCCGGTGGGAGAGCGCAGGGAGCCCCCGTCCCTGCGCGATCCCCCTCTATGCCGCTGTCACTACTGACAGCGGCATCAGAGGGGTTAAATGCCCGCGATAGGCGATAGCGCCGATCGTGGGCATTGCTGCAGGGTGTCAGCTGTCATATACAGCTGACACCGGCACCCGATCACCGCGGCGCTCAGCGCGAGACCGCGGTGATCGGTGCGCCGTACTAGTACTGCTGCTGGCACAAATGCAGTGCCGGCAGCGCAGTACTAGTACGGCGCATGTCGCGAAGGGGTTAAGTCAAGAAGAGTTCAAAAATCAATATTTTGTGGAATAACCATGATTTTTAATTACAGCTTTCATGCTTCTTGGCATGCTTTCCACCAGTCTTTCACTGCTCCTGGTGGAAAAGTTTAAGCAGCCAGTTCTTCTTTGTTTGATGGCTTGTTGTGACTATCCATAATCTTCTTGATTACATTCCAGAGGTTTTCAATGGGGTTCAGGTCTGGTGATTGGGCTGCTCATGACAGGGTTTTGATGTGGCGGTCTCTTAATTTTTGCCAGAGCTGTAAATGCATACATTAACATGCACATGATAAGAATGAAAAAGTAACCTATAGGGAAAGCAGTCCAATTATATATACAAATGGAAGGATGAATACCCATGAGATGGAAAAATATTAAATCTCTGTATCCACAGGCACATACAGTATGGCGGACATGCGACACGATCAAAGATGGCCGCTTTGAAACACAAGCTGCGTGCCACCAATGCGGGAGTGATGTAGCAGAAAGTAGTTACTGTGGGAAACTTTGCGTTCCAGGCTGGAGCGCACATACAGCTACGGTGCAGAATAAGATGAATGAATATATTATAAGTTAAAGCGCTGTACGCTCTCCAGTCCGGAGACCAGGGGAGAGGAAAAATCTGAAAACATAATATGTATTTACACAAGACAGGAAAAAAAAAAAGAAATACTATAACTAATAAATGTAGAGCTATATGTGGAGACAAATATTGTAGACATAATATACTATATATACAGAATGTATACAGAAGCCGAAAAAAAATTATCCAAAAATAACATGAAGAAATAAAAAAATACTAACAGCACGGCAAGTCATTGCATTGATGATCCATCAGCTACAGAGATAAATATAAACTAGTTTTGCCAAAGCACGTGTGCAGTAGGGAATAGGGATAGGGACTGTGGGGAGGATGGGTAGGGACTGTAGGAACGATGGATGGGGCACATCCAGGGTTGGAGCTAAGGAAGTCCATGGCATATCATAGCCGTCTTTCTCGCAGCCTATGGCACGCACTCACATACTGCATGCTCTTCTGCCAGCAGCTTCTCATACCTAAAGCTGCCCATACGTTTGGACCTCCCTACATCTCATCCCTCATCTCACACCCCCACCTTACCTTTGCTCTGTAGCCCACTATTGACCTAAGACTGCCATTCTCTATAATCTGAACCCCCCAATCACTTCTCTAAGTCACCTCTCTTGCTGAGACAGTTCTTTGGAAAGCACTAGCCCAGACAACCCGGTCAATTCATAGTATCCCCCAATTTCGTGGGAATCGTGACTGTGACCATACTGCGCGCTCTCGTGATTTTTCAACCTGTAGTTACATAAAATGATTTCAGACTTTTTAGCCTGAAAAATCCCCTATAATGGGGAACTTTTGCTGACAGTGGTGCCAGGGAGGCCAGACCTGGAGACATTGTGTCAAGGGGACACATACCATTGTATTAAAGAGACATATTTGAGATATGGATCATTATATGTTGCAAGATTCCTTACCAGCACGGGGATTAAAGGTCTTCCTCATGACAATGACATAAAAACTATTACTAAACATGTATTGTTCGATTTCCTCTTACTTCCAGGACAACGGTCAGACTTTCCTTAACCCCCAAATGGGAACTTTTGTCACTCAGATCCCCTTCTGTTTCCTGTTATGTGGCTGCAGTTCGCGGTGTCCCCTCATCTCCATGGCAACCTACATCCTTGACTGTCTGTGACCGAGAACTATAAAAGGGACAAAGGGCGAGAAGTTTAGGATTTTTCTGTGGTGACTCATAAGGCTTCTGTTTTGTTTTTCAGTTCCAGATAAAATTCCTGCGGACTATGAAATTTCAGGAAGCTGCAGTTAGTAAACACAAAATCCTGTTTTGCTGACTAGAAAGTTCAGAAAAATGAAGAAATGAAGAGGAAATAGGAAAAGGGGGGTGGGCTGGGGGTTACTTCATTGTCTCATTGCAATGACATAATATCAGCAGTGTAATATCAAAAAGGTTGCCTCCAATTGTGTCCAGATCAATCAGTATACATGTGGGCCAAGAGTTATAGATTAACATTTATATTCATTAACAGTCATAGGCTAAGGTGACACCGTGGTATTTCTTCTCATCTGAGAGAATCGGGTCATTTATGCAAATCACACTCTGATTAAAGTCTGATTACAGTGTGATCCGATTCTCTCGGATGCGGAGAAGATGGGAAAAAAGTTTTCACCTTCTCCAGTCTGTCAGTCCACGGAAATGGACCTGTATTCAGATATCATCCGAGTGCAGTCTGATGTTTTCACAGATTTATAGACTTGCATGGCCGACTGCAATCTGAATATCGGATCATTTAGTTATGCTGCAAATTTTTGCTAAGACAGACTCAAGTCCAAGTAAAAAATCAGACTTTGCACACACCAAATGGTGAAGTGAAAATTTACTGTGATCCATATACAGTAGTAGAATTTATACAAACGTTTCGGTCACTCACACCTTCCTCAGTGTACCGACTGCAATATAGGGTGCAATGAGGAGGTATTGCTCCCGGAGTAACAGGCCAGATTAACCCCCCGCCCAGAATATACCTGGGGTTAAAGTGGCCTAGGCCAGTTTATACCCCTCCAGGCCAGAATATACCCCTGCTGCTGTAGATCAGATTTTTCAGACTTTTGAGAACCATTGAGTCATATACTCAATAACGGGGCCCCAGGCAGCGCATGGGGTCCCAGGCAGAACACGGGGACCAGGTAGCACATGGGGGGCAGAGACAGTGATTGGGGTCCCAGGCAGCGCACAGGGCCCCAGGCACCACACGGGCCCCAGGCGGCGCACAGGGTGACAGGCAGCGCACAGTGGCCCCAGGCAGCGCACAGGGCCCCAGGCAGCACACAGGGCCCCAGGCAGCGCGCAGGGCCCCAGGCGGCGCACAGGGTGACAGGCAGCGCACAGTGGCGCCAAGCAGCACACAGTGGCCCCAGGCAGTACATGGGGGGCAGAGACGGCGAACAGGGTCCCAGGCAGCACACGGGGCCCCAGACAGCACACGGGGGCTCCAGGCAGCGCACTGGGCCCCAGGCAGCACACAGGGGTCCCAGGCAGCGCACAGGGCACCAGGCAGCACACAGTGGCCCAAGCAGCATACAGGGGCCCCAGGCAGCACACGGGGCCCCAGGCAGCGGACAGGGCCCCAGGCAGCATACAGGGGCCCCAGGCAGCACACGGGGACCCCAGGCAGCACACAGGACCTCAGGAAGCAGACAGTGGCCCCAGGCAGCACACAGAGGCCCCAGGCAGCATACAGGGGCCCCAGGTAGTGCACAGAGGGGCAGAGACAGCACATGTGACCCCAGACAGCGCACAGAGGGAGAGACAGAACGCAGGGCCCCTGTACGCTGTCTGGGACCCCCGTGCGCTGTGTGGGAACCCCTGTGCACTGTGTGGGACCCCCTGTGCGCTGTCTGGGAACCCTGTGTGCTGTCTGCGTACCCCTGTGCACTGTCTGGGACCCCCTGTGTGATGTCTGGGGCCCTATTCTTTAGTATCACTCAATCCTGTGCGATGTCTGGGGCTCCTGTGTGATGTCTGGAGCCCCTGTGTGATATGTGATGTCTGGGGCCCCTGTGTGATGTCTGGGGCCCCGCTGCACTGCTTGGGGCCCCCGTGTGCTGCCTGGGGCCCCCGTATGCTGCCTGGGGCTCCGTGTGCTGCCTGGGACCCCGTTCGCTAACTCTGCCCCGTGTGTTGACTGGGGCCCCTGTGTGCTGCCTGGGGCCTTGTGCGTTGCCTGGAACCCCTGTGTGCTACCTGGGGCCCTGTGTGCTACCTGGGGCCCTGTGCACTGCCTGTGGCCCCGGTGTACTGCCTGGGACCCCGTTCGCTGTTTCTGACCCCCATGTGCTGCCTGGGGCCCTGTTCGGTGTCTTTGCCTCCCCGTGTGCTGCCTGGAGCTCCGTTCGCTGTCTCGGCCCCCCATGTGCTGTCTGGGGCCCGTGTGCTGCCTGGGAACCCGTTCGCTGTCTCTACCCCCCTGTACGCTGCCCATGGCCCTGTTCTTGAATATATCACTCAATCCTGTGTGATGTCTGGGGCCCTTGTTCGATGTCTGGGGCCCCTTGTGCTGTTTTGGCCCCCATGCGCTGTCTCTGCCCCCTGTGCTCTGCTTGAGGCCCTTGTGCACTGACTGGGGCCCCTGTGCACTGACTGGGGCCCCGTTATTAAGTATATCACTCAATGGTTCTCAAAAGTGTGCAAAAAATCTGATCTACAGCAGCTGGGGTACATCTAGCCCAGAGGGGTATAAACTGGCCTAGTCCAATTTATACCCCGGGGTATAGTTTGGCCTAGGCCAGAATATACCCAGGGTATAATGTGGCCTAGGCCACTTTAACCTCGGGTATATTCTGGGTGGGGGAGGTTAATCTGGCCTGTTCCACCGGTATAAACTGCCCATGGATTCTACATAGCAGTAACTATAGCCTGTGCATGAAAACAGTGTCAGGGTTACTAATACTTTATCCAGCTGAATTGATTGGTACGGTGCGACGCAGCATCCACCGCTGGTCATGGGATATACCTGTCCACTGTTCTGTCCCACACCGTAATCCATGTCTGAGGGATAATTCGTTTTCAACCTGGACGTGCCAAGATGCGACCGTCCAGGCTGAGAACCACTGGGGAATGAGATGGTGGGAGCGCAGCATCAGTGACATCACAGCGGACAGGGCCCCAGGCAGCATATAGGGGCCCCAGGCAGCACATGAGGGCTCCAGGAAGCACACAGGACCTCAGGCAGCACACAGTGGCCCCAGGCAGCATACAGGGGCCCCAGGCAGCATACAGGGGCCCCAGGTAGTGCACAGAGGTGCAGAGACAGCACATGGGACCCCAGACAGCGCACAGGGGGAGAGACAGAATGCAGGGCCCCTGTACGCTATGTGGAACCCCCTGTGCGCTGTGTGGGACCCCCTGTGCACTGTGTGGGAACCCCTGTGCGCTGTCTGGGAACCCTGTGCGCTGTCTGGGTCACCCTGTGCGCTGTCTGGGACCCCCTATGTGATGTCTGGGGGCCCTTTCTTGAGTATCACTCAATCCTGTGTGATGTCTGGGGCCCCTGTGTGATGTCTGGCACCCCTTTGTGATATGTGATGTCTGGGGCCCCTGTGTGATGTCTGGGGCCCCGCTGCACTGCTTGGGGCCCCCGTGTGCTGCCTGGGGCCCTTGTATGCTGCCTCGGGCTCCGTGTGCTGCCTGGGACCCCGTTCGCTATCTCTGCCCTGTGTGTTGCCTGGGGCCCCTGTGTGCTGCCTGGGGCCCTGTGCATTGCCTGGAGCCCCTGTGCACTGCCTGGGGCCCCGGTGTACAGCCTGGGACCTCGTTCGCTGTCTCTGACCCCCATGTGCTGCCTGGGGCCCCGTTTGGTGTCTCTGCCTCCCCGTGTGCTGCCTGGGGCTCCGTTCGCTGTCTCTTCCCCCGTGTGCTGTCTAGGGCCCGTGTGCTGCCTGGGAACCCATTCGCTGTCTCTGCCCCGTGTGCGATGTCTGGGGCCCCTGTGCACTGACTGGGGCCCCGTTATTAAGTATATCACTCAATGGTTCTCAAAAGCGTGAAAAATCTGATCTACAGCAGCTGGGGTATATTCTAGCCCAGAGGGGTATAAACTGGCCTAGTCAAATTTATACCCCGGGGTATAGTTTGGCCTAGGCCAGAGTATACCCAGGGTATAATGTGGCCTAGGCCACTTTAACCTCGGGTATATTCTGGGTGGGGGGTTAATCTGGCCTGTTACACCGGTATAAACTGCTCATAGAGGCTACATAGCAGTAACTATAACCTGTGCATGAAAACAGTGTCAGGGTTACTAATACTTTATCCAGCTGAATTGATTGGTATGGTGCGACGCAGCATCCACCGCTGGTCATGGGACATACCTGTCCACCGTTCTGTCCCACACCGTAATCCATGTCTGAGGGATAATTCGTTTTCAACCTGGACGGTGCCAAGATGCGACCATCCAGGCTGAGAACCACTGGGGAATGAGATGATGGGAGCGCAGCATCAGTGACATCACTGAGGCTGTATTCACAGCCTGCCTGAACTACGGTGACCTCAGGACCATAGGAAAAAGTCAGTGATAAGATCACTGCAGTTTAAAGGTACCGTCACACTCAGCGACACTGCAGCGATATAGACAACGAGCCGATCGCTGCAGTGCCGCTGTTTAGGTCGCTATAGAGACGTCAAACACAGCAACTCCAGAACGATGCAGGAGCGATCCAGTGATGTAACTGCGACTCACTTATCGTTCTCGCTGGTTGTTAGCTCCATGTAAAACGTTGCTGGCATCGTTGCTTTTGATGTCAAACATGACGATACACGCCGACCTGACGACGAAATAAAGTTCTGGACTTCTAGCTCCGACCAGCGATGGCACAGCGGGATCCAGATCGCTGCTGCGTGTAAAACACAGCGAGATCGCTATCCAGGACGCTGCAACGTCATGGATCATTGTCGTTCTCGTTGCAAAGTTGCTGAGTGTGACGGTACCTTAAGGTCAGTCTCTTCACAGCAGATCACCATGAGAATTTATCTCAGTGATCTGCTGTGAAGACACTGACCTTGAACTACTGTGACCTCATCTATGGCATTTTCCCCAGTGGTTCTCAGCCTGGACTGTCACGTCTTGGCACCGTGCAGATTGAAAACAAATTATCCCCCAGACATGGATGGCAGCGTAGGGCAGAATGACGGACAGGTATGGTATATTGTTGTTTTTTTATTTTATTTCATTTTTTTTACAGAAGATCGAGGGCTTTGGTGGAATTTGGTGAGGTCATAAGTATGGTTTAATTGAGAATATTAAAGGAGTCTGTGTCATTTTTTCAATTAAAGGGTTTTATTCTGGCTCTGTCTTTATTTAACATATAACTATAGGATTAGTAATGGATAGGTGTCTTATAGACGCCTCTCCATTACTAAACCGTGGGCTTGATGTCACCTGACAATACAAAGGTTGACATCAACCCCACAAATAATAACCCCACTTGCCATCGCTACAGGGCAAGTGGGAAGATCCGCCTTTTCTGGGCCGCTGCGGGCTGCTGTTTTTAGGCTGGGGGGACCTACAGTGGGGCAAAAAAGTATTTAGTCAGTCAGCAATAGTGCAAGTTCCACCACTTAAAAAGATGAGAGGTGTCTGTAATTTACATCATAGGTAGACCTCAACTATGGGAGACAAACTGAGAAAAAAAAAATCCAGAAAATCACATTGTCTGTTTTTTTAACATTTTATTTGCATATTATGGTGGAAAATAAGTATTTGGTCAGAAACAAAATTTCATCTCAATACTTTGTAATATATCCTTTGTTGGCAATGACAGAGGTCAAACGTTTTCTGTAAGTCTTCACAAGGTTGCCACACACTGTTGTTGGTATGTTGGCCCATTCCTCCATGCAGATCTCCTCTAGAGCAGTGATGTTTTTGGCTTTTCGCTTGGCAACACGGACTTTCAACTCCCTCCAAAGGTTTTCTATAGGGTTGAGATCTGGAGACTGGCTAGGCCACTCCAGGACCTTGAAATGCTTCTTACGAAGCCACTCCTTCGTTGCCCTGGCGGTGTGCTTTGGATCATTGTCATGTTGAAAGACCCAGCCACGTTTCATCTTCAATGTCCTTGCTGATGGAAGGAGGTTTGCACTCAAAATCTCACGATACATGGCCCCATTCATTCTTTCATGTACCCGGATCAGTCGTCCTGGCCCCTTTGCAGAGAAACAGCCCCAAAGCATGATGTTTCCACCACCATGCTTTACAGTAGGTATGGTGTTTGATGGATGCAACTCAGTATTCTTTTTCCTCCAAACACGACAAGTTGTGTTTCTACCAAACAGTTCCAGTTTGGTTTCATCAGACCACAGGACATTCTCCCAAAACTCCTCTGGATCATCCAAATGCTCTCTAGCAAACTTCAGACGGGCCCGGACATGTACTGGCTTAAGCAGTGGGACACGTCTGGCACTGCAGGATCTGAGTCCATGGTGGCGTAGTGTGTTACTTATGGTAGGCCTTGTTACATTGGTCCCAGCTCTCTGCAGTTCATTCACTAGGTCCCCCCGCGTGGTTCTGGGATTTTTGCTCACCGTTCTTGTGATCATTCTGACCCCACGGGGTGGGATTTTGCGTGGAGCCCCAGATCGAGGGAGATTATCAGTGGTCTTGTATGTCTTTCATTTTCTAATTATTGCTCCCACTGTTGATTTCTTCACTCCAAGCTGGTTGGCTATTGCAGATTCAGTCTTCCCAGCCTGGTGCAGGGCTACAATTTTGTTTCTGGTGTCCTTTGACAGCTCTTTGGTCTTCACCATAGTGGAGTTTGGAGTCAGACTGTTTGAGGGTGTGCACAGGTGTCTTTTTATACTGATAACAAGTTTAAACAGGTGCCATTACTACAGGTAATGAGTGGAGGAAAGAGGAGACTCTTAAAGAAGAAGTTACAGGTCTGTGAGAGCCAGAAATCTTGATTGTTTTTTTCTGACCAAATACTTATTTTCCACCATAATATGCAAATAAAATGTTAAAAAAACAGAAAATGTGATTTTCTGGATTTTTTTTTCTCAGTTTGTCTCCCATAGTTGAGGTCTACCTATGATGTAAATTCAGAGGCGTAGCTAGAGCTTTTGCCGCCCGGGGCTGTTCCCGAGATTGGCGCCCCTCCCCCCCCCCCCGGCTCAATACACACAAAGGTTACCAAAAACGGTTTTCCTGTTTTGTAGAACTTAAAATGGGCCTAATGGTGTCACCCCCACATGCCACACCTGTGACTTAATACCACCACACCATGACCAGGCCACATAGTGACCGAATAATACTACATACAAGGGACAAATACCACAACACCATTTCCAGACCACATATTACCACCACATAGTGACTGAATACTACAATACTGATCAGTAATAAAAAAAAAAACCACAATACTATCACCATAAGTGCCAGTATTCACAGGAGATCTGTACTTAGTATGCAGTGTCTGTGTAGAGGTAATACAGAGATCACTGGTGACATTATACACAGGACCTCTATATAGTATACAGTGTATAGTGTCAGTGTATAGGTAACACTGACTCACCAGTGACGTCTCTAGGTGAAGTCCTTCATCTTTCATCCAGCACAGACCGCCATCATTCCTTCCAGCCAGGACTCGTTTCTGCAGGAAATAACACAGTTATCTCGAGCTCCGCTTGCAGAACACATTACTTAATTTTTCACAACTTCTACATTACATCACATGAAGAAAAAAAGGTGATATAGTGTCGCTCTGCACAGTAACAGGACCGCCCCCCCATTTAAAACAGTATACTCAAAAAATAAAATAAATACATCACTGCAGTAATAATATCCCTTAATTAGCCCCTATGGTAATAATATTCCCCACCCTGGCCCCGTTTCTCATTCCTGGCTCCAGCCATATGTTCTCGCATCCTGCCCTCATGAGTATCCATTCTACCCCATATGATCTCCACATCCTGCCCCACCAGCCTCCATCGTATCCGTCCTGCCCCATGATCCAATCCTGCCCCGTGTCTCCAATCATGCCCCGTATCTACATTCTGCCCATGCCTCAAGTCCTGCCCCCAGTGTGTCCAGCATATTACCCCCATGTTGTCCAGCAATCTGCCCCAGTGTGTCCAGCATATTACCCCCATGTTGTCCAGCAATCTGCCCCAGTGTGTCCAGCATATTACCCCCAGTGTGTCCAGCAATCTGCCCCAGTATGTCCAGCACTGCCCCCAGTGTGTCCAGCAATCTGCCCCAGTGTCCAGCCTTTCCCCAGTGTGTCCAGCAGTCTGCCCCAGTGTGTCCAGCATATTACCCCCAGTGTCCAGCATTGCCCCAGTGTGTCCAGCATATTACCCCCAGTGTGTCCAGCAATCTGCCCCAGTGTCCAGCATTGCCCCAGTGTGTCCAGAAGTCTGCCCCAGGGTCTCCAGCATTGCCTCAATGTGTCCAGAAATCTGCCCCAGGGTCTCCAGTATTGCCCCAGTGTGTCCAGCAATCTGCCCCATGGTCTCCTGTATTGCCCCAGTGTGTCCAGCATTCTGCCCCATGGTCTCCAGTATTGCCCCGGTGTATCCAGCAATCTGCCCCATGGTCTCCTGTATTGCCCCAGTGTGTCCAGCATTCTGCCCCATGGTCTCCAGTATTGCCCCGGTGTGTCCAGCAATCTGCCCCATGGTCTCCAGTATTGCCCCAGTATGTCCAGAAGTCTGCCCAGGGTCTCCAGCATTGCCTCAATGTGTCCTGAAATCTGCCCCATGGTCTCCAGTATTCAGTGTGTCCAGCAATCTGCCCCATAGTCTCCTGTATTGCCCCAGTGTGTCCAGCATTCTGCCCCATGGTCTCCAGTATTTCCCCAGTGTGTCCAGCATTCTGCCCCATGGTCTCCAGTATTGCCCCAGTGTGTCCAGCAATCTGCCCCATGGTTTCCTGTATTGCCCCAGTGTGTCCAGCATTCTGCCCCATGGTCTCCAGTATTGCTCCAGTGTGTCCAGCAATCTGCCCCATGGTCTCCTGTATTGCCCCAGTGTGTCCAGCAATCTGCCCCATGGTCTCCTGTATTGCCCCAGTGTGTCCAGCATTCTGCCACATAGTCTCCTGTACTGCCCCAGTGTGTCCAGCATTCTGCCCCATGGTCTCCTGTATTGCCCCAGTGTGTCCAGCAATCTGCCCCATGGTCTCCAGTATGGCCCCAGTGTGTCCAGCAATCTGCCCCATAGTCTCCTGTATTGCCCCAGTGTGTCCAGCAATCTGCCCCATGATCTCATGTATTGCCCCAGTGTGTCCAGCAATCTGCCCCATGGTCTCATGTATTGCCCCAGTGTGTCCAGCAATCTGCCCCATGGTCTCCAGTATTGCCCCAGTGTGTCCAGCATTGCCCCAGCCCCAGACAGTCAGACATAAAGAAAAAAAAAAAAAAGTAAAATCCTCACCTCTCCCGTTCCTAGCGCAGGTCCGGTGCAGCCAGTCAGCGTCTCTCCGGCTCTGCGACGCTCAGGACAGAGAGGCAGAGCAGCGCGCACAGTAGTGACGTCATCGCGCCCTCTGCTCTGAGACGTCGCAGAGTCAGAGGACGCTGCAGCTGCCGGCGCCGCAGGAACCAGGAGAGGTGAGTATAGAGCGGGGGACGGGGTCCGGTGGTGGGGGGAGCTGGCCCTGGTCGTGGCGGCGGACGGCGCCGCCCGAAGATTTAAAGGGGCGTCTTTTTTTTTTTTTTTTTTTTCTTCTCCTGCAGCGCCGGCCGCCCCCCGCATTGTGCCGCCCGGGGCGGACCGCCCCCCCCGCACCCCCCTTCCTACGCCACTGTGTAAATTACAGACGCCTCTCATCTTTTTAAGTGGTGAAACTTGCACTATTGCTGACTGACTAAATACTTTTTTGCCCCATTGTATATCAATGGCCCCTTACCAGCCTGAGAATACCAGCCCCCAGCTGTGAGCTTTAGCAAGGCTGGTTATCAAAAATGGGAGGGACCCCACACTGTTTTTTTAAATGATTTATTTAAATAATTTAAAAAACAGCATGGGGATCCCTCTATTCTTGATAACCAACCTAGCTGAAGCTGATAGCTGAGGGTGGCAGCCCCCAGCTTTGAGTTTTGCCTGGTTGGTTCAAGAAAATAGGGGGGAACCCACACCGGGTTTTTCATTCATTTATTTGTTATCTCACAGGTGGTGGCTGAGGAATACCCCGATCATCTGCTCCTGCTGTCACTGTTATTAGCGGCAGCAGGTGTCAGATGATGGGAGTAAGAGTCCAAAAAGCCCCCTCCTGCTGTGATCGTTCTGACTTTAATTTAACTCTCATCATTCTCTTCTGCTCACGCCGATCGCCGGCAGAGTAGGGGAAAATGATGAGCGTGTCTTCAGCACCGGCCGCCGGGGAACAGCGCTTACTGTAGGGCTTATTCCCCAGCGGCCGGCCGTTTGGTACTGATGCGGCACAAGGACAGCATCTGTGTGCAGTATGTGTTTACACGAACCCATTGACTTGAATGGGTCCATCTGATCCATGCAGCTTCACAAAAATGGACATGTCGAAGTGTGGGTCACTCGGACACACGGTCCGTGAAAAAACACAGATATGTGCCCAGACCCATTCATTTGAATGGGTCTACATGTGTCAGTGTTTCTGGCATGTGTGAAAGCTGTCATCACACGTACTAGAGATACTGATGTGTGAAAGAGGCCTAAGGAAGAGTATACTAGTGTATAACATGGCCAAGTGCTATCTGATGTTTTATCACATAGCACTTGGCCCAATGTTATACTATGGGGCAGTGCAGATCAGCGATTATTTTCTCAAGCCAATTTGGCAGCATGCTTTGATTGGCAGAGAGATTTGGCTCACTCCCCCCCATAAAAATCTATGGGTGCATGTGAAAAATCGCACTGTATTTGGATGTCATACCAGTACAGTCTCGCATACGCTGAGGCTTGCAATGGAGAAGATGGTGAAATTACTTTTCTATTTTTTTGGATCCAGTAACATAAGAAACACCCCCAAAAGGATTCCAGTTTGTAAAGTTCAACCCTCATGGAAGATATAAAAGTGTAGTAAGTATTTAACCCCACGGGTGTTTCAGGCAGTGAAAATGAAAAATTCTGTTTTTCAAAATATGTTACTTCAGCCCCAAATGTCTGCCACTTTAGCACAGTGTAGAACAAAAGCATTAAAGGATGGAAGGTTTCAATAATGGTATGTTCACACAATTTTTTTTGTGTGTATTTTGGAAACACTGCTCCAATACTCCAAGAATTGGCTTACTATATAGTGTGCATGGAAATAGAAGCAAAATGTCAATATTTGAGGGGTTCCTGCATGCAAAAAAAAGTTCAAAACCAACTAAAGCAGAAAAATTGCTCCATACACAGAATCCACAACAAAAACTGCACCAAATATGGATTTATTTAAAATTAAATTTTGCAGGCAGAAAAAAACACTTAACAATAACTCCATATGAACACATCTTTTTCCTAGAAAACCACATTGGATTTGTCCTTTTCCAAAAAAATCCTTTTGTATAAACATACCCTAAGACCACCCACCTATTGTTTAGATGTCGTAGGGGGCAGGCTACAAAGAGCGTATTGCTTGTGTCAGTTTAATTCTGGAAGCATATAATATCTTAGTGGTTGCAGACAACACTGAAAGTGCCAGAGCATCAAGCACCAGACAAGTGGCTGGTGTAACCCCCTATCCAACACCTCTGGTAGAGACTTACCTCTCTAGATCTGTGTGGCAATTATGTTTGTACTAGAGCCTTTGGCCCATTTCGGGGAGCAACCTGACAGCCATGCCTCAATTAAAGACTGGTAAATTGCTGCAATTATTCTAGTGTTAACTGATTTGCCGTTCAAGAGGCTGTGACCTCTAAGTGAAGTATCAGCTGAAGTAGTTACCAAAATCCCTGGCTTTCATAGAAAGTAAGAAATATTCTTTTTGTATTGAAACATGTTTGTGACTTCCTATTTCTGCTTAAAAGTGGTCGTCTTAATGAGATTTAAAGAACATTGAAAGAGCAAGTATTTTCACTTGTCACGTAGCAAAAAGCATATTTTGGCCGGAGCAGAACTTCCTTCCAAGATTTGCTAGTCAAGTCATTAGTTGCACAACAGTATGTTTCGCATAGCTTTCAGACTGGAACAGACTGCTTATTTTCATACTCAACCTAAAACGTTAGCACATTTCCTAAATACTTCCTATTTTCTTATAGAACTTTTACCCTTGAAGAAGTAATCACTAAGGTTTCACAACTTTATCTTTTTTACAAAGCTATGGACATAAGTATTTGGTGAATTGTACAGTGCTTACACACAGAGCAGTGATACAGCAATAGATGTTAAGACTTTGTGTGACACCCCAGGAATCCAGTTGTCACAGTGGTATTGCCTTCCTCACCTCTCCATTATTAACCATGCTTAATGTCACCTTACAATAGCAAGGTGACATTAACCCCTTATTACCTCATATGCCAATGCTACAGGGCAGTGGGAAGAGAGCGGCTACGTGCCGGAATAGGCGCATCTTACAGATGCGCCTTTTCTGGGGTGGCTGGGGGCAGATGTTTTTAGCCGGGGGGCAATAACCATGGTCCCTCTCTAGGCTATTATTATCTGCCCTCAGTCACTGGCTTTCCCTCTCTGGTGGAGAAAATTGTGCGGGAGCCCACGCCAGTTTTTTCCGTGAATTAACCCTTTAATTTTACGCCTAGAGCTCCCAAATTTTGCAAACACACACACACACTACTAACATTATTAGTGAAGGCTATATAAAAATATAACGGATATGCCATGGTTTACTGTATGTAAACCATGTCTCATATCTTGTCGGGTTCGGTAATGATTTAGCAAAAGCCAACAATTGAATTATCGGCTTTTTTGCTATCTAGCTCTGTATGAAAAAAAAAAATATATATATATATATATATATATATATATATATATATGTGTGTCAATGACATACAGTGGGGCAAAAAAGTATTTAGTCAGTCAGCAATAGTGCAAGTTCCACCACTTAAAAAGATGAGAGGCGTCTGTAATTTACATCATAGGTAGACCTCAACTATGGGAGACAAACTGAGAAAAAAAAATCCAGAAAATCACATTGTCTGTTTTTTTAACATTTTATTTGCATATTATGGTGGAAAATAAGTATTTGGTCAGAAACAAACAAACAAGATTTCTGGCTCTCACAGACCTGTAACTTCTTCTTTAAGAGTCTCCTCTTTCCTCCACTCATTACCTGTAGTAATGGCACCTATTTAAACTTGTTATCAGTATAAAAAGACACCTGTGCACACCCTCAAACAGTCTGACTCCAAACTCCACTATGGTGAAGACCAAAGAGCTGTCAAAGGACACCAGAAACAAAATTGTAGCCCTGCACCAGGCTGGGAAGACTGAATCTGCAATAGCCAACCAGCTTGGAGTGAAGAAATCAACAGTGGGAGCAATAATTAGAAAATGGAAGACATACAAGACCACTGATAATCTCCCTCGATCTGGGGCTCCACGCAAAATCCCACCCCGTGGGGTCAGAATGATCACAAGAACGGTGAGCAAAAATCCCAGAACCACGCGGGGGGACCTAGTGAATGAACTGCAGAGAGCTGGGACCAATGTAACAAGGCCTACCATAAGTAACACACTACTCCACCATGGACTTAGATCCTGCAGTGCCAGACGTGTCCCACTGCTTAAGCCAGTACATGTCCGGGCCCGTCTGAAATTTGCTAGAGAGCATTTGGATGATCCAGAGGAGTTTTGGGAGATTGTCCTATGGTCTTATGAAACCAAACTGGAACTGTTTGGTAGAAACACAACTTGTTGTGTTTGGAGGAAAAAGAATACTGAGTTGCATCCATCAAACACCATACCTACTGTAAAGCATGGTGGTGGAAACATCATGCTTTGGGGCTGTTTCTCTGCAAAAGGGGCCAGGACGACTGATCCAGGTACATGAAAGAATGAATGGGGCCATGTATCGTGAGATTTTGAGTGCAAACCTCCTTCCATCAGCAAGAGCATTGAAGATGAAACGTGGCTGGGTCTTTCAACATGACAATGATCCAAAGCACACCGCCAGGGCAACGAAGGAGTGGCTTCGTAAGAAGCATTTCAAGGTCCTGGAGTGGCCTAGCCAGTCTCCAGATCTCAACCCTATAGAAAACCTTTGGAGGGAGTTGAAAGTCCGTGTTGCCAAGCGAAAAGCCAAAAACATCACTGCTCTAGAGGAGATCTGCATGGAGGAATGGGCCAACATGCCAACAACAGTGTGTGGCAACCTTGTGAAGACTTACAGAAAACGTTTGACCTCTGTCATTGCCAACAAAGGATATATTACAAAGTATTGAGATGAAATTTTGTTTCTGACCAAATACTTATTTTCCACCATAATATGCAAATAAAATGTTAAAAAAACAGACAATGTGATTTTCTGGATTTTTTTTTCTCAGTTTGTCTCCCATAGTTGAGGTCTACCTATGATGTAAATTACAGACGCCTCTCATCTTTTTAAGTGGTGGAACTTGCACTATTGCTGACTGACTAAATACTTTTTTGCCCCACTGTATATACAGTACCGACCAAAAGTTTGGACACACCTTCTCATTTAAAGATTTTTCTGTATTTTCATGACTATGAAAATTGTACATTCACACTGAAGGCATCAAAACTATGAATTAACAAATGTGGAACTACATACTTAACAAAAAAGTGTGAAACAACTGAAACTATGTCTTATATTCTAGGTTCTTCAAAGTAGCCACCTTTTGCTTTGATGACTGCTTTGCACACTCTTGGCATTCCCTTGATGAGCTTCAAGAGGTAGTCACCGGGAATGGTCTTCCAACAATCTTGAAGGAGTTCCCAGAGATGCATAGCACTTGTTGGCCCTTTTGCCTTCACTCTGTGGTCCAGCTCACCCCAAACCATCTTGATTGGGTTCAGGTTTGGTGACTGTGGAGGCCAGGTCATCTGGCGTAGCACCCCATCACTCTCCTTCTTGGTCAAATAGCCCTTACATAGCCTGGAAGTGTGTTTGGGGTCATTGTCCTGTTGAAAAATAAATGATGGTCCAACTAAACGCAAAATAGATGGAATAGCATGCCGCTGCAAGATGCTGTGGTAGCCATTCTGGTTCAGTATGCCTTCAATTTTGAATAAATCCCCAACAGTGTCACCAGCAAAGCACGCCCACACCATCACATCTCCTCCTCCATGCTTCACGGTGGGAACAAGGCATGTAGAGTCCATCCGTTCACCTTTTCTGTGTTGCAAAAAGACACGGTGGTTGGAACCAAAGATCTCAAATTTGGACTCATCAGACCAAACACAGATTTCCACTGGTCTAATGTCCGTTCCTTGTGTTCTTTAGCCCAAACAAGTCTCTTCTGCTTGTTGCCTGTCCTTAGCAGTGGTTTCCTAGCAGCTATTTTACCATGAAGGCCTGCTGCACAAAGTCTCCTCTTAACAGTTGTTGTAGAGATGTGTCTGCTGCTAGAACTCTGTGTGGCATTGACCTGGTCTCTAATCTGAGCTGCTGTTAACCTGCGATTTCTGAGGCTGGTGACTCGGATATGCTTATCCTCAGAAGCAGAGGTGACTCTTGGTCTTCCTTTCCTGAGGCGGTCCTCATGTGAGCCAGTTTCTTTGTAGCGCTTGATGGTTTTTGCCACTGCACTTGGGGACACTTTCAAAGTTTGCCCAATTTTTCGGACTGACTCACCTTCATTTCTTAAAGTAATGATGGCCACTCGTTTTTCTTTACTTAGCTGATTATTCTTTCCATAATACAAATTCTAACAGTCTATTCAGTAGGACTATCAGCTGTGTATCCACCAGACTTCTGCACAACACAACTGATGGTCCCAACCCCATTTATAAGGCAAGAAATTAAACTTATTAAACCTGACAGGGCACACCTGTGAAGTGAAAACCATTCCCGGTGACTACCTCTTCAAGCTCAAGAGAATGCCAAGCGTGTGCAAAGCAGTCATCAAAGCAAAAGGTGGCTACTTTGAAGAACCTAGAATATAAGACATAATTTCAGTTGTTTCACACTTTTTTGTTAAGTATATAATTCCACATTTGTTAATTCACAGTTTTGATGCCTTCAGTGTGAATGTACAATTTTCATAGTCATGAAAATACAGAAAAATCTTTAATTGAAAAGGTGTGTCCAAACTTTTGGTCTCTCTCTCTCTCTCTCTCTCTATATATATATATATATACACTAGATGGTGGCCTGATTCTAACGCATCGGGCATTCTAGAATATGTATGTAGTTTCTTTATGAAGATTTGAGAATAATAATCTTTATTTTTTTTTTTATAAATAATCTTTATTTTTATATAGCGCTAACATATTCCGCAGCGCTTTACAGTTTTGCACACATTATCATCACTGTCCCCGATTGGGCTCACAATCTAGAATTCCTATCAGTATGTCTTTGGAATGTGGGAGGAAACCGGAGTGCCCGGAGGAAACCCACGCAAACACGGAGAGAACATACAAACTCTTTGCAGATGTTGTCCTGGGTGGGATTAGAACCCAGGACTCCAGCGCTGCAAGGCTGCTGTGCTAACCACCGCGCCACCATGCTGCAATGAATACACAGGATTTGGCGGCCGGGTGCGACCAATTAGCGAAGCGTGGTTCAAATCCCGCTCCAATTCATGGCCAGACTGCGCCTGTCGCTGATTGTTCGCGGCCGGCCATGACCAATCACTGAAGCCAGGGCCAGCTGCAGGTTTTTGAGGGCCCCGGGCGAAAGAGTCTCACAGCCCATGCAGCATATAACACAGCCCACATACTATATAGCACAGCCAGGTAGTTTATACCACAGCCACGTCATATATAGCACAGCCACGTCGTATATAGCACAGCCACATAGTATATAGCAAAGGCACAAATTATATAGCACAGCTACGTAGTATATAACACAGCCACGTAGTATATAGCACAGCCACGTAGTATATAGCAGCCACGTAGTATATAGCAGCCACGTAGTATATAGCACAGCCATGTAGTATATAGCACAGCCCACACAGTATATAACACAGCCACGTAGTATATAGCACAGCCACGTAGTATATTGCACAGCCACGTAGTATATAGCACAGGCACGTAGTATATAGCACAGCTATGTTGTATATAACACAGCCACGTAGTATATAGCACAGCCCACACAGTATATAACAGAGCCCATGTAGTATATAGCACCGTCCACGTAGTATATAGCAAAGCCCATGCAGTATATAACACAGCCCACATCATATATAGCACAGCCACGTAGTATATTGCACAGCCCACGTAGAGCACAGCGACATAGTATATAACACAGACCACGTAGTATATAATACAGCCCACATAGTATATAGCACAGCCCACGTATTATATAGCACAGCCCACGCAGTATATAACACAGCCACGAAGTATATAGCACAGCCACATAGTATATTGCACAGCCACGTAGTACATAGCACAGCCCACATAGTGTAGAGCACAGCGACGAAGTATATAACACAGCCCATGCAGTATATAACACAGCCCATGCAGTATGTAATACAGCCCACGCAGTATGTAACACAGCCCATGTAGTATATAACACAGCCGACGAAGTATATAGCAATGTGGGCACCATATCCCTGTTAAAAAAAGAATTAAAATAAAAATAGTTATATACTCACCTTACTGTGGCCCCTGGATCCAGCCCAGACCTTTAGCGATGCTCCTCGCAATGCTCCGTTCCCATAAATCCCTTGCGGCAATAACCCGTGACGATATAGCGGTCTCGCGAGACCGCTACGTCATCATGGGTCATTGCCACAATGCATTCTTGGGACTGGAGCGTCACGAGGAGCCGGAAAGCCTCCAGCAGACACCGGAAGGTGAGAAGATAATGATCTTTTATCTGATAGGATATCTTATATGATTTTTTTTTTATTATTTTTAACATTATATGTTTTTACTATTGATGCTGCATAGGCAGCATCAATAGTAAAAAGTTGGTCACACAGGGTTAATGGCAGCGTTAATGAACTGCGTTACACCGCGTTATGACGCGGTGTAACGCAGTCCGTTTAATGGACTGCTAAAACGCTATGTGGGTGCTGACTGGAGGGGAGTATGGAGGGGGCACTGACTGGAGGGGAGTATGGAGGGGGCACTGACTGGAGGGGAGTAGGGAGGGGACAATTCGTGGCCGGACTGTGCCTGTCGCTGATTAGTCTCGCTCAGCCGGCCGCGACCAATCAGCGACATGGGATTTCCGTGACAGACAAATAGACGGAAGTGGACCTTAGACGATTATATAGATAGATATCTATACTATGTGTACACATTTATTCTATCTATTCTATTTTAACCTGAATTGCCAGCTTTTCTACAGGACACCGGTGTGTATTTCTCGAAAGTCACACTGATGGTCCGTGTGGTGTGCGAGTTTTTCTTGCACCCATAGACTTGCATTGGCGTATTTCGGGTGCAATACGGTGACAATCGCAGCATGCTGCGATTTCACTCGCACATATAATGCGGCCGAGAAAACAATGGATGATGGGAACTGCCCATAGATTAACATTGGTCCGAGTGCTATGCAATTTCTTATGGCATAGCATCGGTCTGTATTATGCTTTATTGTGACCCCGGCCTTAGACAGGAATACCAGGGTCCAATTCATTAAAGCTTTCATAATAAAATTCTAGTGTTGTATGTTATTTTTAATATTGTTTTTTTTTCATATTTATCTATTCAAGAAAATATTTGTATACCGATTGGCCTACTTTTGATTGTCCCTGCCCTGTCTCCCTCCAATCAGTATAAGTCCTTGATAGCATCATAATGAGTTTGGGAGTGGAAGAAGACATTAACAGGTACTGAACATCCTCCGCCACCTCCCAGTTCATTACAAGTCCCTTATAGCGTCTTCTGCCACCTTTCAATTCATTATAAAGGGTCCTATGCACCTTATCACTTCCACACCCTCTCCCCAATAAATTTTAAATTCCCGATAGCATCACAGTATCCTCCTCCATCTCACAATTCATTATCTGGAGCTTAGCAGACTCCTCCACCACCAAATTCATTTTACATCCATACCTAATGTCCTCCTCCCCCTTCTCCTGTTCATAAGCCTATTATAAGCCCCCCTTACTCCCATTTCAATGCCTCACATTCATCACTGTCCTCTCCACCACCCCATTATTGTCCCTTTCACCACCCCCCTTTTTGCCCTCTCCACCACCTCCATCATTGTTCTCTCCACCACCCCAATCATTGTTGTCCCCCACCACCCCATCACTGCCCTCTCCACCACCTCCACAGTTTCCTCTACACCACCCTATCATTGTTCTCCCCCACCACCCCATCATATCATTTCCCTTTCCACCACCTCCGTCATTGCCCTTTCTACTGCCTCCATCATTGCCTTCTCCCCCACCATCCCCATCATTGCCCTCTCCATCACCTTCATCATTTCCTTCTCCACCACCCCATCATTTTCCTCTCCACCACCTCCATCATTGCTCTCACTCTCTAACCCCATCATTGTAAGCTCTATCATTGCCTTCTCCCCACCACCTCCATTATTGCCCTTTCCACCACCTCCATCATTGCCTTCTCCCCTCCACCCCCATTATTGCCCTCTCCACCACCTCCATCATTGTTCTCCCCCTCCACGCCCATCATTGCCTTTTTCCCCACCATCCCTATCATTGCCCTTTCCACCACTGCCATCTCCCCAGCAGTGCACATTCCCGGCAGCCGCATCATCATCGCCGGCAGCTTCCTCTGTCTGACACAGGCTCGAGCTGAATGCTGACGTCATTCAGCGGCGCTGCTGTGTCAGACAGAAAGCGTGGGCAGGAAGCAGAGAACGGATCCTTGCAGCTCCGCTGCTCTGCCATTTTCTTCTGTAGGACTGGAGCTGCAGGGATCACTCCCTGCCCTCCAGACATGACTGCAATCTGGCCAGGGACCCCTGGAACCTCAGGGCCAGAGAAACAGGTCAGATTGCCCTCATTATTAGCCACTTGCAGGGGCCTCACTCCACCTCCGGACCCCGGTGCAGTTGCACCAGCTGCACATGCGGTATGTCCGCCCCTGACTTCCATTCCATTGTTCAGGTACATCAGGGGCTCTGAAATCAGGACATGGCGTCTACTATCTATTCCAGCCAATTTTGCATTCCAAAAGTCACATGGTGCTCCTTCCCTTTCAAGCCCTGTGGTGCGTCCACCACATATAAAGTGTCAGTGTACTCAGGAGAATCTGCATAACAAATTCTATGTTCATTTCCTCCTGTTACCTTTCTGAAAATAAAAATTTGGGGCTAAATCAGCAATTTTGTGGTAAAAAGTACAATTACATTTTTTTCTTTCACATTGTTTTCATTCTTATGAAGCACCTGAAGGGTACATTTCTTGACCACTTTGAGCGGTGCAGTTTTTAGAATGGTGTCACGTTTCGGTATTTTTTGTCACATAGGCCTCTCAAAGTCATTTCAAATGTGATGTGATCCCTAAAAAAATTGGTTTTGCAAATTTTGTTGGAAAAATGAGAAATCGCTGATCAACTTTTAACCCCTCTAACTTCCTAACAAAAGAAACTATGTTTGAAAAATGATGCTGATGTAAAGTAGACATATGGTAAATGTTATTTATTAACTAATTTGCTGACAGAACTATCTGGTTTAAGGGTATAGGAATTAAAAGTTTGAAAATTGATTAAACTTTCGAAATTTTCACCAAAATTCCAAAATGTTCACAAATAAGCGCAAAAAATATTGACCTACATGGACCACTAACATGAAATACAATATGTTACAAAGAAACAGTCTCAGAATCACTGGGATACAGTTAAGTATTCCAGAGTTCTTACCTCATAAAGTGACACTGGTCAGAATTGAAAAAAATAGCCTCATCAGGAAGGTGAAAACAGTCTCTGGCACAAAAGGGTTAAATATTTGGTGGAAAGAATATTGTAGATATAATTTCATGTCAATCATTTGTATCCTATTTGGCATGGGATTAAAAAACAAAAAACCTTCCTTTGTGCAGCTGTAACAGGACACCTGGCTCAGTGGGGCCCAGCCTTCTCAGTTTCAGAGAAGAAATTCACACCCCCACCAGCTATCTAGTATCAAGCATCTATGGGAAGACCCCCTTGTAGATAACATTCAGTCTAACTGCTTTGTTGAGTCAGCTATTATTTCATAAGGAGAATATGGATTTATCGTAAGTCCTAAAAAAATATTTAGAACTGAGAGTCCCCAGTGGTTGATACCTTTTAATGGCTAACTGAAAAGATGGTAACAAATTGCAAGCTTTCAAGAGACTACTCAGGTTTCTTCATCAGGCATAGACTAATACAAATTTTGAAGAATCACATATTTATGCACAACGGACACAGAAATAATGCAATACGTAAGACAGGTGACATGAAGCAGAACTACTATTATGGGAGAGTGATAAACAGTTATGTCCATAAATATTGGAACAGTTCATAGATAAGGAGTGTGAATGTTTTATTGTCCTCTGATTGAGGTCTGGTTCTGTGTTGTGATGTCCCCACAAAAGGTATCAACCACTGAGGACTCTCAATTCTAAATATTTTTCTATCTACTGGCTAACACGGTACAAAGATATATATCTTTCCTGTATCGTAAGTCCTAGTCACACATGGGTTACATTTCTGAGATCTCTGGATTGGACAGAACACCTTCCAGGATCTCAATCCATTCTAGCACCACAAGGTGGAGAGATATATAGGATGGCTAGTAGGAGCCAGGATAGCAAAGCTATGTTTTGTCTCAAATCAATCTCTGGATTGGACAGAACACCTTCCAGGATCTCAATCCATTCTAGCACCACAAGGTGGATAGATATATAGGACAGCTAATAGGAGCCAGGTTAGCAAAGCTATGTTTTGTCTCAAAATGTAGAAGGGGCCCAGTTGGAGCCGATGGCGTCAAAACCGCCTCCCTAAGACCGTCGATTAACAAGTTATAACCCATCTTAGGTTTTGAAGTTATTAGCTGCTAGAAGCAAGGGTAGGGGATATAGGCTCAGCCCAGTGGGCAGGAGGGGAGTGGCCCAAAGGGGATAAAGGCTAGTGTAAGGACACGTGGTCTCTCTCATAGTTATGCCTGCGGTTCACTTTGAAAGTGGGGGCCACATCGAGTAATGTACTGGGAAGGAAATAGGAACTAGCTGGCAGCCCATGCCTCATGCGGCCCAGCACACACATGGTTGAACATCAAACTGGTAATTGACATGCTCCATCTGTTTATATCGTTTGTACTACCACTATTGCATTTGCATATCTGACCATTGTATATGTATAACCATTGTGTATGTAGTGTATTGTTTAGTGTGCCCTTAAGATGATTAAATATATAATTTAAGCTTGGGCTGCTTTTTTATCTCGATCTACAAATCCACACGACCGTATTCTTGGTTTAACTTTTTTGCTACTGTGACTAGTTTCTGGCCCAATATAATCCCATTAACGGACCGGGCTTTTATCTAGCAAGGAACTGGTGGCAGTCCTACCGGGCTGGCAGCACTCTGTTTCACTGGTGCTAGTGAAAGGGGCCTGTCAGGGTTGTAGGCGAGTGTGGTTCCACATCAGCGATTTCGTGGGCCACATCCAATCATTCCCTGTCCCTCACTGATCCTGTGTGGACAAGGGGTGTCTCTGTAAAACCTTACCAAACTGACCTTATGTGTCCCCAGGGCGTGCGGAACATCATGTTGGTGCAAGTGGGGAGGCCACACTATGTAATGTTTCTGACATAATAGTGACGTCAGGCAGGGTGGTGAGGTGCAGGTTCATCACATTCAGGTTTCAGTCTTCTTAACCTTTTGAATTGACCAACAACACTGTAGTTGTTTTAGTAATAAAAATTAATAATCAAAAATACAAATTCCCTATAATTTTGCACACAGTGATTGATAATGAGATGTGTTAGTGTTTGAAAAGTACCTGTATTTATTACAAAATATTGTTCATATACAATATATATCACAGTGACAAAAGTTTCTCCCAATTTCCCAAAGTAGTATGGGAATGTCAAAATATAGTTTGATGTACCCATACATTTCTATTTAAAAGAAGCACTCAAATCAAAGTTTTTATCTGCTTAACATACTGCAGTCATCATATTATTATTCCAGTATAGACAATGCTCAATGAGCTCCCATCAAGGCCCCGGAGTCTTATAAGATTCTAGTTTGCCTTGATGACAAACTGCTTCAAAGTGATGGTAAGGTGCTTGGTCAGCTCCAATTACACTTAAGAAAGAGAAGGCTTATGGAGAAAAAAAAGAAAAAAATATATAAATAATATAAATAATATAAAATCTTAATTATTTCATAATGATTCCTCTAACCCAACATTATATTGTACTAGAAATGGGCCCAATGCTATAACATCGGGAGTGCGGTGAAATTAACATCTGTGTATGCTGTCACCGCTTTTCCCCACACAGGCGCAGTAACAGCCGCGTCGTTACCACGCATGCGAGGGTAGAGAGCGCAGTTGTGGCTGTTACTGCGCATGCGCGGGAATAACGGAGATGTGTATATCACTTGCGCAGGCCCAAGTGACACTGCCTTGGTGCCTTATAAGATTCGGGGACAACGGCCGGGAGTCCCAACTGGTGATTATATATATAGATATACTGTATATGTATATGGAGTGTGTGGAGCATAGAGATATTTGTATATGGGGTGTGCGGATCATGCAGACATATATACACCGCTCAAAAACATAAAGGGAACACGAAAATTCCACATCCTAGATTTCACTGAATGAAATATTCCAGTTGTAAATTTTTATTCATTACATAGTGGAATGTGTTGAGAACGATAAAACCTAAAAATGATCAACGTAAATCACAACTAATATCCCACGAAGGTCTGGAGTTGGAATGATGCTCAAATTCAAAGTGGAAAATGAAGTTACAGGCTGATCCAACTTCAGTGGCAATGCCTCAAGACAAGGAAATTATGCTCAGTAGTGTGTGTGGCCTCCACTTGCCTGTATGACCTCCCTACAATACCTGGGCATGCTCCTGACGAGGTGGCGGATAGTCTCCTCACGGATCTCCTCACAGACCTGGACTAAAGCATCTGCCAACTCCTGGACAGTCTGTGGTGCAACGTGATGTTGATGGATGGTGCGAGACATGATGTCCCAGATGTGTTCAATCGGATTCAGGTCTCGGGAAGGGGCAGGCCAGTCCATAGCTTCAATGCCTTCATCTTGCAGGAACTGCTGACACACTCCAGCCACATGAGGTCTGGCATTGTCCTGCATTAGGAGGAACCCAGGGCCAACTGCACCAGCATATGGTCTCACAAGGGGTCTGGGGATCTCATCTCGGTACCTAATGGCAGCCAGGCTACCTCTGGTGAGCACATGGAGGGCTGTGCGGCCCTCCAAAGAAATGCCACCCCACACCATTACTGACCCATTGTCAAACCGGTCACGCTGAAGGATGTTGCAGGCAGCAGATCGCTCTCCATGGCGTCTCCAGACTCTGTCACATGTGCTCACTGTGAACCTGCTTTCATCTGTTAAGAGCACAGGGTGACAGTGGTGAATTTGCCAATCCTGGTGTTCTGTGGCAAATGCCAAGCGTCCTGCACGGTGTTGGGCTGTGAGCAAAACCCCCATCTGTGGACGTCGGGCACTCAGACCATTCTCATGGAGTTTGTTTCTAACCGTTTGTGCAGACACATGCACATTTGTGTAAACCAAAAAACAAAGCAATGGATCAGTGAAATAGTATCATGAGGAATATAAATCCGTTCACAATGTAATTGTGCACAAAATCCATACCAAATAAGGGTTGATGATTAATCAATACAAAGTTTATTATATAGAAAAGTATAAATGTACACAGACAAAAAATAAGGGAGTAGGTGAGCAATAACAGCCAAAACAGTCAGTGTACCTAGATGGTATATAGTGCACTGATAGACAGAACAACAATCCTGGTGCAACACCTGCAGTATACAATGTAATCCAATCATGAATACAATAGTCAGAGTGCCGAGGAGACCATGCTGGAAAACATAAAGTTAATGGGCTTCATAGCCTAACAGCGGTCCCCTGACACCCAAAATAATAAATCACTAATGCATTAATGCAGACCCAGGGTAACTAAAAATCAGTTTCTGCCAAACATGGCTATATACTAGTACCTTGAGACATGATGGCAGAGAAATGCAGGCGTGCTGACAGGATGCAGGAGATATTTGGTATGGATTTTGTGCACAATTACATTGTGAACGGATTCATATTCCTCATGATACTATTTCACTGATCCATTGCCTTGTTTTTTGGTTTATATGTTATGGCTTAGGGACATGTCCTCTGTTGGCCTAGAGCAGTGTTCCACAACTCCGGTCCTCAAGAGCCGCCAACAGGTCATGTTTTCAGTCTTTCCTTAGTATTGCACAGGTAATAATTGCATCACCTGCACAGGCAATAATTCAATCACCTGTGCAATGCTCAGGAAATCCTGAAAACATGACCTGTTGGTGGCTCTTGAGGACCGGAGTTGGGAAACACTGGCCTAGAGGATCCTTTTTGTAGATGTTACATGCACATTTGTGGCCTGCTGGAGGTCATTTTGCAGGGCTCTGGCAGTGCTCCTCCTGTTCCTCCTTGCACAAAGGCTGAGGTAGAGGTCCTGTTGCTGGGTTGTTGCCCTCCTACGGCCCCCTCCATGTCTCCTGGTGTACTGGCCTGTCTCCTGGTAGCGCCTCCAGCCTCTGGACACTACACTGACAGAAACAGCAAAACTTCTTGCCACAGCTCGCATTGATGTGCCATCCTGGATGAGCTTCACTACCTGAGCCACTTGTGTGGGTTGTAGAGTCCGTATTATGCTACCACACGTGTGAAAGCGCAACCAACATTCAAAAGTGACCAAAACATCAGCCAGAAAGCATTGGCACTGAGATGTAGTCTGTGGTCCCCACCTGCAGAACCACTCCTTTATTGAGTGTGTCTTGATAATTGCCAATAATTTCCATCTGTTGTCTATTCCATTTGCACAACAGCATGTGAAATAGATTGTCAGTGTTGCTTCCTAAGTGGATAGTTTGATTTCACAGAAGTTTGATTTACTTGGAGTTATATTCTGTTGTTTAAGTGTTCCCTTTATTTTTTTGAGAAATGTATTATATACATACATACTGTATATGCGATGCATAGGGTATATACATATATGTATATGGGGTGCGTGGAGCATACTCACCAATATATATTCACATGCATACACATATATAGTGCGTATAGGGTATAAACAATATATGGGATGTGCTGGGCATGTAGATATATGTATATGGTGTGTGTGGAGAGCAGAAACATATATACAGTATATAGATAGATATATGGGAGAAGTAATGGTCCCGCCGGCGGCTGTAGCCTCTATAACATGATGTGAGTGCAGCTCGGGCTAGAGTTACACTGACTGCACTTACTGCTGGTAAATAGTCAGGTGCCGGGGCGGCCGCTCCTCTCCTGTCACACCGCCGTCCTGGGAGCGATTGGAGGGAAGGATCCAATCATCATCCTGCACTTGTGCAAGTGACACTGCCGCGGTGCCTTATGGGATTCGGGGACAGCGGGCGGAAGTCCCAAGTGGCGATTATACATATAGATAGCATTTTGAATATCAAGTCCACACTTCATGTGTACTTATTTCCCCCTGAATTGTGTTGCTCTTTGTGGGAAAAAAGCAGTCATGTTTTTATGCTCTTGAAAATCTCCTACAAATCAATAGGAGACACGTTTAGGTCAGTTTCACAAGAATGCATTTTAATCAGCATTTACTTCCATGCTTGTAGACAAAACCAAGAGTAGATCCAAGACCCAGGAAAGGTACAATTCTTTCCATTATTTTTTCTTTTAAAGGGTTCTTTAAGGGTTATTCCCACCTTTAGAAGTTAATAACTACAAAATCAGATGTCCAACTACTGAAAGATCCTGATTCCAGCAATGTGAAACTTACTGTGCTGCTTGGTGCAACTTTGATGGAATCCCTGCTTTCTCTGATTCAGATGTAGCAGTGGTCAGAATGCTGAGCTCTGTGTAATCCCGACCACATCCTGATTAACAGCTTCCTGAGTGCACTGTGCATTGTCAGCAAGCTGCCAATCAGTGGTGGGGGCAGGGTAACAGAGATTAGCTAAACTATCTGTCACTGACACAGTCCTGCAATGATAATCTCCTGCTCATAACACACTTATCGTACTGAAACTTCAGCAAGCTGTTGAGCAAGTGAAATATCCATGGGATCAGGTTCTCTGCCCCTACATCATGCTCCTTTCACATTAAATAGCAAAAACCTGATGACAAATTCCCTTTATGGGACTGCATTAATTGCTACTATTAGCAATCTCATAGAGAATGAATGGAGCGGTAGTGCACACTGACAGCCATGACTCCATTTAGACACCGCATTTCAGAGAATTGTTGTGGGGAGTAGTGGGAGTCCTAGCCGTCAAAATCACCCCAAACAGCAATTTATTATCTCCCTAAAGATAGTCACATCTTTATAAGCTATCCCCTAACAGTCTAACCCCTTAGCGACCGATGATATGCATTAAGACAGTGACCTCTAAGGCAGGGGTGTCAAACTGCATTCCTCGAGGGCCGCAAACCATGCGGGTTTTCAAGATTTCCTTAGCATTGCACAAGGTGCTGCAATCATTATATGTGTAGGTGATTAAATTATCACCTGTGCAGTACAAGGAAATCCTGAAAACATGACCTGTTTGCAGCCCTTGAGGAATGCAGTTTGACACCCCTGCCCTAAGGGTACTTATTCCCTCTTCTGCATTTTAAAACAGCGATTGTGTATAAGGCTGTAGTGCCTCCCAAAGTCGGAAAATCTCTGGATATCGGCTCCTGGGGGTAGCTAAGACCCCGGAGAACATGATCAGGATCAGTTTTTCTGGTGTCCGATCATGTGATCAGTGAATAACGGCAATCACAGAAAAAAAGTGTGCCAGCTGTTTCAAACATGCCCCCCGAGATTCCCCGGTACCTTCGCCATCCCCCGATCCCTCCTCTATAGAGATGAGCGAACTTGCTCGGGTTCCCTCTTTTTCGGCAAGCTGCAGAGGGAACCTGGCTTCCTTGATCGCGCTGGCCGATTAGTTGATCGGTGCTGCAGCTGCATGTGTTGTGGCTGTGTCACAGTCACGACACATGCATGGAGAGCCCATCAAACAGGCTCTCCATGCATGTGTCGCGACTGTGACACAGCCACAATACATGCAGCTGCAGCACCGACCAGCTGATCGGTCGACGCGATCCAGGAAGCCGGGTTCCCTCTGCAGCTTGCCGAATAAGGGAGAACCCAAGCAAATTAACTCATCTCTACTCCTGATTCAACTCCCGGCCCGACGTCATCTTCCTGGAAAAAAATGGCGGGCGCATGTGCAGTGCGCCCTTCATGATCTGCCGGTTGGTACCCGGCAACAATAGAAAATGTTCCTATTGGTTCCTTTTGATCACTGTGATAGAATCTATCACAGTGATCAAAATAAAAAAAAATTGTAAATCAAATCCTCCTTTGTCACACACTTAGTTAGATTTAAAAAATAAAATATATACTTTCCATTCTTTGCAGTTGGGCTTAGGGTTGGGGTTAGAGTTGAAGTTAGGGCTGTGTTAGGGTTAGGTGTGTTAGGGTTAGGGTTGGGGTTAGGATTGTTTTATTTTCAAAAGTAAAAAAAATCACGATATGCCGGCTAGTGTCGAGCGAAAGTGCTTGCATCGGGTGCTCAGGTATGCAAGGAGTATTGCGAATCCGCGCATTTATTTGGGGTGTTCAACAGCTGCAAAACAAGCTTGGCGGGGACACGAGCATGTTGCACCCGCACCCGCGATATATGGTGCATACCCGAGCACTCGATGCAAACTGGAGTAGCAAGCATTTCAAACAATAGGAGAATATGAGTTTTTGTATATAAAAATATCTTTTATGAAATATAAAACATCAACAAGACAAAAAATTATTTCAAAGATGAATGGAACAATTTATCATTCGTATGGAAACTTATGTGTTCCCAATTGGTGAAGACGCAAAGTGATCGCTTTAACCAGGGCTGAAAGCTACAGCAGTTTTCAAAAATTACTGCCAAATAGGCATATATATATAGACATAAAAAATGTGCTCTTATTCCATGCATATGCTTAAAATCAGGGACATTTTTCCCAAGAGTAGTAAGTCAAAGGTAAGTAACGCACAAAAAATGCATTGAAAATGCTGTACAAGATAATATTATAGTCAGAGGTTAGTTACCCATTATGTTCAAGGTTCAGTCCTGGGAGCGACCACTCTCCAAGGGACGAGATTGACACCTGCGGCTGTTAGGGGCACATGACAGCTGATCAGATCAGCTGTCATGTTCCAGAAAAGGTGCGGGCTCATCACCAGAACCCGCACCAAACAGAGGGAGGCACCCTATGACGGACATTATACGTCATTGGGTGTTAAGAGGTTAAGGTCAATATTGGCTGTCAATAATGTGGTAAATTGCTTTAGTTTATGAATACAAATGCAAAAAAACAGACCAAAATTTGTTCATGTAAAAGTGTCCTCATGGAGATTTTTAGGTTTTAATGTAGATTACCGTAAGTTAAAATATTTTTATTATTTAGTATCAGTTAGCCCTGGCAAATGCTATTAATAAAAAAAAACATCTTTCTAACATATAATGTACAAAATAAAGGTAAATTGGTCACGTCACACATCCAACACAATACCTAATGTTGGGAAATATAGCAATTCTATTAGACATTATATTAGTAGGAGCATATATTGTTGGTATATACGGATATGAAATATTTAACACGATAAAGAAAAAGTTGATAAACAATATTTTTACTGGCGCTGTATATTCAGCATATGTGTCACCTGCATCTCTTGGCAAAGGTCCAATCTATGGGGGCAACACTTGCATAAAGAATTTTCATAGCCAAGTTTCAAGCACATGCTTCACCCTATAACATTCTTTAAATTATTTTGCCAAAAAGGGGAATTTAGTTCTGTGGAGAAAAAAAAAGTTTCCCATGATATATTACAATTGTTGTAAGGACTGAGATTGTCACCTAGCAACAATTAGTGGGAGATATTAAATGTTCATGGGAGGCCCCCAACTGCAGACACAAAGAGCTGAAGAAATAACAGATTGTGCTGTTGTAAACTAACCAACTGTGATGGAAGAAAAATTCACACTGACTAAACAACTCAACAAGATTTACTCTTCGACAGATTGTTACACAGATATAAATTGTTATAATAATGGGTAATATTGATGGAATTTTCCATGAGGGCAGCAGAAAAGCAAACACAAATCATTGCTGGAACATATTTCTTTGGTAAATCTAAGGGTCTGTGCATTTAACTTTGCATCACAAATACAATCCAATTTCAATTTCAAGTATAATTACCAGATGAATAAATGCATGGAAAAAAAAGGAGCAAAGGTTATGGCTCAAACTATTTCTTTTAGCTAGGGCTATATTGAAAGATAACAGATGGGCTCTTGCAGATCTTGCAGACGACCGTAAAAATCGAATGAATGCTATCTGTGGTTTTCGTTGTGGTTGTCCCTATATTATTCTATGGGACTGTGCGATGGCAATTAAAGGTGAGCAAACTTGTTCGGAAAATGTTTGCCAATTTAAAATTCCGCACGAACGCAGCACATCCAAATTCGTGTTCACTTTCAAAAGCATTTTTACTCAAATCGGCAAAATTCAGTCACAGTTCGGTAAATCATCGCGTTTCCACTAAAGCTTTTGTTATTATTTTGTCAAGGATAGTGGTCCTGTATGATGAGCGGGGTGGACGGGGGGACTTGTTTGATGACAGGAGGGGGTGTGAAGAGGTTAGAAGAGGTTTTTCCCTTAATGTTAAGTGTATTGATTCCAGCAGCTAATCATGGCTCAGAAATCTTACACAACGTCTTCTGTGATTAGCTGCCGAAGTCACATGTCCCTGGCCATACAAAAGGTGGACATCTTGTTTTGCTGGCGCCATTTGCTCAATGTCACAGTGCAGAGAAGCCACTGCTGATAGTGCTGCAAGTGAACTTCTCAGTGTTAGGGCTAGCGGAACGTACCAAATAATAAGACATATAGAGTAAGGTGCGTTCGCAGCCCGGGGTCCACCGTGCAGAGATGGAACCTGCTGCCAAGTAATGACGGACTATATGGTGGTACAATGTGAATACACACACGGGTTAACTTCACCCTGTGTGAAGGAAGCGAACCCTGTAGGGTCACAGGGCCGCAGTACCGCACCAAGAGTGCAAGCAAGAAGTCTCAGAACTCAATCCCAAGACACGGGATTTGAGTTCATATAGACCTCATGCGCTCGACACCGCAACTGGGGTGTCAGAGTGACAGAAATAATAATAATAAAGATGCACGAGAGTGCGTGCGGTGCCGCACTGGCGGACGCCACTAACCACCCAGGCTTGGGTCAGGAAAGCACTGTGAAAGCGCACGGCGCCGCACTGGCGGTCACAGAAATTAGACGCTGTATTGTGTGTTACGTGCTGATGGCGGGCGCTAGATAGCAATCGTCCACCTTCCGCGAGCAGTCACACAATAGGGAGGGGATTTTAAAGAACGACTTTCACTCACAACATACACACGTTTACAAATGTATACTAGCGCATGGCCGTGCGGTCATGCGAAGCTTATATAGCTGCAGCACGTTCAGGACCTTCCAGTAAAGGACCAATGGGAAGCTGCCACAGAAGTTTAGCACCTTCAGGACCTTCCAATAAAGGACCAATGGGATTTGCTGCAGTATCTGAGCATGTGACCCTCGATCTCCAACGGGAGATCTTGCCCTGGGCATGCTCAGAAGGGGAAAAGCAGGACTTAGTCTCAAAAGCGTCTGCTCGCCGCTGCCCAGCACTGACTTCAATGGCAGAAGCAGGAAAAGCAGCAGTAACCCTATGCACAGAGTGAGACTGAGCAAGACGCTGGGACCGACGTCTCCGCTGAGCAGACTCCACTGCGGCTGGAGAAGAATGGGAGACTGCAGCAGAGATGGTTCGAGATTCCCCCTGTGCAGAGGCGGGAACTCGACACCTAACACTCAGTTAGCTAGATAGGAGCCAGGAGGCCCATTTAACTAATCCAAATCATTTGTGTTAAAACTTTCTTTCAGTGACAAATCAGAAGGCCAGATCTCCACTTAAAAATCATTAGGTATGACAGTGTTGTTCAGGCACACTATCTAAGAAAATAAATAGTGATTATTCACTTAGTGACAGGTGACTGACAGCTGTGGGTTGTGAGGGTTGTGAAAAAGCAGGTTGCAAGAGGGGAAAGCTACATACAACATGAGTGGGAAAAGGCGAGGTCGTGGTGGAAGGGGGAATAGGCTTGGTGTTCGACGTGTACCTTGGTTAGGTGTTAATGTTAATGAAAGCTCAACTGAACAAACACCTTCTCATCCTATCCAAAGACCACTGACAACATCTGGTATTGGATAAGTAACAGATGCACTTCTGCACTGTTTTGAAAGATGGTTAGCACTGACAATGTCATAATCAGCATCATTATTCCGGTAATCTACATGTTGGAGCACACTTTGAATAGCCTGTGTGAGATGTGGTAGCCCAGAGGAAGAGGTGGAAGCAGAGGAGGATGCGGAAGGGATAACAATATCTCAATTCCTGGACTGTTGTTGCACAGGCGGGTGACATGGGAGGGTGGCTTACAGCAATCAAGGAGGACTCATGGTACCAAACTGCTAGTGAAGGTGCAGGAGCCAAGGAACAAATGGAGGAGGAAGAGGTGATGGACGAGCAACAGTCACCAGATGAAGAGGATAATGATCCTCTCTCTGTTGTCTGCAGTTGGTGGGAAGGGACTGAGGAAGCAACCTTGAGTGTCACCCCGCCACCAACATACAATGGACTTGACTTCATGGAAGCACTCAACACATCAGTGCCTTCTTGTGGCACTATCTCTAACTTGATGCCCATATTCTTAGGGTTAGAAATAGTGCTGAAAACTGGGTTGCCACTCTGTTAGCTCCACAATATAAATAATAATAAATTTAGCCAGATGCTTACCCCCATGGAAAGGAACGCGCACATGCTAGAGTATCGAAACACGCTTGTAGACAATCTTAAGGGTGGTTTTCCCCAATACAGCAGTGAGGCACACAGTGTGCATCCCAGTTCCAGACGTCTAACCCCGGGAATGTCAAAGTGTCATCGCAAAAACATTAGTTGCAGCAGCAGTGTAAGTGGCATAAGCAATTTCTGTGAGTCATTTCACATATTTTTTAAACTAGCCCGTGCACCAGCAGAACAGAGAACAAGTTTGACATGTTGTGAACGACTGCAGAGGATGGTGCAGTAGTATCTGGAGCTCAATATCAATGCCATCGGAGGGGGTTGTACCCTTTGGCATTTTGTCATGCCTGGCAGCCAGCGTTCTTTCAGAAAATGTCTTCAGCGCTGCTGGTGGAGTCCTGATGGATAAGTGCATCTGGCTCTCCTCTGAAATTGTAGACCGCCTAACTGTCACAATCATATCATGGTCAGGATCTACAATGACTTTTGCACCCCAGTCGCAGACTGAGCAGACTAGGCGATGGTGTCGTTTTTAGTGTCATGCATTGATCTCCCATTATTGCAGTCTGTGCCATCTTTGTGGTGTCTTCTGTGCCTGCTGTTGCTACTGCTGCTGATGTTACAAACATTTTTTTGAAATGTGGAGACTCCATGTTGAGTCTCCATCTGATGGGCTGCCTGTAGTAGAAGGTGTGTCAGAGGCCCATTTTATTGTTTCTACTCGGTGGAAATTGATGCCACCTTGGTAATGTGTGACATTTATTTTTTTAATTGTGGAGACTCCAATTTGTGTCTGCATCTGTTAGGTTGCCTGTAGTAGAAGGTGTGTCAGAGGCCTAATATATTGTTTCTATTCTGTGGAAATTAATACCACTTTAGTGGTGTGTGACAACAGTTTTTTGAAATGTGGAGACTCCAAGTTGGGTCTCCATCTGGTGGGTTGCCTGTGTAAATACGGCTTTCATTCAGGCAGGCCTTCACTTACTTTCAGTTAACTACCTGTGTTACTTTCCTTAAATTTTTCTACCAATATTACTGTATGAAACTGATGTTTGTGCCATCTGAGTGTGGCTGGAATTAAAAAAAAAAATGGAGGTGTTGCATGAGGTATCAGGGCTTCCAGCTAAAAAGGCTTACTTCTCTCTTAACCACCAGGTCCTCATTGAAACTTCAATTCCAAGCTGCAAATGCTGGGCCAGACCCTGATACCTCATGCATGGCCCATTGGTAACAGCTGCTGTACCATTTGCAAAATTGGTCAATTGATGCCACTTTAAAAATGGTGTCTGCCCCTAGTTTTATCTGTTTGGGAAGCTTTTTGTCAACCCTTAAGGTATTGTGTATACATTTGGTTTGGTCTCCCATTCCATCTACTGGGGTTTTGGAACGTTCGTCGAACTGTTTGTCAAACATGTTTGGCAAACATCTAAATGTTCATCGAATCAAACTGAACCTTGAAAGCTTCGCTTATCTCTAATGGCAATCACCCATTCAACTGTGTTGGTTTGTGGAAAAAATGACATCCAAATGTAGTCCTATTTTCATGGACTGACAATATAGAATACGTGGAGAAGGTTTTTCTTTTGCCATCTCTGAGGAAAACAAATCATACTCTGATCAGAGAGTGATTAACATAATTGGATCTATTTTCTTGGATGAGAGAAAAACTGTTGTGTGACTGTAAGAGGCTGCTCTGTGAAGAATGAGGTTCCTCACTGTTGTGCAGTGGGGATTGCCATCTACTGTCCAAACTGAGCTAAGCGGAACCGAAGGATGGAAGAAGTGTTTCAGAAAGGACGGATCAAAAGAGAGCACTGGGTCAGGTGACACCTGTGGCGCAGTTACCCTATATAAAAAGCCGTAGTGACAAGGTGGTAAGTCAGTTGGCGTCAACAAGTGAAACCAGTGGAACATCTGTGCAGATGGACGCTGCAGCAGAGTCACTGCTTGGAAAATGGGACAGGTGGGAAGTCGTGAGCAAGTGAGTGAGATCCAGTCAAGGTCTGGGATCCAGACTATAACAGTCAAGACCGGACACCCAACTGTTATCGATCATGGCCCGATAGTCCACCGTTTCAGGTCAAGCACTTAAGACAGATTGTGGGACGCCATCCAGAAATGGATGTCCACTTTGGTGATCCGGAGGCAAGAGCAAACCGGGCCGTTACTTCCTATGCTGACCTATGGTACAGGGTTTTGTCCGGGGCTGTGCTGCAGGTGGGACATTGACCAGCCAGTGTGAGGAGGGCCAAGAGAGAATTACTTGACCTTTGTCAGGATGACTTGCGGCCTAGCGGGAAATACTGGTGACCCCTGTTACTGCCTATAACTTGAGTGGAAACGTGCAGAATAGACATTCTGGTGTAGCCTTACAGTAGTGAACACCACCCTTGGAAGTTATCACATAAGGGACATTAGGGCATCTATCCTATTTGGAAAATAGTTGGATAGAATACAGTAGAGAATCCATAGTGCAGCTGTTAAAG
The DNA here is from genome assembly GCF_032444005.1 of Ranitomeya imitator. Classification (NCBI taxonomy): domain Eukaryota; kingdom Metazoa; phylum Chordata; class Amphibia; order Anura; family Dendrobatidae; genus Ranitomeya; species Ranitomeya imitator. Next base: position 59,972,499 of record NC_091289.1, read on the forward strand.
TGTTTTTAATGTCATTTGTGCTAATATTGTATTACTTAATACCATGAATTTTGTATAAGTTGCTCCTTACAATATTAACCCTTTCATTCCCATGTTAAAAGAATAGTTTAGTTGGTTACTTCCACCTTGTCCTTGTCTACGTGTTGCATCCAGTGACCCATTTACAGTTGAAACTAGAAGTTTACATACACTAGATAAAAAGACACATATGCATGTTTTTCCCATGTTAGGTCAATTAGAATTAACAGAATTGTTAATATTTGCCAAATGCCAGAATAATGATAGAGAGAATGTTTTAAGGCATTTTTATTGGTGCTGCAGGATGGTTAAACACTACCTTCCAGTATCATTTGCTTACCATCAGAGATCCTTTCTCACAAAAGGGTATTGTTATAAAAGATAAATGTCTTGCTGACTGTACATTGAGTCTAGTGCTCGTTTTACGATTTTGTCCCAAAAGCAAACAGACCGTTATGTGGTGCAGACCAACAAGATTTTGTAATACTGTTACAAAATTTCAATATAGAGATAAAATGCTTATTGTGATTCATTGAAGAGGTATTTGGAAAGCCTTTAACAAATACCTGTGTGAATTGGTGTGAGTTGCTGAATTGGGGGTAGCTATATTCATAAGGGTTAACTTAGGGTGGGGGCTCATAGTTAAGGGTTTATAAGGGGCAGCTGTTTGGGGCTCAAGTCCTTTTTGGAAGTGCATTTGAACAGCAAGGTGGATTGCTGTTGAGGGGAACTAGGAAAAATAAAAAAAAATCTCTATAAATCTTCAGCAGAGTGAGTGTGAGCGAGCTGAGTGTGACCAGAGCGTAAGTGTGGACGGCGGTAAGTGTGACTTGTGATTCAGTGACTTTGGAGTCAGGGAGTTTCCAAGGGAGGAATTACTGAATTGCTGTCTGATTTTTATTAATACTTTGTATTTATTTTTTATTTGTTTTATTGAACTGTTCTGTCTGGTGCAATCCCCATTAGGAAATGTGCTCCACTCTTGTTAATGCCATCCAGTGCACATCTTGCCACATGTATGCAGTCCTTGAGCAGCCGATCGAGGGTGCATACTGCTGTGCGAGATGTGAGCACGTTGTGCATTTGGAAACCCAGATTCTGACTCTAAATGTGCAGCTGGCAACACTGAGATCCATAGACAATATGGAGAGGAGTCTTCTGCTCACGGAGCAGACGCTCAATGGGACAGATGAGGGGGGGGGAGGGGGGGATGGAGCTGCAGGACAATGAAGTAGCAAGCTGGGTGACAGTTAGGAAGCGGGGTAGAGGGAAGAGTGCCAGGGAGGCTAGTCCTGATCTGGAACACCCCAATAAGTTTGCTAAGTTGGCAGATGAGGGGGGTGCCAGTACAGGGGTAGCACTGCTGCAGCCAGGCATGTCCTCTGAAAGCCGGAGGAGTGATTGCTCCAGTAAGGAGGGAAATAGGAGAGCAGGGCAGGCCAGACAGGTGCTGGTAGTGGGCGACTCAATTATTAGGGGAACAGATAGGGCAATCTGTCACAAAGACAGGGATCGTCGAACGGTGTGCTGCCTACCTGACGCTCGAGTCCGACACATCGCTGATCGGGTGGACAGATTATTGGGAGGGGCTGGTGAGGACCCAGCGGTCATGGTGCACATTGGCACTAATGACAAAGTTAGAGGTAGGTGGAAGGTCCTTAAAGATGATTTCAGGGAATTAGGCTGCAAGCTGAAAGCAAGGACCTCCAACGTGGCATTTTCCGAAATACTGCCGGTACCACGTGCCACTCCAGAGAGGCAACGGGAGATTAGGGAGGTTAATAAGTGGCTCAAGAATTGGTGTAGGAAAGAGGGGTTTGGGTTCCTGCAGAACTGGGCCGACTTCTCAGTTGGCTACAGGCTCTACGCTAGGGACGGGCTGCACCTCAATGGGGAGGGTGCAGCTGTGCTGGGGGAGAGAATGGCTAGAAGGTTGGAGGAGTGTTTAAACTAGGAATTGGGGGGGAGGGTATTCATTTTATAGGAGGGGAAGATAGTGCAGACAGAGACCTGGGCACAAATAAGGAAGTTGGGGGTGGCGGTGGCATGGGGGGTGGGGTCAGAACAGTTAATAATTTAAGAAATAGAAGTACAGAGAGGAACATAAAGTGCATGTATACTAATGCCAGAAGCCTCGCCAACAAAATGGACGAATTAGAACTAATGTTGTTGGAGCATAATTATGACATGGTGGGGATATCTGAAACGTGGCTGGATGAGAGCCATGACTGGGCTGTTAACTTGCAGGGCTATAGCCTGTTCAGAAATGACCGTACAGATAAGCGAGGGGGAGGGGTGTGTCTATATGTAAAATCATCCTTAAAACCCATCCTGCGCGATAATATAGGTGAATTTAATGAAAATGTAGAATCCCTGTGGGTGGAGATAAGGGGAGGGGGAAAAAATAATAAATTACTGATAGGGGTTTGTTATAAATCTCCAAAAATAATGGAAGCAATGGAGAATATCCTCGTAAAGCAAATAGATGACGCTGCGACTCAAGGAGAAGTCATTATTATGGAGGACTTCAACTACCCTGAAATAGATTGGGGAACAGAAACCTGCAGTTCCAGCAAAGGTAATCGGTTTTTGACAATTATGAGAGACAATTACCTTTCACAACTGGTTCAGGACCCAACAAGAAGGGGGGCACTGCTAGACCTAATATTAACCAACAGGCCAGACCGCATATCAAATATAAGGGTTGGGGGTCACTTGGGAAATAGCGATCACAAAATAATAAGTTTTCATGTATCCTTTAAAAAGATGTGTAGTAGAGGGGTTACAAGGACACTAAACTTCAGGAGGGCAAATTTCCAACGGATGAGAGAGGATCTTGGTGCAATTAACTGGGACGATATCCTGAGACACAAAAATACACAGAGAAAATGGGAGACGTTTATTAGCATCCTGGATAGGACCTGTGCACAGTATATACCGTATGGGAATAAACATACTAGAAATAGGAGGAAACCAATATGGCTAAATAGAGCTGTAAGGGGCGCAACAAGGGACAAAAAGAAAGCATTTAGAGAATTAAAGGAAGTAGGTAGTGAGGAGGCATTAAATAAATACAGAAAATTAAATAAATTCTGTAAAAAGCAAATCAAGGCAGCAAAGATTGAGACAGAGAGACTCATTGCCAGAGAGAGTAAAAATAATCCTAAAATATTCTTTAACTACATAAATAGTAAGAAACTAAAAAATGATAGTGTTGGCCCACTTAAAAATAGTCTGGGTGAGATGGTGGATGAGGATGAGGAAAAAGCCAATATGCTAAATGACTTTTTTTCATCAGTATTTACACAAGAAAATCCCATGGCAGACAAAATGTCTAGTGATAAAAATTCCCAATTAAATGTCACCTGCTTAACCCAGCAGGAAGTGCGGCGGCGTCTAAAAATCACTAAAATTGACAAATCTCCGGGCCCGGATGGGATACACCCTCGAGTACTGCAGGAATTAAGTACAGTCATTGATAGACCATTATTTTTAATCTTTAAAGACTCCATAATAACAGGGTCTGTGCCACAGGACTGGAGTATAGCAAATGTGGTGCCAATATTCAAAAAGGGAACAAAAACTGAACTCGGAAACTATAGGCCAGTAAGCTTAACCTCTACTGTGGGTAAAATCCTGGAGGGCATTCTAAGGGACGCTATACTGGAGTATCTGAAGAGGAATAACCTCATGACCCAGTATCAGCACGGGTTTACTAGGGACCGTTCATGTCAGACTAATTTGATCAGTTTCTATGAAGAGGTAAGTTCTGGATTGGACCAAGGGAACCCAGTGGATGTAGTGTATATGGACTTTTCAAAAGCTTTTGATACGGTGCCACACAAAAGGTTGATACATAAAATGAGAATAATGGGGATAGGGGAAAATATGTGCAAGTGGGTTGAGAGCTGGCTCAGGGATAGGAAACAAAGGGTGGTTATTAATGGAGCACACTCGGACTGGGTAGCGGTTAGCAGTGGGGTACCACAGGGGTCAGTATTGGGCCCTCTTCTTTTTAACATATTTATTAATGACCTTGTAGGGGGCATTCAGAGTAGAATTTCAATATTTGCAGATGACACTAAACTCTGCAGGGTAATCAATACAGAGGAGGACAATTTTATATTACAGGATGATTTATGTAAACTAGAAGCTTGGGCTGATAAATGGCAAATGAGCTTTAATGGGGATAAATGTAAGGTCATGCACTTGGGTAGAAGTAATAAGATGTATAATTATGTGCTTAATTCTAAAACTCTGGGCAAAATCGTCAATGAAAAAGACCTGGGTGTATGGGTGGATGACAAACTTAAATTCAGTGGCCAGTGTCAGGCAGCTGCTACAAAGGCAAATAAAATAATGGGATGCATTAAAAGAGGCATAGATGCTCATGAGGAGAATATAATTTTACCTCTATACAAGTCACTAGTTCGACCACACTTAGAATACTGTGCACAGTTCTGGTCTCCGGTGTATAAGAAAGACATAGCTGAACTGGAGCGGGTGCAGAGAAGAGCGACCAAGGTTATTAGAGGACTGGGGGGTCTGCAATACCAAGATAGGTTATTACACTTAGGGCTATTTAGTTTGGAAAAACGAAGACTAAGGGGTGATCTTATTTTAATGTATAAATATATGAGGGGACAGTACAAAGACCTTTCTGATGATCTTTTTAATCATAGACCTGAAACAGGGACAAGGGGGCATCCTCTGCGGTTGGAGGAAAAAAGGTTTAAGCATAATAACAGACGCGGATTCTTTACTGTAAGAGCAGTGAGACTATGGAACTCTCTGCCGTATGATGTTGTAATGAGTGATTCATTACTTAAATTTAAGAGGGGACTGGATACCTTTCTGGAAAAGTATAATGTTACAGGGTATATACACTAGATTCCTTGATAGGGCATTGATCCAGGGAACTAGTCTGATTGCCGTATGTGGAGTCGGGAAGGAATTTTTTTCCCCAATGTGGAGCTTACTCTTTGCACATGGGTTTTTTTTGCCTACCTCTGGATCAACATGTTAGGGCATGTTAGGTTAGGCTATGGGTTGAACTAGATGGACATATAGTCTTCCTTCAACCTTAATAACTATGTAATATCTCAATTCCTGGACTGTTGTTGCACAGGCGGGTGACGTGGGAGGGTGGCTTACAGCAATCAAGGAGGACTCATGGTACCAAACTGCTAGTGAAGGTGCAGGAGCCAAGGAACAAATGGAGGAGGAAGAGGTGATGGACGAGCAACAGTCACCAGATGAAGAGGATAATGATCCTCTCTCTGTTGTCTGCAGTTGGTGGGAAGGGACTGAGGAAGCAACCTTGAGTGTCACCCCGCCACCAACATACAATGGACTTGACTTCATGGAAGCACTCGACACATCAGTGCCTTCTTGTGGCACTATCTCTAACTTGATGCCCATATTCTTAGGGTTAGAAATAGTGCTGAAAACTGGGTTGCCACTCTGTTAGCTCCACAATATAAATAATAATAAATTTAGCCAGATGCTTACCCCCATGGAAAGGAACGCGCACATGCTAGAGTATCGAAACACGCTTGTAGACAATCTTAAGGGTGGTTTTCCCCAATACAGCAGTGAGGCACAGTGTGCATCCCAGTTCCAGACGTCTAACCCCGGGAATGTCAAAGTGTCATCGCAAAAACATTAGTTGCAGCAGCAGTGTAAGTGGCATAAGCAATTTCTGTGAGTCATTTCACATATTTTTTAAACTAGCCCGTGCACCAGCAGAACAGAGAACAAGTTTGACATGTTGTCAACGACTGCAGAGGATGGTGCAGTAGTATCTGGAGCTCAATATCAATGCCATCGGAGGGGGTTGTACCCTTTGGCATTTTGTCATGCCTGGCAGCCAGCGTTCTTTCAGAAAATGTCTTCAGCGCTGCTGGTGGAGTCCTGATGGATAAGCGCATCTGGCTCTCCTCTGAAATTGTAGACCGCCTAACTGTCACAATCATATCATGGTCAGGATCTACAATGACTTTTGCACCCCAGTCGCAGACTGAGCAGACTAGGCGATGGTGTCGTTTTTAGTGTCATGCATTGATCTCCCATTATTGCAGTCTGTGCCATCTTTGTGGTGTCTTCTGTGCCTGCTGTTCCTACTGCTGCTGATGTTACAAACATTTTTTTGAAATGTGGAGACTCCATGTTGAGTCTCCATCTGATGGGCTGCCTGTAGTAGAAGGTGTGTCAGAGGCCCATTTTATTGTTTCTACTCAGTGGAAATTGATGCCACCTTGGTAATGTGTGACATTTATTTTTTTAATTGTGGAGACTCCAATTTGTGTCTGCATCTGTTAGGTTGCCTGTAGTAGAAGGTGTGTCAGAGGCCTAATATATTGTTTCTATTCTGTGGAAATTAATACCACTTTAGTGGTGTGTGACAACAGTTTTTTGAAATGTGGAGACTCCAAGTTGGGTCTCCATCTGGTGGGTTGCCTGTGTAAATACGGCTTTCATTCAGGCAGGCCTGCACTTACTTTCAGTTAACTACCTGTGTTACTTTCCTTAAATTTTTCTACCAATATTACTGTATGAAACTGATGTTTGTGCCATCTGAGTGTGGCTGGAATTAAAAAAAAAAAATGGAGGTGTTGCATGAGGTATCAGGGCTTCCAGCTAAAAAGGCTTACTTCTCTCTTAACCACCAGGTCCTCATTGAAACTTCAATTCCAAGCTGCAAATGCTGGGCCAGACCCTGATACCTCATGCATGGCCCATTGGTAACAGCTGCTGTACCATTTGCAAAATTGGTCAATTGATGCCACTTTAAAAATGGTGTCTGCCCCTAGTTTTATCTGTTTGGGAAGCTTTTTGTCAACCCTTAAGGTATTGTGTATACATTTGGTTTGGTCTCCCATTCCATCTACTGGGGTTTTGGTACGTTCGTCGAACTGTTTGTCAAACATGTTTGGCAAACATCTAAATGTTCATCGAATCAAACCGAACCTTGAAAGCTTCGCTTATCTCTAATGGCAATCACCCATTCAACTGTGTTGGTTTGTGGAAAAAATGACATCCAAATGTAGTCCTATTTTCATGGACTGACAATATAGAATACGTGGAGAAGGTTTTTCTTTTGCCATCTCTGAGGAAAACAAATCATACTCTGATCAGAGAGTGATTAACATAATCGGATCTATTTTCTTGGATGAGAGAAAAACTGTTGTGTGACTGTAAGAGGCTGCTCTGTGAAGAATGAGGTTCCTCACTGTTGTGCAGTGGGGATTGCCATCTACTGTCCAAACTGAGCTAAGCGGAACCGAAGGATGGAAGAAGTGTTTCAGAAAGGACGGATCAAAAGAGAGCACTGGGTCAGGTGACACCTGTGGCGCAGTTACCCTATATAAAAAGCCGTAGTGACAAGGTGGTAAGTCAGTTGGCGTCAACAAGTGAAACCAGTGGAACATCTGTGCAGATGGACGCTGCAGCAGAGTCACTGCGACGCACTTGGAAAATGGGACAGGTGGGAAGTCGTGAGCAAGTGAGTGAGATCCAGTCAAGGTCTGGGATCCAGACTATAACAGTCAAGACCGGACACCCAACTGTTATCGATCATGGCCCGATAGTCCACCGTTTCAGGTCAAGCACTTAAGACAGATTGTGGGACGCCATCCAGAAATGGATGTCCACTTTGGTGATCCGGAGGCAAGAGCAAACCGGGCCGTTACTTCCTATGCTGACCTATGGTACAGGGTTTTGTCCGGGGCTGTGCAGCAGGTGGGACATTGACCAGCCAGTGTGAGGAGGGCCAAGAGAGAATTACTTGACCTTTGTCAGGATGACTTGCGGCCTAGCGGGAAATACTGGTGACCCCTGTTACTGCCTATAACTTGAGTGGAAACGTGCAGAATAGACATTCTGGTGTAGCCTTACAGTAGTGAACACCACCCTTGGAAGTTATCACATAAGGGACATTAGGGCATCTATCCTATTTGGAAAATAGTTGGATAGAATACAGTAGAGAATCCATAGTGCAGCTGTTAAAGTGTTTTTAATGTCATTTGTGCTAATATTGTATTACTTAATACCATGAATTTTGTATAAGTTGCTCCTTACAATATTAACCCTTTCATTCCCATGTTAAAAGAATAGTTTAGTTGGTTACTTCCACCTTGTCCTTGTCTACGTGTTGCATCCAGTGACCCATTTACAGTTGAAACTAGAAGTTTACATACACTAGATAAAAAGACACATATGCATGTTTTTCCCATGTTAGGTCAATTAGAATTAACAGAATTGTTAATATTTGCCAAATGCCAGAATAATGATAGAGAGAATGTTTTAAGGCATTTTTATTGGTGCTGCAGGATGGTTAAACACTACCTTCCAGTATCATTTGCTTACCATCAGAGATCCTTTCTCACAAAAGGGTATTGTTATAAAAGATAAATGTCTTGCTGACTGTACATTGAGTCTAGTGCTCGTTTTACGATTTTGTCCCAAAAGCAAACAGACCGTTATGTGGTGCAGACCAACAAGGTTTTGTAATACTGTTACAAAATTTCAATATAGAGATAAAATGCTTATGGACAAGCAGTGATTAGAACTGCTCTGAAAAATGTTAACGCTCGGGACAGCTCCTTTTACAAGACTGGTAACAGGTCAGGATCTGTCAGGAAGAGGAGGTGAGATGGTGGAACACAATCCTAAGAATCAGTTGTGTACCTAAATGGATCTAAAATAGGTCTAAGAAGATGATGTAATTGATCCACTCCATGTAACTTGCCAAATCTGATGTGGAGCACAGCAGAGGGCAGTGGACCCAGTGGAACGAAATGGAGCCCGGGATACCCAGGACAGTGTTACCGCTACTGCCGCGGGTACCTCTTTTCCGGCTGGGGCCACGGCTCGTGCAGCGGCGCGCTCCCGCCGTCCTGTCCCTGCTAGTGCAGCGGCGCGCTCCCGCCGTCCTGTTCCTGTCTGTGCGGCGGCGCGCTCTCGCCGCTCTGTTCCTGGCGCTGCAGCGCCGCGTCCCCGGCGTCCCACTTCCGGTTCCGGGTGTCTCGCTGTCTCCGCCTCCTCTCCGGACTCCGCTGTTGCTGAAGGCTTACTGACCCTGCGCAGGCGCTCTGGTTTCCACAATAGACGCAGGCGCATCACACCTGATACCATTCCTCTGGGTTCAAGGTCAGTGTAGCCTCAACCAATCCCTACCCTTGTCTTTGCTATATTAGGCGTCCTCCTCTGTGCCTCATTGCCTGTTTGTCATAGCATTGTTCTGTGCTTCTGGCCCCTCAGGTGTTCGTGTTTTGCTCTCTAGGTCGCAGTCTCTCGTTGGACTTCGCTCTCTCCGTATTCGTCCTTCGCCCTTGTTTCTTCCCGTTTCCGTTTGATCTTGTACCCTTAATCCTTCCTTTTGTTTTTGTCCCACAGTCTCCTGAGTCTTCTCCTGGTTCTTCCTCCCGCCAGCGTTTCTCCAGTGCCTATTCATTTCTTCACGGAGCCGTCCCTCTCGGTACTTCCACTGTGGGTAAGTGACCTCTGGGCCTGCTCCTTACGGTCCCTGTATAGGGGTCGTTCCATCAAGGTCCGCTCGCTCAGGGGTAGGGCTGCCCACGGTCTCAGTTCTAGTTGTGAGCGTTATAGTACAAACAGGCCATGGACCCCACTAGTACATTCTTCTCGGCCCAGAAAGAGTTGGCCCTTTTGCGCGATAACCAGCAGCGCATTATGGCCTTTATGAAGACCATGGAGTCACGTCTAACCTCCCTGCAAACTGCTGATCCTGTGAATGCCGCTCAGCTGGCTAGCCTGCAGCAGGAATTATCCCTTCAGCGGGATACTCAAACTCGTATGTTGAGTCATATGGCGTCTATTGATGATCGCCTATTCAGCTTACAGTCGGCCTCTGTAGTCCCCGCTCTGGATTCTACTCCAGTCCCAACCTCTCATCCTCCTCCTCGACTGGGTAAACCTCCCCGGTATTCTGGCGATCCCAAACTGTGCAGAGGGTTTTTGAATCAATGCCGCCTTCATTTCGAGCTTCTACCTCAGCAGTATCCTACTGAACGAGCCAGAGTAGCGTTTATTGTCTCTCATTTAGAGGGGGAGGCTTTAGCCTGGGTCAATCCCTTGTGGGAACGGGATGATCCCTTAGTCTCCCATTTAGGAGATTTCCTTGAGACCTTCCGCAAGGTTTTTGACGAGCCCGGACATTTAGCCTCCACTACTGAGTCTTTGTTTAATTTACGTCAGGGTTCTTTATCTGTGGGACAATATGCCATCCGCTTCCGTACCCTGGCGTCGGAGCTTGGATGGAATAATGAGGCTCTAGTGGGTGCGTTTTGGCGGGGTTTGTCTAGCCGTATTTAAGACAAAGTCGCTGGGCGAGATACTCCAACCACTCTGGAGGATCTTATCTCTCTCGCTACGCGTATAGACCTTCGCTTTCAGGAACGTTCCCGAGAATCCGCTTATGTCAGAAGGTCTAATGTCTCTGCTCCTCTTCGTCGGTCCAGTAGTCCTCGAGTTCCTGCCGCAGCTTCTTCTTCCGCTTCGTCCCCAGAACCCATGCAAGTGGATCGAGTTAAGTTGGCGGAGCAACGTCGCAAAGAGAGGCGTTCCCAAGGCCTCTGCTTTTATTGTGGGAGTGCCGCTCACTTGCTTCGTAGCTGTCCGGACAGACCGGAAAACTTCTCTGCCTAGGACAGGTAAGAGAGGCTTCCCTAGGTGTTCCAGTTTCCTCTCTACCCTTAACCCTTTCTGTTTTATTTATCTCCGATCAGGGTCGTTTTTCTGAGACTGCGTATGTGGATTCGGGCGCGGCAGGTAATTTTATCAGTCTTGACGCGGTTCGGAGGCTTCGCATTCCAGTCTACTCTCTGGACTCTCCCCGTTTAATTGCTTCTGTGGATGGGCGGCCTTTACGGGAGGCCGTTTCGTTGATCACTGAGGAGGTGGAGATACAAATCGGGGCTCTTCACCACGAGAAAATTGCCTTCTACGTTCTCCCGAATCTGTCTCACACGTTTTTGTTTGGACTACCATGGCTTCGAGTGCATGAACCGACCCTTAATTGGCGTACTGGAGATGTCCTACGGTGGGGGCCTACTTGTCATTCACGTTAAGACACAAAAGAGAATAGTAAAACCAAAAACACTCAGTTTGAAAAAATGTTGCAGTAATCCGCAAGTGCTAGTAAAAGATGTAAAAAACAGGGTATTTGGTTGATACGTTTTTTGCAAAAAATGTATACTAAGCTGCTCTACCAATCTTCACGGTATACCCTTATCAGAGCAGTCCTAACTAATGTATGCAATCCCTATCTGATGTATTTAAAAACCTGATCATCTGTATATAACCTGTGTGAACAGGGTTCAGAGAGGAAAAATACATGTGTGCATACAGGGTAGAACAGCTTTTGTGCAGATAGCCCAAGAGGAGTGGTGGAACTCCCCAGTCTTGTAGACACAAGAGAACAATTATGAAAACAGGAACACATGGGCTACTTGCACAGTGAACAAGTCTGTATGATCATGTTCACACACCACCAAGAAACCTGAAGACACAAAAGAGAATAGTAAAACCAAAAACACTCAGTTTGAAAAAATGTTGCAGTAATCCGCAAGTGCTAGTAAAAGATGTAAAAAACAGGGTATTTGGTTGATACGTTTTTTGCAAAAAATGTATACTAAGCTGCTCTACCAATCTTCACGGTATACCCTTATCAGAGCAGTCCTAACTAATGTATGCAATCCCTATCTGATGTATTTAAAAACCTGATCATCTGTATATAACCTGTGTGAACAGGGTTCAGAGAGGAAAAATACATGTGTGCATACAGGGTAGAACAGCTTTTGTGCAGATAGCCCAAGAGGAGTGGTGGAACTCCCCAGTCTTGTAGACACAAGAGAACAATTATGAAAACAGGAACACATGGGCTACTTGCACAGTGAACAAGTCTGTATGATCATGTTCACACACCACCAAGAAACCTGAAGACACAAAAGAGAATAGTAAAACCAAAAACACTCAGTTTGAAAAAATGTTGCAGTAATCCGCAAGTGCTAGTAAAAGATGTAAAAAACAGGGTATTTGGTTGATACGTTTTTTGCAAAAAATGTATACTAAGCTGCTCTACCAATCTTCACGGTATACCCTTATCAGAGCAGTCCTAACTAATGTATGCAATCCCTATCTGATGTATTTAAAAACCTGATCATCTGTATATAACCTGTGTGAACAGGGTTCAGAGAGGAAAAATCCATGTGTGCATACAGGGTAGAACAGCTTTTGTGCAGATAGCCCAAGAGGAGTGGTGGAACTCCCCAGTCTTGTAGACACAAGAGAACAATTATGAAAACAGGAACACATGGGCTACTTGCACAGTGAACAAGTCTGTATGATCATGTTCACACACCACCAAGAAACCTGAAGACACAAAAGAGAATAGTAAAACCAAAAACACTCAGTTTGAAAAAATGTTGCAGTAATCCGCAAGTGCTAGTAAAAGATGTAAAAAACAGGGTATTTGGTTGATACGTTTTTTGCAAAAAATGTATACTAAGCTGCTCTACCAATCTTCACGGTATACCCTTATCAGAGCAGTCCTAACTAATGTATGCAATCCCTATCTGATGTATTTAAAAACCTGATCATCTGTATATAACCTGTGTGAACAGGGTTCAGAGAGGAAAAATCCATGTGTGCATACAGGGTAGAACAGCTTTTGTGCAGATAGCCCAAGAGGAGTGGTGGAACTCCCCAGTCTTGTAGACACAAGAGAACAATTATGAAAACAGGAACACATGGGCTACTTGCACAGTGAACAAGTCTGTATGATCATGTTCACACACCACCAAGAAACCTGAAGACACAAAAGAGAATAGTAAAACCAAAAACACTCAGTTTGAAAAAATGTTGCAGTAATCCGCAAGTGCTAGTAAAAGATGTAAAAAACAGGGTATTTGGTTGATACGTTTTTTGCAAAAAATGTATACTAAGCTGCTCTACCAATCTTCACGGTATACCCTTATCAGAGCAGTCCTAACTAATGTATGCAATCCCTATCTGATGTATTTAAAAACCTGATCATCTGTATATAACCTGTGTGAACAGGGTTCAGAGAGGAAAAATCCATGTGTGCATACAGGGTAGAACAGCTTTTGTGCAGATAGCCCAAGAGGAGTGGTGGAACTCCCCAGTCTTGTAGACACAAGAGAACAATTATGAAAACAGGAACACATGGGCTACTTGCACAGTGAACAAGTCTGTATGATCATGTTCACACACCACCAAGAAACCTGAAGACACAAAAGAGAATAGTAAAACCAAAAACACTCAGTTTGTCATTCACGTTGTCTACAGTCAGTTCGTCCAGTTCTGCCGTCTCGGACAGCCTGTGTTCCTGAGGGGTTACCTACTCCTTACTGGTCTTACGCGGATGTCTTCGACAAGAGAGAGGCGGAGGTTCTTCCCCCACATCGGCCTTATGACTGCCCGATTGATCTTCTTCCCGGTAGTTCTCCACCCAGAGGAAGAATCTACCCTTTGTCGGCTGCTGAGACCCAGTCCATGTCGGAATACAGTAAGGAGAACCTGGCTAAAGGGTTTATCCGAAAATCGTCTTCTCCTGCCGGAGCAGGTTTTTTCTTTGTGAAAAAGAAGGACGGTTCTTTACGTCCCTGTATTGATTACCGAGGTTTGAACAATATTACGGTCAAGAACAGGTACCCTCTACCTCTCATTCCCGAGCTCTTCGACCGTCTCCGTGGTGCCCGTATCTTCACCAAGCTTGATCTTCGGGGCGCTTACAACCTTGTTCGTATTCGCGCCGGTGACGAATGGAAGACCGCTTTCAACACTCGAGACGGCCACTGCGAATATTTGGTTATGCCTTTTGGGCTTTGTAACGCCCCCGCGGTTTTTCAAGAGTTCGTCAACGATATATTCAGAGACCTTCTTAACTCGTGTGTTGTGGTGTATCTGGACGATAGGGTTGAGCGAAACGGGTCGTTTATTTTCAAAAGTCGCCGACTTTTGGCAAAGTCGGGTTTCATGAAACCTGATCCGACCCCTGTGCGGGGTCGGCCATGCGGTACGCGACTTTCGCGCCAAAGTCGCGTTTCAATGACGCGAAAAGCGCCATTTCTCAGCCAATGAAGGTAAACGCAGAGTGTGGGCAGCGTGATGACATAGGTCCTGGTCCCCACCATCTTAGAGAAGGGCATTGCAGTGATTGGCTTGCTGTCTGCGGCGTCACAGGGGCTATAAAGGGGCGTTCCCGCCGACCGCCATGTTACTGCTGCTGATCTGAGCTTAGGGAGAGGTTGCTGCCGCTTCGTCAGAAGCAGGGATAGCGTTAGGCAGGGTCCATTAACCACCAAACCGCTTGTGCTGTAGCGATTTCCACTGCCCAACACCACCTTCGGTGTGCAGGGACAGTGGAAGCTACATTTTTTTTTTTTTTCCCCCTCAGCGCTGTAGCTCATTGGGCTGCCCTAGAAGGCTCCCTGATAGCTGCATTGCTGTGTGTACGCCGCTGTGCAAACCAACTGCTTTTTTCAAAGCACAAATCCTCTTGTTCCTTCCTTTCTGCACAGCTATCTTTTTGGTTTGTACACACTTTTTATTTAATTTGTGCATCAGTCCACTCCTTATTGCTGCCTGCCATACCTGGCTGAGATTACTGCAGGGAGATAGTAATTGAAGGACACTCCCTGTTTTTTTTTTTTTTTTGTGGGAGATTAAGATTGACATTTCTGCTAGAGTGCCATCCCTGTCTGTGTCATCTCTCACTCAGTGGGCCATAGAAAGCCTATTTATTTTTTTGCTTGATTTGGGTTATAAAATCTACCTGAAAAAATCACTACATCAATCAGTGGGAGAAAAATATTGGCCTCAGGGCTTGTGTGCCACTCTTGACTCCTGTGTGCATCATCACTCACTCAGTGGGCCATAGAAAGCCTATTTATTTTTTTGCTTGATTTTGGTTCTAAAATCTACCTGAAAAAATCACTACATCAATCAGTGGGAGAAAAATATTGGCCTCAGGGCTTGTGTGCCACTCCTGACTCCTGTGTGCATCATCACTCACTCAGTGGGCCATAGAAAGCTCTTTTTTTTTTTTTTTTTTGCTTTATTTGGGTTCTAAATTCTACCTGAAAAAATCAATAAATCAATCAGTGGGAGATTAATATTGGCCTTTTGGCTTGTGTGCCAGTCCTAAGCGTGCCATCTCTCTCTCTCAGATAGTGGGCCATAGAAAGCCTATTTATTTTATTTATTTTTTTATTGGGTTTATAAATTTTCCCTGGAAAAAAACAAAAAAGGGGGAGATTAATATTGGCCTCTGGGCTTGTGTGCCAGTCCTGAGCGTGCCATCTCTCTCACAAATAGTGGGCCATAGAAAGCCTATTTATTTATTTTTTTTTGGTTTTATAAATTCTCCCTTAAAAAAAAAGGGAGATTAATATTGGCCTTTGGGCTTGTGTGCCAGTCCTAAGCGTGCCATCTCTCTCTGTCTCTCAGATAGTGGGCCATAGAAAGCCTATTTATTATTTTTTTTATTGGGTTTATAAATTTTCCCTGGAACAAAAAAAAAAAAGTGGGAGATAAATATTGGCCTCTGGGCTTGTGTGCCACTCCTGACTCCTGTGTGCGTCATCTCTCACTCAGTGGGCCATAGAAAGCCTTTTTTTGTTTTATTTGTTTTCTAAATTCTCCCTGAAAAAATCATTTTATTTTCTTTGGTTTCTAAATTCTTCCTGAAAAAATCATTTTATTCTATTTTTTTTTTCCTAAAGTCTCCCTGAAAAAAAACAAAAAAAAAACCAAATCAGTGGGAGATTAATATTGCCCTTTCTGCTTGTGTGCCAGTCTTGACTCCTGGGTGTGCCATCTCTCTCTCTCTCTCCAATTGTGGGCCATAGAAAGCCTATTATTTTTTTAGCTTGATTTGGGTTCCAAAATCTACCTGAAAAAATCACTACATCAATCAGTGGGAGATAAATATTGGCCTCTGGGCTTGTGTGCCACTCCTGACTCCTGTGTGCGTCATCTCTCACTCAGTGGGCCATAGAAAGCCTTTTTTTGTTTTATTTGTTTTCTAAATTCTCCCTGAAAAAATCATTTTATTTTATTTGGTTTCTAAATTCTTCCTGAAAAAATCATTTTATTCTATTTTTTTTTCCTAAAGTCTCCCTGAAAAAAAAAAAAAAAAACAAATCAGTGGGAGATTAATATTGCCCTTTCTGCTTGTGTGCCAGTCTTGACTCCTGGGTGTGCCATCTCTCTCTCTCTCTCCAATTGTGGGCCATAGAAAGCCTATTATTTTTTTTAGCTTGATTTGGGTTCCAAAATCTACCTGAAAAAATCACTACATCAATCAGTGGGAGATAAATATTGGCCTCTGGGCTTGTGTGCCACTCCTGACTCCTGTGTGCGTCATCTCTCACTCAGTGGGCTATAGAAAGCCTTTTTTTGTTTTATTTGTTTTCTAAATTCTCCCTGAAAAAATCATTTTATTTTCTTTGGTTTCTAAATTCTTCCTGAAAAAATCATTTTATTCTATTTTTTTTTTTTTCTAAAGTCTCCCTGAAAAAAAAAAAAAAAAAAATCAGTGGGAGATTAATATTGCCCTTTCTGCTTGTGTGCCAGTCTTGACTCCTGGGTGTGCCATCTCTCTCTCTCTCTCTCCAATTGTGGGCCATAGAAAGCCTATTATTTTTTTAGCTTGATTTGGGTTCCAAAATCTACCTGAAAAA
This sequence comes from Ranitomeya imitator, assembly GCF_032444005.1. Classification (NCBI taxonomy): domain Eukaryota; kingdom Metazoa; phylum Chordata; class Amphibia; order Anura; family Dendrobatidae; genus Ranitomeya; species Ranitomeya imitator. The sequence goes on from NC_091289.1 coordinate 59,989,244, forward strand.
ATCACTACATCAATCAGTGGGAGATAAATATTGGCCTCTGGGCTTGTGTGCCACTCCTGACTCCTGTGTGCGTCATCTCTCACTCAGTGGGCCATAGAAAGCCTTTTTTTGTTTTATTTGTTTTCTAAATTCTCCCTGAAAAAATCATATTATTTTATTTGGTTTCTAAATTCTTCCTGAAAAAATCATTTTATTCTATTTTTTTTTTCCTAAAGTCTCCCTGAAAAAAAAAAAAAAAAAAAAAAATCAGTGGGAGATTAATATTGCCCTTTCTGCTTGTGTGCCAGTCTTGACTCCTGGGTGTGCCATCTCTCTCTCTCTCTCCAATTGTGGGCCATAGAAAGCCTATTATTTTTTTTAGCTTGATTTGGGTTCCAAAATCTACCTGAAAAAATCACTACATCAATCAGTGGGAGATAAATATTGGCCTCTGGGCTTGTGTGCCACTCCTGACTCCTGTGTGCGTCATCTCTCACTCAGTGGGCCATAGAAAGCCTTTTTTTGTTTTATTTGTTTTCTAAATTCTCCCTGAAAAAATCATTTTATTTTCTGTGGTTTCTAAATTCTTCCTGAAAAAATCATTTTATTCTATTTTTTTTTTTTTCCTAAAGTCTCCCTGAAAAAAAAAAAAAAAAAAACCAAATCAGTGGGAGATTAATATTGCCCTTTCTGCTTGTGTGCCAGTCTTGACTCCTGGGTGTGCCATCTCTCTCTCTCTCCAATTGTGGGCCATAGAAAGCCTATTATTTTTTTTAGCTTGATTTGGGTTCCAAAATCTACCTGAAAAAATCACTACATCAATCAGTGGGAGATAAATATTGGCCTCTGGGCTTGTGTGCCACTCCTGACTCCTGTGTGCGTCATCTCTCACTCAGTGGGCCATAGAAAGCCTTTTTTTGTTTTATTTGTTTTCTAAATCCTCCCTGAAAAAATCATTTTATTTTATTTGGTTTCTAAATTCTTCCTGAAAAAAATCATTTTATTCTATTTTTTTTTTCCTAAAGTCTCCCTGAAAAAACAAAACCAAAAAAACAAATCAGTGGGAGATTAATATTGCCCTTTCTGCTTGTGTGCCAGTCTTGACTCCTGGGTGTGCCATCTCTCTCTCTCTCTCCAATTGTGGGCCATAGAAAGCCTATTATTTTTTTTAGCTTGATTTGGGTTCCAAAATTTACCTGAAAAAATCACTACATCAATCAGTGGGAGATAAATATTGGCCTCTGGGCTTGTGTGCCACTCCTGACTCCTGTGTGCGTCATCTCTCACTCAGTGGGCCATAGAAAGCCTTTTTTTGTTTTATTTGTTTTCTAAATTCTCCCTGAAAAAATCATTTTATTTTATTTGGTTTCTAAATTCTTCCTGAAAAAATCATTTTATTCTATTATTTTTTTTTCCTAAAGTCTCCCTTAAAAAAAAAAAAAAAAAAAACAAATCAGTGGGAGATTAATATTGCCCTTTCTGCTTGTGTGCCAGTCTTGACTCCTGGGTGTGCCATCTCTCTCTCTCTCCAATTGTGGGCCATAGAAAGCCTATTATTTTTTTTAGCTTGATTTGGGTTCCAAAATCTACCTGAAAAAATCACTACATCAATCAGTGGGAGATAAATATTGGCCTCTGGGCTTGTGTGCCACTCCTGACTCCTGTGTGCGTCATCTCTCACTCAGTGGGCCATAGAAAGCCTTTTTTTGTTTTATTTGTTTTCTAAATTCTCCCTGAAAAAATCATTTTATTTTATTTGGTTTCTAAATTCTTCCTGAAAAAAATCATTTTATTCTATTTTTTTTTTCCTAAAGTCTCCCTGAAAAAACAAAACCAAAAAAACAAATCAGTGGGAGATTAATATTGCCCTTTCTGCTTGTGTGCCAGTCTTGACTCCTGGGTGTGCCATCTCTCTCTCTCTCTCCAATTGTGGGCCATAGAAAGCCTATTATTTTTTTTAGCTTGATTTGGGTTCCAAAATCTACCTGAAAAAATCACTACATCAATCAGTGGGAGATAAATATTGGCCTCTGGGCTTGTGTGCCACTCCTGACTCCTGTGTGCGTCATCTCTCACTCAGTGGGCCATAGAAAGCCTTTTTTTGTTTTATTTGTTTTCTAAATTCTCCCTGAAAAAATCATTTTATTTTATTTGGTTTCTAAATTCTTCCTGAAAAAATCGTTTTATTCTATTATTTTTTTTTCCTAAAGTCTCCCTTAAAAAAAAAAAAAAATCAAATCAGTGGGAGATTAATATTTACATTTGTGCTTCAGTGACAGTCCTGCGTGTGTGGCATCTCTCTCATTTGTTGCCACCAACAACAGAGTGTGTAACATTGTGCCTGATTTTCGTTGTGGTCTCACTCACCTGTAAAGGGGTAGCTAAATCATACTGAAGTTATAGCTCACCGTGTAATTTGTGTGACAGCAACAAATACCGTTAGTTTGTTTACGTTTTTAAAACAATGAGGAAGTATGGTGGAAGAGGTCGTGGCCGGGGGCGTTCATTGTCAGCTGGTAATGAGGGTAGTGGTAGTGGTGGAGCATCAGGTGGTCGTGGGAAAAAAAATATTGCACCTAAGTCTGGAGCTGTGGAGCCAGGTTCGTCGTCTGGCTACACAAGGCCTCGAACGCTCCCTTTTCTGGGAGTAGGAAAACCGCTTTTAAAGCCGGAGCAGCAAGAGCAAGTTTTGGCTTATCTTGCTGACTCAGCCTCTAGCTCTTTTGCCTCCTCTCGTGAAACTGGTAAATGTCAAAGCAGCGCGTCGTTAGTGGATGTTCACGGTCAGGGACAAGTCGCTTCCTTGTCCTCTTCAGCAAAAACAACAACAGAGAAGAATGCAGCAGGCGACACAACGGGTTACTCCATGGAGCTCTTTACACATACCGTCCCTGGCTTAGAAAGTGAAGCAGTTAACAGTCCAAGCCCATTACAAGTTGAATCTGACATGGAGTGCACTGATGCACAGCCACAGCCAGACTACTATGCTGGTCCTTTGACTCAAACCACAACATTGCCCTCGCAGGGTGCTGATCAAGAATCAGACCCTGATGAGACTATGTTGCCCCATCACGAACGCTATACCACCGACCGACACGGTGACACAGACGAAGTTGCACACGAGCTACAAGAAGAGGTAATAGATGACCCAGTTCTTGACCCCGATTGGCAGCCATTGGGGGAACAGGGTGCAGGCGGCAGCAGTTCTGAAGCGGAGGAGGAGGGGCCGCAGCAGGCATCAACATTGCAACAGGTTCCATCTGCCGGGCCCGTATCTTGCCCAAAACGCGTGGCAAAGCCAAAACCTGTTGGAGGACAGCGTGGCCATCCGGTTAAAGCTCAGTCTGCAATGCCTGAAAAGGTATCCGATGCTAGAAAGAGTGCAGTCTGGCATTTTTTTAAACAACATCCAATTGATCAGCGCAAAGTCATCTGTCAAAAATGTTCAACTACCTTAAGCAGAGGACAGAATCTGAAAAGTCTCAATACAAGTTGCATGCATAGACATTTAACCACCATGCATTTGCAAGCCTGGACTAACTACCAAACGTCCCTTAAGGTTGTAGCACCCTCGGCCAATGAAGCTAGTCAGCAACGCAATATCCCTTCCGGCAGTGTAGGGCCACCATTTTCCGCACCACCTGCAGTATCTGTGCAGGTTTCTTTGCCAGGCCAAAGCAGTCAGGGTCAGGGAATCACCAGTTTCGTAGTAGGAAACACTGCATCTAGGGCACCGGTGGCAACAATACCATCTCCCACCGTCTCTCAGTCTGCCATGTCCACCAGCACCCCCGCTAGTTCCACGATCTCCAGCTCTCCAGTCCAGCTCACCCTACATGAGACTATGGTTAGAAAAAGGAAGTACTTAGCCTCGCATCCGCGTACACAGGGTTTGAACGCACACATAGCTAGACTAATCTCGTTAGAGATGATGCCCTACCGGTTAGTTGAAAGCGAAGCTTTCAAAGCCCTGATGGACTACGCTGTACCACGCTACGAGCTACCCAGTCGACACTTTTTTTCCAGAAAAGCCATCCCAGCCCTCCACCAGCATGTTAAAGAGCGCATCGTCCATGCACTCAGGCAATCTGTGAGCACAAAGGTGCACCTGACAACAGATGCATGGACCAGTAGGCATGGCCAGGGACGTTACGTGTCCATCACGGCACACTGGGTAAATGTGGTGGATGCAGGGTCCACAGGGGACAGCAAGTTTGGGACAGTTCTGCCTAGCCCACGGTCTAGGAAACAATTGGCTGTAGCCGTTCGCACCCCCTCCTCCTCCTCTTCGTCCTCCTGCAGAAGCGAGAGCTCGTCCACAGACCGCAGTCGCACAACCACTCCATCCGCAGCTGCCACTGTTGCACACCAGGTCTCCCATTATGGGGCAGCTACTGGCAAACGTCAGCAGGCTGTATTGGCTATGAAGTGTTTGGGCGACAACAGACACACCGCGGAAGTTCTGTCCGAGTTCTTGCAGAAAGAAACGCAGTCGTGGCTGGGCACTGTAGATCTTGAGGCAGGCAAGGTAGTGAGTGATAACGGAAGGAATTTCATGGCTGCCATCTCCCTTTCCCAACTGAAACACATTCCTTGCCTGGCTCACACCTTAAACCTGGTGGTGCAGTGCTTCCTGAAAAGTTATCCGGGGTTATCCGACCTGCTCCTCAAAGTGCGTGGACTTTGCTCACATATCCGCCGTTCGCCCGTACACTCCAGCCGTATGCAGACCTATCAGCGTTCTTTGAACCTTCCCCAGCATCGCCTAATCATAGACGTTGCAACAAGGTGGAACTCAACACTGCACATGCTTCAGAGACTGTGTGAACAGAGGCGGGCTGTTATGTTTTTGTGGGAGGATACACATACACGGGCAGGCAGTAGGATGGCAGACATGGAGTTGTCAGGTGTGCAGTGGTCGAAGATTCAAGACATGTGTCAAGTCCTTCAGTGTTTTGAGGAATGCACACAGCTGGTTAGTGCAGACAACGCCATAATAAGCATGAGCATCCCCCTAATGCGTCTGCTGATGCAAAGTTTGACGCACATAAAGGATCAGGCGTCTGCAGCTGAGGAAGAGGAAAGCCTTGATGACAGTCAGCCATTGTCTGGCCAGGGCAGTGTACAGGACGAGGTAGCGGGCGAAGAGGAGGAGGAGGACGAGGAGGATGATGGGGATGATTATATTTTTAATGAGGAAGCTTTTCCGGGGCCACTGGAAATTGGTGGCGCGGCAAGGCCGGGTTCTGGTTTTTTGAGGGACACAAGTGACGTGGATTTGCCTGAAACTGCCCCTCAACCAAGCACAACCGCAGATTTGAGAACTGGAACTTTGGCCCACATGGCGGATTATGCCTTACGTATCCTCAAAAGGGACACACGCATAACTAAAATGATGAATGATGACGATTACTGGCTGGCCTGCCTCCTTGATCCTCGCTATAAAGGCAAATTGCAAAATATAATGCCACATGAGAACTTGGAACTAATATTAGCAACCAAACAATCAACTCTTGTTGACCATTTGCTTCTGGCATTCCCTGCACACAGCGCCCGTGATCGTTCTCACACGAGTTGCAGGGGCCAGCAGACCAGAGGAGTTAGAGGGGCAGAAATCAGAAGTGGCGTTGGCCAGAGGGGTTTTCTGACCAGGTTGTGGAGTGATTTTGCTATGACCGCAGACAGGACAGGTACTGCAGCATCAATTCAAAGTGACAGGAGACAACATTTGTCCAGTATGGTTACAAACTATTTTTCATCCCTTATCGATGTTCTCCCTCAACCGTCATTCCCATTTGATTACTGGGCATCAAAATTAGACACCTGGCCAGAATTGGCAGAATATGCATTGCAGGAGCTTGCTTGCCCGGCAGCTAGTGTCCTATCAGAAAGAGTATTCAGTGCTGCAGGTTCAATACTAACAGAAAAAAGGACTCGTCTGGCTACCCAAAATGTAGATGATCTAACCTTCATTAAAATGAACCACAACTGGATTTCGAAATCTTTTGCCCCACCTTGCCCGGCTGACACCTAGCTTTCCTATGAAAAGGTCTTGCCTGTGGACTATTCTGAATGCCTTTTACAATCTCGTAATTTTCTGCACCTGATTGTCCAGCATACGACATGTTTACACCTCACTAAATGGCCAAACTCCCCACACGGGGCCGTGGTATCGACACTTGGCGACAGCACCCGTGAGAGTGCAGTTTGTCTGAAGAGGTGGGTGAGCCCGCTTTTGGTCGACGGCACTGCCACTGGGTCCCTCCTAGTACAATAAAGTGTCTCTGGCGGTGGTGGTGCGCACCCAACGTCAGACACACCGTTGTAATATGAGGGGCCCTGGGCCTGTACCGCCGGCCACAAGACAGTTTCCCCCCACCCCAGCTCAAACAGTGCTCTACCACTTGCAAAATTATCTCACAGCTCCACCAATGTTTAGTCTATGCGCTGACATCCTTCAATGCCTGCCACTGACAATACCATTGTATTGACATTTTTGTTATGTTGGGCCTTCGATGCCTGTCTGTGGTCACTCCTTCCACTAGGCCTCCACTGACCACACCACTGCTGCCCGTGTACCCCTGTAACCAATTTAAAATTGCCTACAGCCATGTGTTATTATTTTAGGCCTTCGATGCCTGTCTGCGGTCACTCCTTCCACTAGGCCTCCACTGACCACACCACTGCTGCCCGTGTACCCCTGGAACCAATTTAAAATTGCCTACAGCCATGTGTTATTATTTTAGGCCTTCGATGCCTGTCTGCGGTCACTCCTTCCACTAGGCCTCCACTGACCACACCACTGCTGCCCGTGTACCCCTGTAACCAATTTAAAATTGCCTACAGCCATGTGTTATTATTTTAGGCCTTCGATGCCTGTCTGCGGTCACTCCTTCCACTAGGCCTCCACTGACCACACCACTGCTGCCCGTGTACCCCTGTAACCAATTTAAAATTGCCTACAGCCATGTGTTATTATTTTAGGCCTTCGATGCCTGTCTGCGGTCACTCCTTCCACTAGGCCTCCACTGACCACACCAGTGCTGCCCGTGTACCCCTGGAACCAATTTAAAATTGCCTACAGCCATGTGTTATTATTTTAGGCCTTCGATTCCTGTCTGCGGTCACTCCTTCCACTAGGCCTCCACTGACCACACCACTGCTGCCCGTGTACCCCTGTAACCAATTTAAAATTGCCTACAGCCATGTGTTATTATTTTAGGCCTTCGATGCCTGTCTGCGGTCACTCCTTCCACTAGGCCTCCACTGACCACACCACTGCTGCCCGTGTACCCCTGGAACCAATTTAAAATTGCCTACAGCCATGTGTTATTATTTTAGGCCTTCGATGCCTATCTGCGGTCACTCCTTCCACTAGGCCTCCACTGACCACACCACTGCTGCCCGTGTACCCCTGTAACCAATTTAAAATTGCCTACAGCCATGTGTTATTATTTTAGGCCTTCGATGCCTGTCTGTGGTGACTCCTTCCACTAGGCCTCCACAGACCACACCACTGCTGCCCGTGTACCCCTGGAACCAATTTAAAATTGCCTACAGCCATGTGTTATTATTTTAGGCCTTCGATGCCTGTCTGCGGTCACTCCTTCCACTAGGCCTCCACTGACCACACCACTGCTGCCCGTGTACCCCTGGAACCAATTTAAAATTGCCTACAGCCATGTGTTATTATTTTAGGCCTTCGATGCCTGTCTGCGGTGACTCCTTCCACTAGGCCTCCACAGACCACACCACTGCTGCCCGTGTACCCCTGGAACCAATTTAAATTTGCCTACAGCCATGTGTTATTATTTTAGGCCTTCGATGCCTGTCTGCGGTCACTCCTTCCACTAGGCCTCCACTGACCACACCACTGCTGCCCGTGTACCCCTGGAACCAATTTAAAATTGCCTACAGCCATGTGTTATTATTTTAGGCCTTCGATGCCTGTCTGCGGTCACTCCTTCCACTAGGCCTCCACTGACCACACCACTGCTGCCCGTGTACCCCTGGAACCAACATCAGAAAATATAAAAATAAGTATTTTGCTTATAAAAAAGAAAATACTGGAGAGATATCAAATGCAGACATTTTAACATTAAAAACAAACACATACAACAAAAATCTGGTACAGTACTAAAAATGGCCACCAGCTACAATAACTTTCTCCTGCAAGTAGTTAACTGAAAGGTTTTTTCAATTTTAAACACAGATATGGCATCCACCGAGTGTTGTCCTGTCGCGTCTTCTTTATATTATTGCCAAGAAGATGCAAAACAATGAAAATAATAAAATCATTATTTACCAAGAAAATAGAGTAAGTCAAAACCACATTGCAAATAAACATTCATTACAAATAAAGAAGCAGGGCGCGTCCGAGGGTGAGTATATACCTAATAAGAATATAATCACCCTCGGACGCGCCCTGCTTCTTTCCGACAGCCTTCCTTCCTAAGAATCAGCCCTTCCGTGGTGTAGAGAGAGGGTTTGTTACACTCCAAGGTGTTCCCCAGGTTGCCTTTCCTGAGCTTCGATCTTCCGGCTCTCATTTAGTAGTTGTTGGAAACTACACTGCATTGGGCCTACAAATTGGGTATGGGGTGTTGAGAGATGGTGTGTTCCACTCCAAGGTGTTCCCCAGGTTGCCTTTCCTGAGCTTCGATCTTCCGGCTCTCGTTTAGTAGTTGTTGGAAACTACGCTGCATTAGGCCTACAAATTGGGTATGGGGTGTAGAGAGATGGTGTGTTCCACTCCAAGGTGTTCCCCAGGTTTCCTCTCCATTGCTTCGATCTTCATGCTCTCGTTTAGTAGTTGTTGGAAACTACGCTGCATTAGGCCTACAAATTGGGTATGGGGTGTAGAGAGATGGTGTGTTACACTCCAAGGTGTTCCCCAGGTTTCCTCTCCATTGCTTCGATCTTCCGGCTCTCGTTTAGTAGTTGTTGGAAACTACGCTGCATTAGGCCTACAAATTGGGTATGGGGTGTAGAGAGATGGTGTGTTACACTCCAAGGTGTTCCCCAGGTTTCCTCTCCATTGCTTCGATCTTCCGGCTCTCATTTAGTAGTTGTTGGAAACTACGCTGCATTAGGCCTACAAATTGGGTATGGGGTGTAGAGAGATGGTGTGTTACACTCCAAGGTGTTCCCCAGGTTTCCTCTCCATTGCTTCGATCTTCCGGCTCTCGTTTAGTAGTTGTTGGAAACTACGCTGCATTGGGCCTACAAATTGGGTATGGGGTGTAGAGAGATGGTGTGTTCCACTCCAAGGTGTTCTCCAGGTTGCCTTTCCTGAGCTCCGATCTTCCGGCTCTCGTTTAGTAGTTGTTGGAAACTACGCTGCATTAGGCCTACAAATTGGGTATGGGGTGTAGAGAGATGGTGTGTTCCACTGTAGAGAGATGGTGTGTTCCACTCCAAGGTGTTCCCCAGGTTTCCTCGCCAATGCTTCGATCATCATGCTCTCGTTTAGTAGTTGTTGGAAACTACGCTGCATTAGGCCTACAAATTGGGTATGGGGTGTAGAGAGATGGTGTGTTCCACTCCAAGGTGTTCCCCAGGTTTCCTCGCCTGAGCTTCGATCTTCCGGCTCTCGTTTAGTAGTTGTTGGAAACTACGCTGCATTAGGCCTACAAATTGGGTATGGGGTGTAGAGAGATGGTGTGTTCCACTCCAAGGTGTTCCCCAGGTTGCCTTTCCTGAGCTTCGATCTTCCGGCTCTCGTTTAGTAGTTGTTGGAAACTACGCTGCATTAGGCCTACAAATTGGGTATGGGGTGTAGAGAGATGGTGTGTTCCACTCCAAGGTGTTCCCCAGGTTTCCTCGCCAATGCTTCGATCATCATGCTCTCGTTTAGTAGTTGTTGGAAATTACGCTGCATTAGGCCTACAAATTGGGTATGGGGTGTAGAGAGATGGTGTGTTCCACTCCAAGGTGTTCCCCAGGTTTCCTCTCCATTGCTTCGATCTTCATGCTCTCGTTTAGTAGTTGTTGGAAACTACGCTGCATTAGGCCTACAAATTGGGTATGGGGTGTAGAGAGATGGTGTGTTACACTCCAAGGTGTTCCCCAGGTTTCCTCTCCATTGCTTCGATCTTCCGGCTCTCGTTTAGTAGTTGTTGGAAACTACGCTGCATTAGGCCTACAAATTGGGTATGGGGTGTAGAGAGATGGTGTGTTCCACTGTAGAGAGATGGTGTGTTCCACTCCAAGGTGTTCCCCAGGTTTCCTCGCCAATGCTTCGATCATCATGCTCTCGTTTAGTAGTTGTTGGAAACTACGCTGCATTAGGCCTACAAATTGGGTATGGGGTGTAGAGAGATGGTGTGTTCCACTCCAAGGTGTTCCCCAGGTTTCCTCGCCAATGCTTCGATCTTCCGGCTCTCGTTTAGTAGTTGTTGGAAACTACGCTGCATTAGGCCTACAAATTGGGTATGGGGTGTAGAGAGATGGTGTGTTCCACTGTAGAGAGATGGTGTGTTCCACTCCAAGGTGTTCCCCAGGTTTCCTCGCCAATGCTTCGATCATCATGCTCTCGTTTAGTAGTTGTTGGAAACTATGCTGCATTAGGCCTACAAATTGGGTATGGGGTGTAGAGAGATGGTGTGTTCCACTCCAAGGCGTTCCCCAGGTTTCCTCGCCAATGCTTCGATCATCATGCTCTCGTTTAGTAGTTGTTGGAAACTACGCTGCATTAGACCTACAAATTGGGTATGGGGTGTAGAGAGATGGTGTGTTCCACTCCAAGGTGTTCTTCAGGTTGCCTTTCCTGAACTTCTATCTTCAGGCTCTCATTAAATTGTGGTTAAACGGAACAACTGCATTTGGCGTACTAGTTGGTTTGGGGCCTACTATCGGTGTCTGCCGCTCCTTGCTGTTCTCCTGGTTTCCTGTCCTGAAATTCCGTTTTCAGGCGCTCGTTAAGTAGTTGTTAATGTTAGACTGCATTTGGCCTACTAGTTGGGTTGGGGCCTACTATCGGTGTCTGCCACTCCTTGCTGTTCTCCTCCACTGAACAAAGCTGTGCCGCCTGTTTACTACTGTTGCCAATTTTGAACTGCATTTCGACTACTTACTGATTTGGGCCTACTCTCTGTGTCAGCCTCTCATTCCAGTTGTCCTCCACTGCAATGCCCCCCGATTAGTCCTGTGTTACCAATTTTGAACTGCATTTAGCCCACTTTATTATTTGGGCCTATATCTGTGTTTCCTCCTCATCCTGCCCATTGCCCAGCCAGTGATAGATGAGTCTGCTGGTACATTGACCCATAACGCAACATTTCCCGTGCACGCTACACTGCAAGATTGTGACCCTGCTGAAAGTCAGGTCCCCCTTCCCGCATACCATACCACCTTACACGGGGACAAACAGGAAGGTGCAGATGAAAGTGCAGGTTCCTTCATCAGGTGGGGGGAGGAATACTAGTTGGCGACGTCACTGGCACAGGGCCTCTCATGGTACGCAAAAGTGTTGCTGCCGGTGGGAGGCGCCCCCGCCGTGCAAACACACCGCTGTACTTTGAGGGGCCCTGTGCCAGTGCCAATGCCAACGAGTGGGCCCCCCCTGCTTGCTCAGGTTCACAGCACTTGCAAAGTTGAAATACTTACCTCTCCCTGCTCCACTGCCGTGACGTGGTCCAGATTTCCTGGGCCCACTAATTACTTGAACCAGCCCTACCCACCACAACTTTAGCCAAATGACCCCCAATTTCAAATGCCTTCCAATTATTATAAGGTAAATTACGCTTGACAAGCTTCATTAAGAAGAATGGATGGTTTTGACATTAAAATGGGCACTCTAGGTGTTTTCCTGGCCCCCACTCACTGCCGACTATGCTGCCCCATTGTCTTGCATTGGGTTTCGTGTTTCGGTCGATCCCGACTTTACGTCATAATCGGCCGATTTCACTCGACCCGACTTTTGAGATAGTCGGGTTTCGCGAAACCCAGCTCGACTCTAAAAAGGTCAAGGTCGCTCAACTCTACTGGACGACATTCTTGTTTTTTCCACTGATCTTCCGTCTCATCGTAGAAGTGTTCGCAAGGTCTTGCAGCGTTTGAGAGAGAACCACCTGTTTGCCAAATATGAGAAATGCCTGTTTGAACAGACCTCCTTGCCGTTTCTGGGATACATAATTTCGGATTCTGGTCTTAGGATGGATCCAGAGAAAGTGAGTGCCATACTCAAATGGCCGCAACCCTGTGGAGTAAAAGCCATCCAACGGTTCATTGGGTTTGCCAATTACTATAGACAATTTATTCCAAACTTCTCGTCTATGATCCAACCCCTCACTATTCTCACCCGGAAAAGTTCCAGCTCTAAGGGATGGACTCCTGAAGCTGAAGTTTCCTTTGAATCTCTTAAGAAGTCTTTCTCCTCCGCTCCAGTCTTGCATCATCCAGAGGTTAATAAACCCTTCATCTTGGAGGTAGACGCGTCCTCTACTGGAGCTGGAGCTGTGCTCTCGCAAAAGTCTTCTGAAGGGCGAGTGGTTCCCTGCGGTTTTTACTCTAAGAGTTTTTCTAACTCCGAACGAAACTATACCATTGGTGATCGTGAGTTATTAGCCATCAAACTGGCCTTGGAAGAGTGGAGGTATCTGCTGGAGGGATCTATACATCCATTCGTTATCTACTCCGATCATAAGAACCTTGCGTATCTACAAACCGCGCAAAGACTAAATCCTCGTCAAGCCAGATGGTCTCTATTTTTTGCCCGTTTTGAATTTGAGTTACGCTTTCGGCCTGGCAACAAGAATCTTAAAGCTGACGCATTGTCCAGGTCCTTTCAGCCGCCGAATGCGGAGGAGCCGCCAGCATACATTATAGACCCATCCAAGATCATGACTGTGGCACCGCTACGGATGCTTACTCCGCCGCCAGGTAAAACCCTCATTCCGGACTGCAGCAAGGTGAGAGTGTTATCTTGGGGTCATTCCTCCAAACTAGCGGGACATGCGGGTTATAAGAAGACTTGCCTCCTCATCTCGCGGTATTATTGGTGGCCTACTCTACGTCAAGATGTCAAAGAATTCGTCGCATCTTGTCCTTCTTGTGCTAGGAACAAAGTGCCCCGGCAACTACCTTTCGGCAACCTCCTTCCCCTACCGATTCCATCCATGCCCTGGCAGCATATAGCCATGGATTTCATTACCGATCTACCAAATTCCTCAGGTTGTACCGTCATTCTTGTCGTAGTTGACCGGTTCTCCAAGATGGCTCACTTCATTCCACTTCCCGGTCTACCCTCCGCTCCTGAGTTGGCAAGAATATTTATCCAGAACATTTTCAGACTCCATGGCTTTCCTCTTCATATCGTCTCCGACAGAGGAGCTCAATTCACTTCTCGATTCTGGAGAGCTCTGTGCAAACTCCTCAAAGTTTCTCTGGACTTTTCCTCCGCCTACCATCGTCAGACGAACGGTCAAGCTGAGCGAACTAACCAGACTTTAGCCGCCTATCTGCGACACTTTACCAATGCTCATCATAGTGATTGGGTCGATCTGCTTCCTTGGGCGGAGTTTGCTTTCAATAACCACTCCAGTGAAGCCTCCGCGAAGACTCCTTTCTTTGTAGTGTTTGGTCTACATCCCGGCCTGCCCCTACCACTCTCCTCTATCTCCGGAGTTCCAGCGGCAGACTCTTCAGCTCGCAACTTCTCTACAATCTGGGGTGAGGTTAAGAAGTCGCTCGAGAGAGCTTCCTTAATGATGAAGAGACAAGTTGACAAGAGACGCTTGGACTTACCTCCTTTTTTACCCGGTGACAAAGTCTGGCTTTCTTCTAAATTCATCAGACTCAAGATTCCCTCCTATAAACTCGGCCCTCGCTACATTGGTCCTTTTGAGATTCTGCGTCGAGTCAACGAGGTCGCTTACAAGCTGAAGTTACCTGCCTCGCTCCGTATTCCCAATACTTTTCATGTCTCTCTTCTCAAACCAGTTATCTTTAACCGTTTCCATTCTCCATCTAGTTCTTCCTCGCAACCAGTCTGTGCAGATAATATTTTCGTTGTGAAGGATATCCTTGCAGTTAAGAAGATTCGTGGAAAGGATTTTTTTTTGGTTGACTGGAAGGGTTTTGGTCCTGAGGAGAGATCTTGGGAGCCCTCTGAAAACATTAATGCTCCTCGAATTCTCAACAAATTTTTTGCCCGTTTACGTAGGGGGGGTTGTAAGGAGGGGGGTACTGTTACCGCTACTGCCGCGGGTACCTCTTTTCCGGCTGGGGCCACGGCTCGTGCAGCGGCGCGCTCCCGCCGTCCTGTCCCTGCTAGTGCAGCGGCGCGCTCCCGCCGTCCTGTTCCTGTCTGTGCGGCGGCGCGCTCTCGCCGCTCTGTTCCTGGCGCTGCAGCGCCGCGTCCCCGGCGTCCCACTTCCGGTTCCGGGTGTCTCGCTGTCTCCGCCTCCTCTCCGGACTCCGCTGTTGCTGAAGGCTTACTGACCCTGCGCAGGCGCTCTGGTTTCCACAATAGACGCAGGCGCATCACACCTGATACCATTCCTCTGGGTTCAAGGTCAGTGTAGCCTCAACCAATCCCTACCCTTGTCTTTGCTATATTAGGCGTCCTCCTTTGTGCCTCATTGCCTGTTTGTCATAGCATTGTTCTGTGCTTCTGGCCCCTCAGGTGTTCGTGTTTTGCTCTCTAGGTCGCAGTCTCTCGTTGGACTTCGCTCTCTCCGTATTCGTCCTTCGCTCTTGTTTCTTCCCGTTTCCGTTTTATCTTGTACCCTTAATCCTTCCTTTTGTTTTTGTCCCACAGTCTCCTGAGTCTTCTCCTGGTTCTTCCTCCCGCCAGCGTTTCTCCAGTGCTTATTCATTTCTTCACGGAGCCGTCCCTCTCGGTACTTCCACTGTGGGTAAGTGACCTCTGGGCCTGCTCCTTACGGTCCCTGTATAGGGGTCGTTCCATCAAGGTCCGCTCGCTCAGGGGTAGGGCTGCCCACGGTCCAGAGGGTCCACTCTCAGTTCTAGTTGTGAGCGTTATAGACAGGTCTGTAACAGTACTCCCCTCTTCGGGGCCTTCTGAGGTGAGCAAAGTGACAGCAGACAGATGATGTTTAGCATGAAATATCTTAAGCAGGAGCAGAGAACAATGTTCTTTTTAGGCACCTAACATCTCTCCTTGAGATTATCATGAGTCATTTCACAGTCCAGAACTTGAATGATTTCATACTCCCATGATCGTATCAGATGTAGAAGGAACTGTTTTGACTGTAGAAGAGGACCTGCTGGGGGCCAGAGGACAGCCTGCAGATAGATACTGTGTAGCTGGAAAATGAAGAGGCAGAAGCAGGGACACACTCAGGCTCAGTCACATCTTCCAAGTGGCTCTCTTTGGCTCCATGGTCAGCTAAAACATCTGTGAAGTTCTGATAGGAGTCAGAAAGCTTAGAGGCAGCAGATGCAGAGCAGAGTTTCTGAGAAGATAGTTAAGGCAGAATTTTGAAGAAGTTATTGAAAAAGATGATGCCCACTGGGAAATCTTGATAGAAGACCAGTCAATGACTGTAGCGTGCAGTTGTAGTCAGAGAAGTCACAAAAGGATCAATGCATCAAAAAGTGGCAACACTAAAAAAGATATGTTCTCAATGTGTAGTGCGCCAATCTGAAGAGTAACTTTCACTGTCTTGAATTGGATACGACAACCAGGAATTGTTGAGCCATTGACGGAGGTTAGGTTCAGGGGAGTTTGCAAAGAAACTAAAGGAATTTTCAGTCTTTTGGCCAGAGAGAAGTCTATAAAATTCTTTGTTGCTCTGGAATCAATATGCGTTTGTCCCATAAACACAGAGGAACTGTAGGAAATAGACATAAACACGAGTAATCTAAAGTTATTGTTGACAGTGGATTAATCTCTGTACTGTTCAACAGTAAATATATATTTATTCAGGATAATACAACTTACAACTGATATTTCTTACAGCTTAGGATCTTAGCATCGAATGTGGTCCGGCTACACACAGAGAACAGGAACTTCCTGGTTCTGTTTTTTTTTTTTTTACAATACTTCACGGGCTATATAACACAATTACTGGAGACAGAAACTCATGCACTATTAAACAGTAGTAAATAGTAGATGATGCAGTATATACAATAAAAAGCATTATTCCAAGACTTATCTTTGGTGGAGGAAACCGTTAATCGAAAGGAGAGACCTCTCTCTTCACCTAGGGTCTGAAGTTCTCCCCGTTTGGCCTTCAGTTTGGAACAATTTGTGTGATAAAGTGAGCCAGTAAGGCGAGGGGATCTATCAGCTGGAGATAATCTGTTCCAACTGAACTCCATGGGTTCCTGATCAGCCATGCTGGGAGGAGATTTTGAAGGTGTTTCAGGATATGAGACATGGGAATCAAGTGTATTTTTTGTGTACACATTTCCTTAAAATTCAAGTCCACTCGGGTGGCAAGAGTAATCAATTATTCAAGGGAAGATGGCAAATCTCTACCAGTGAGTTGATCTTTGATCTGGCTGGATAGTCTGGCATAGAAAACATCAAGCAGATCAGGATTGTACCAGGTCTATTCAACACATAAGGTACGGAACTGGATGGCATAATGTCCCACAGAGCTAGTCTCTTGTATGAGCTGTAGTAGGGAATCAGCAGTGGCATGGACATGACCTGGTTCATCAAATGCTTTATAGAAGGCAAATATTTAGAACTGAGAGTCCTCAGTGGTTGATACCTTTTAATGGCTAACTGAAAAGATGGTAACAAATTGCAAGCTTTCGAGACTACACAGGTCTCTTCATCAGGCATAGACTAAAACAAATTCTGAAGAATCACATATTTATGCACAACATAGTATAGGAAAAAAAAAAAAAAGAGGGGAAAAAAAACCATGGATAAGCCAGGTGACATGAAGCAGAATTACCATGGGTGATAAACAGTTACGTCCATAAAGCTTGCAATTTGTTACCATCTTTTCAGTTAACCCCAATATTTATGGACGTAACTGTTTATCACCCATGGTAATTCTGCTTCATGTCACCTGGTTTATCTGTTGTGAATTCTGTGGCAGAGCTCCCTCCTGTGGTCACAAGTGGTACTTCGGCTGATTCTCTCTGTGAGCTTCTGTTGGTGGAGGGAAGTGGTACTGTGGCTTCTGAGTTTCCTCCCTCAGGTGATCTGGTGAGGTCGTTAGGTGCTTCTCTACTTAACTCCACCTAATGCTTTGATCCTGGCTTCCTGTCAATGTTCCAGTGTTGGACTTGCTTTTCCCTGGATCATTCCTGTGGCCTGCTGCTCTGCATAGCTAAGTTCTTCTTTGCTATTTGTTTGCTATTTTTTCTGTCCAGCTTGTCTAATTTGTTGCTGGAAGCTCTGGGACGCAAAGGGTGTACCTCCGTGCCGTTAGTTCGGTACGGAGGGTCTTTTTGCCCCCTTTGCGTGGTTTTCTTTAGGGTTTTGTGTAGACCGCAAAGTTACCTTTTCTATCCTCGCTCTGTTAAGAAAGTCGGGCCTCACTTTGCTGAATCTATTTCATCTCTACGTTTGTCTTTTCATCTTAACTCACAGTCATTATATGTGGGGGGCTGCCTTTTCCTTTGGGGTATTTCTCTGAGGCAAGGTAGGCTTATTTTCTATCTTCAGGCTAGTTAGTTTCTCAGGCTGTGCCGAGTTGCATAGGCAGAGTTAGGCGCAATCCACGGCTGCCTCTAGTGTTGTTTGGAGAGGATTAGGGATTGCGGTCTGCAGAGTTCCCACGTCTCAGAGCTCGTTCTATGATTTTGGGTTATTGTCAGATCACTGTATGTGCTCTGACCGCTATGTCCATTGTGGTACTGAATTGCCTTTCATAACAGTACAGGAAGCCCAAAAGTACTAATGATTCTCAATAGAGGGAAAAAAGAAGTTCTGAGACCATTTTTTTTTCTTTGCACTGTGTTTTGCCTTTTTTTTCCCCTAGACATTTGGGTGGTTCAGTACACAGGTGTAGCGATGGACATTAGAAGTCTGTCTTCATTTGTGGATCAGCTCTCGGCAAGAGTACAAAAGATTCAAGACTGTTATGGCTGGCAATCAGGCAACACAGCGTGCAGTAATCAGCGCACATACAGAAATCTGGCAATAACCAAAAACAATAGGACGAGCTCTGAGACGTGGAATCTCTGTAGACTGCAGTACCTGATCTATCCTCACACAACTATAAGCAGCAGTGGATTGCGCCTAACAACTACCTATGCAACTCGGCACTGCCTGAGGAGCTGACTAGCCTGCAGATAGAAATACAAGCCTGACTTACCTCAGAGAAATACCCCAAAGGAATAGGCAGCCCCCCACATATAATGACTGTTAGCAAGATGAAAAGACAAACGTAGGAATGAAATAGATTCAGCAAAGTGAGGCCCGATATTCTAGACAGAGCGAGGATAGCAAAGAGAACTATGCAGTCTACAAAAAACCCTAAAACGAAAACCACGCAAAGGGGCAAAAAGACCCACCGTGCCGAACTAACAGCACGGCGGTGCACCCCTCTGCTTCTCAGAGCTTCCAGCAAAAGACAATAGCAAGCTGGACAGAAAAAACAGAAAACAAACTAGAAGCACTTATCTAGCAGAGCAGCAGGCCCAAGGAAAGATGCAGTAGCTCAGATCCAACACTGGAACATTGACAAGGAGCAAGGAAGACAGACTCAGGTGGAGCTAAATAGCAAGGCAGCCAACGAGCTCACCAAAACACCTGAGGGAGGAAGCCCAGAGGCTGCAATACCACTTGTGACCACAGGAGTGAATTCAGCCACAGAATTCACAACAGTACCCCCCCCTTGAGGAGGGGTCACCGAACCCTCACCAGAACCCCCAGGCCGACCAGGATGAGCCACATGAAAGGCACGAACAAGATCTGGGGCATGGACATCAGAGGCAAAAACCCAGGAATTATCTTCCTGAGCATAACCCTTCCATTTGACCAGATACTGGAGTTTCCGTCTAGAGACACGAGAATCCAAAATCTTCTCCACAATATACTCCAATTCCCCCTCCACCAAAACAGGGGCAGGAGGCTCCACAGATGGAACCATAGGTGCCACGTATCTCCTCAACAACGACCTATGGAATACATTATGTATGGAAAAGGAGTCTGGGAGGGTCAGACGAAAAGACACCGGATTGAGAATCTCAGAAATCCTATACGGACCAATAAAACGAGGTTTAAATTTAGGAGAGGAAACCTTCATAGGAATATGACGAGAAGATAACCAAACCAAATCCCCAACACGAAGTCGGGGTCCCACACGGCGTCTGCGATTAGCGAAAAGCTGAGCCTTCTCCTGGGACAAGGTCAAATTGTCCACTACCTGAGTCCAGATCTGCTGCAACCTGTCCACCACAGAATCCACACCAGGACAGTCCGAAGACTCAACCTGTCCTGAAGAGAAACGAGGATGGAACCCAGAATTGCAGAAAAATGGAGAGACCAAGGTAGCCGAGCTGGCCCGATTATTAAGGGCGAACTCAGCCAACGGCAAAAATGACACCCAATCATCCTGGTCAGCGGAAACAAAACATCTCAGATATGTTTCCAAGGTCTGATTGGTTCGTTCGGTCTGGCCATTAGTCTGAGGATGGAAGGCCGAGGAGATAGATAGGTCAATGCCCATCCTACCACAAAAGGCTCGCCAGAACCTCGAGACAAACTGGGAACCTCTGTCAGAAACAATATTCTCAGGAATGCCATGTAAACGAACCACATGCTGGAAGAACAAAGGCACCAAATCAGAGGAGGAAGGCAATTTAACCAAGGGCACCAGATGGACCATTTTAGAAAAGCGATCACAGACCACCCAAATGACCGACATTTTTTGAGAAACGGGAAGGTCAGAAATGAAATCCATCGAAATATGTGTCCAAGGCCTCTTCGGGACCGGCAAGGGCAAAAGCAACCCACTGGCACGTGAACAGCAGGGCTTAGCCCTAGCACAAATTCCACAGGACTGCACAAAAGCACGCACATCCCGTGACAGAGATGGCCACCAGAAGGATCTAGCAACCAACTCCCTGGTACCAAAGATTCCTGGATGACCGGCCAGCACCGAACAATGAAGTTCAGAGATAACTTTACTAGTCCACCTATCAGGGACGAACAGTTTCTCGGCCGGACAACGATCAGGTTTATTAGCCTGAAATTTCTGCAACACTCTCCGCAAATCAGGGGAGATGGCAGACACAATGACTCCTTCCTTGAGGATACTCGCCGGCTCAGATAACCCCGGAGAGTCGGGCACAAAACTCCTAGACAGAGCATCCGCCTTCACATTTTTAGAGCCCGGAAGGTATGAAATCACAAAATCAAAACGAGCAAAAAATAACGACCAACGGGCCTGTCTAGGATTCAAGCGCTTGGCAGACTCGAGATAAGTCAAGTTCTTATGATCAGTCAATACCACCACGCGATGCTTAGCACCCTCAAGCCAATGACGCCACTCCTCGAATGCCCACTTCATGGCCAGCAACTCTCGGTTGCCCACATCATAATTACGCTCAGCAGCAGAAAATTTCCTGGAAAAGAAAGCACATGGTTTGAACACTGAGCAACCAGAACCTCTCTGTGACAAAACCGCCCCTGCACCAATCTCAGAAGCATCAACCTCGACCTGGAACGGAAGAGAAACATCAGGTTGACACAACACAGGGGCACAGCAAAAACGACGCTTCAACTCCTGAAAAGCTTCCACGGCAGCAGAAGACCAATTAACCAAATCAGCACCCTTCTTGGTCAAATCGGTCAATGGTCTGGCAATGCTAGAAAAATTACAGATGAAGCGACGATAAAAATTAGCAAAGCCCAGGAATTTCTGCAGACTTTTTAGAGATGTCGGCTGAGTCCAATCCTGGATGGCCTGAACCTTAACCGGATCCATCTCGATAGTAGAAGGGGAAAAGATGAACCCCAAAAATGAAACTTTCTGCACACCGAAGAGACACTTTGATCCCTTCACAAACAAGGAATTAGCACGCAGTACCTGGAAAACCATTCTGACTTGCTTCACATGAGACTCCCAATCATCTGAGAAGATCAAAATGTCATCCAAGTAAACAATCAAGAATTTATCCAGATACTCACGGAAAATGTCATGCATAAAAGACTGAAAAACAGATGGAGCATTGGCAAGTCCGAACGGCATCACCAGATACTCAAAATGACCCTCGGGCGTATTAAATGCCGTTTTCCATTCATCTCCCTGCCTGATTCTCACCAGATTATACACACCACGAAGATCAATCTTAGTAAACCAACTAGCCCCCTTAATCCGAGCAAACAAGTCAGAAATCAATGGCAAGGGATACTGAAACTTAACAGTGATCTTATTAAGAAGGCGGTAATCAATACACGGTCTTAGCGAACCATCCTTCTTGGCTACAAAAAAGAACCCTGCTCCCAATGGTGACGACGATGGGCGAATATGTCCCTTCTCCAGGGACTCCTTCACATAACTGCGCATAGCGGTGTGTTCAGGTACGGACAAATTAAATAAACGACCCTTAGGGAATTTACTACCAGGAATCAAATCGATAGCACAATCACAATTCCTATGCGGAGGTAGGGCATCAGACTTGGACTCTTCAAATACATCCTGAAAGTCCGACAAGAACTCTGGGATGTCAGAAGGAATGGATGACGAAATAGACAAAAATGGAACATCACCATGTACTCCCTGACAACCCCAGCTGGTTACCGACATAGAGTTCCAATCCAATACTGGATTATGGGTTTGTAGCCATGGCAACCCCAACACGACCACATCATGCAAATTATGCAGTACCAGAAAGCGAATAACTTCCTGATGTGCAGGAGCCATGCACATGGTCAGCTGGGCCCAGTACTGAGGCTTATTCTTGGCCAAAGGTGTAGCATCAATTCCTCTCAACGGAATAGGACACCGCAAAGGCTCCAAGAAAAATCCACAACGTTTAGCATAATCCAAATCCATCAGATTCAGGCCAGCGCCTGAATCCACAAACGCCATGACAGAATACGATGACAAAGAGCACATTAAGGTAATGGACAAAAGGAATTTGGACTGTACAGTACCAATAACGGCAGAGCTATCGAACCGCCTAGTGCGTTTAGGACAATTAGAAATAGCATGAGTAGAATCACCACAATAGAAACACAATCTGTTCAGACGTCTGTGTTCTTGCCGTTCTACTTTAGTCATAGTCCTGTCGCACTGCATAGGCTCAGGTTTACTCTCAGGCAGTACCGCCAGATGGTGCACAGATTTACGCTCGCGCAAGCGACGACCGATCTGAATGGCCAAGGACATAGACTCATTCAAACCAGCAGGCATAGGAAATCCCACCATTACATCCTTAAGAGCTTCAGAGAGACCCTTTCTGAACAAAGCCGCTAGTGCAGATTCATTCCACAGAGTGAGTACTGACCATTTCCTAAATTTCTGACAATATACTTCTACATCATCCTGACCCTGGCATAAAGCCAGCAGATTTTTCTCAGCCTGATCCACTGAATTAGGCTCATCGTAAAGCACTCCGAGCGCCAGGAAAAATGCATCAACATTACTCAATGCAGAATCTCCTGGTGCAAGAGAAAACGCCCAGTCCTGTGGGTCGCCGCGCAAAAAAGAAATAATAATCAAAACCTGTTGAATAGGATTACCAGAAGAATGAGGTTTCAAGGCCAAAAATAGCTTACAATTATTTCTGAAGCTCAGGAACTTAGTTCTGTCACCAAAAAACAAATCAGGAATCGGAATTCTTGGTTCTAGCATCGATTTCTGATCAATAGTATCTTGAATCTTTTGTACATTTACAACGAGATTATCCATTGAGGAGCACAGAGCCTGAATATCCATGTCCACAGCTGTGTCCTGAAGCACTCTAATGTCTAGGGGAAAAAAAAAGACTGAAGACAGAGCTAAGAAAAAAAAATGATGTCAGGATTTCTTTTTTCCCTCTATTGGGAATCATTGGTGGGCTCCTTGTACTGTTATGGCTGGCAATCAGGCAACACAGCGTGCAGTAATCAGCGCACATACAGAAATCTGGCAATAACCAAAAACAATAGGACGAGCTCTGAGACGTGGAATCTCTGTAGACTGCAGTACCTGATCTATCCTCACACAACTATAAGCAGCAGTGGATTGCGCCTAACAACTACCTATGCAACTCGGCACTGCCTGAGGAGCTGACTAGCCTGCAGATAGAAATACAAGCCTGACTTACCTCAGAGAAATACCCCAAAGGAATAGGCAGCCCCCCACATATAATGACTGTTAGCAAGATGAAAAGACAAACGTAGGAATGAAATAGATTCAGCAAAGTGAGGCCCGATATTCTAGACAGAGCGAGGATAGCAAAGAGAACTATGCAGTCTACAAAAAACCCTAAAACGAAAACCACGCAAAGGGGCAAAAAGACCCACCGTGCCGAACTAACAGCACGGCGGTGCACCCCTCTGCTTCTCAGAGCTTCCAGCAAAAGACAATAGCAAGCTGGACAGAAAAAACAGAAAACAAACTAGAAGCACTTATCTAGCAGAGCAGCAGGCCCAAGGAAAGATGCAGTAGCTCAGATCCAACACTGGAACATTGACAAGGAGCAAGGAAGACAGACTCAGGTGGAGCTAAATAGCAAGGCAGCCAACGAGCTCACCAAAACACCTGAGGGAGGAAGCCCAGAGGCTGCAATACCACTTGTGACCACAGGAGTGAATTCAGCCACAGAATTCACAACACAAGACACTATTGATCAGAAAGCTATGTTGGAACCAAGAATTCCTATTCCTGATTTGTTTTTTGGAGATAGAACTAAGTTTCTGAGTTTTAAAAATAATTGTAAATTATTTCTGGCCTTGAAACCTCGCTCCTCTGGTGATCCAGTTCAACAGGTTTTGATTGTTATTTCTTTTTTGCGCGGCGACCCTCAGGACTGGGCATTTTCTCTTGCGCCAGGAGATCCTGCTTTGAGTAATATCGATGCGTTTTTCCTGGCGCTCGGATTGCTGTACGATGAACCTAATTCAGTGGATCAGGCAGAGAAAAATTTGCTGGCTTTTTGTCAGGGTCAGGATGAGATAGAGGTATATTGTCAGAAATTTAGAAAGTGGTCCGTGCTCACTCAATGGAATGAATCTGCGCTGGCAGCTATGTTCAGAAAGGGTCTCTCTGAAGCCCTTAAGGATGTCATGGTGGGATTTCCTATGCCTGCTGGTTTGAATGAGTCTATGTCTTTGGCCATTCAGATCGGTCGACGCTTGCGTGAGCGTAAATCTGTGCACCATTTGGCGGTATTACCTGAGCTTAAACCTGAGCCTATGCAGTGCGATAGGACTTTGACCAGAGTTAAACGGCAAGAACACAGACGTCTGAATGGGCTGTGTTTCTACTGTGGTGATTCCACTCATGCTATCTCTGATTGTCCTAAGCGCACTAAGCGGTTCGCTAGGTCTGCCACCATTGGTACGGTACAGTCAAAATTTCTTCTGTCCGTTACCTTGATCTGCTCTTTGTCATCGTATTCTGTCATGGCATTTGTGGATTCAGGCGCTGCCCTGAATTTGATGGACTTGGAGTATGCTAAGCGTTGTGGGTTTCTCTTAGAGCCCTTGCAGTGTCCTATTCCATTGAGAGGAATTGATGCCACGCCTTTGGCCAAGAATAAGCCTCAATACTGGACCCAGCTGACCATGTGCATGGCTCCTGCACATCAGGAGGTTATTCGCTTTCTGGTGTTGCATAATCTGCATGATGTGGTCGTGTTGGGGTTGCCATGGCTACAAGCCCATAATCCAGTATTAGATTGGAAATCCATGTCGGTGTCCAGCTGGGGTTGTCAGGGGGTACATGGGGATGTTCCATTTCTGTCAATTTTGTCATCCACCCCTTCTGAGGTTCCAGAGTTCTTGTCTGATTACCGGGATGTATTTGATGAGCCCAAGTCCGATGCCCTACCTCCGCATAGGGATTGTGATTGTGCTATCAATTTGATTCCTGGTAGTAAATTCCCAAAAGGTCGACTGTTTAATTTATCCGTGCCTGAGCACGCCGCTATGCGCAGTTATGTGAAGGAATCCCTGGAGAAGGCATATTCGCCCGTCATCGTCACCATTAGGAGCCGGGTTCTTTTTTGTAGCCAAGAAGGATGGTTCGCTGAGACCTTGTATAGATTACCGTCTTCTAAATAAGATCACGGTTAAATTTCAGTACCCCTTGCCATTGTTATCTGATTTGTTTGCTCGGATTAAGGGGGCTAGTTGGTTCACCAAGATAGATCTTCGTGGTGCGTATAATCTGGTGCGAATCAGGCGAGGCGATGAATGGAAAACTGCATTTAATACGCCCGAGGGTCATTTTGGGTATCTAGTGATGCCATTCGGACTTGCCAATGCTCCATCAGTGTTTCAGTCCTTTATGCATGACATCTTCCGAGAGTACCTGGATAAATTCCTGATTGTGTACTTGGATGACATTTTGATCTTCTCGGATGATTGGGAGTCTCATGTGAAGCAGGTCAGAACAGTTTTTCAGGTCCTGCGTGCTAATTCTTTGTTTGTGAAGGGATCAAAGTGTCTCTTTGGTGTGCAGAAGGTTTGATTTTTGGGGATTATCTTTTCCCCTTCTACTATCGAGATGGATCCTGTTAAGGTCCAAGCCATCCATGATTGGACTCAGCCGACATCTCTGAAAAGTCTGCAAAAGTTCCTGCGCTTTGCTAATTTTTATCGTCGCTTCATCTGCAATTTTTCTAGTATTGCCAAACCATTGACCGATTTGACCAAGAAGGGTGCTGATTTGGTCAATTGGTCTTCTGCTGCTGTGGAAGCTTTTCAAGAGTTGAAGCGTCGTTTTTCTTCTGCCCCTGTGTTGTGTCAACCAGATGTTTCTCTTCCGTTACAGGTCGAGGTTGATGCTTCTGAGATTGGAGCAGGGGCTGTTTTGTCGCAGAGAGGTTCTGATTGCTCAGTGATGAAACCATGCGCTTTTTTTTCCAGGAAGTTTTCGCCTGCTGAGCGAAATTATAATGTGGGCAACCAAGAGTTGCTGGCCATGAAGTGGGCATTCGAGGAGTGGCGCCATTGGCTTGAAGGAGCTAAGCATCGCGTGGTGGTATTGACTGATCATAAGAACTTGACTTATCTTGAGTCTGCTAAGCGGTTGAATCCTAGACAGGCTCGTTGGTCGCTGTTTTTTGCCCGTTTTGACTTTGTGATTTCGTACTTTCCGGGCTCTAAAAATGTGAAGGCGGATGCTCTGTCTAGCAGTTTTGTGCCCGACTCTCCGGGTTTGTCTGAGCCGGCGGGTATCCTCAAGGAAGGAGTAATTGTGTCTGCCATCTCCCCTGATTTGCGGCGGGTGCTGCAAAAATTTCAGGCTAATAAACCTGATCGTTGTCCAGCGGAGAGACTGTTTGTCCCTGATAGGTGGACCAATAAAGTTATCTCTGAGGTTCATTGTTCGGTGTTGGCTGGTCATCCTGGAATCTTTGGTACCAGAGAGTTAGTGGCTAGATCCTTTTGGTGGCCGTCTCTGTCGCGGGATGTGCGTGCTTTTGTGCAGTCCTGTGGGATTTGTGCTCGGGCTAAGCCCTGCTGTTCTCGTGCCAGTGGGTTGCTTTTGCCCTTGCCGGTCCCGAAGAGGCCTTGGACACATATCTCTATGGATTTTATTTCTGATCTTCCCGTTTCTCAAAAGATGTCAGTCATTTGGGTGGTCTGTGATCGCTTTTCTAAGATGGTCCATCTGGTACCCTTGTCTAAATTGCCTTCCTCCTCTGATTTGGTGCCATTGTTCTTCCAGCATGTGGTTCGTTTACATGGCATTCCAGAGAATATCGTTTCTGACAGAGGTTCCCAGTTTGTTTCAAGGTTTTGGCGAGCCTTTTGTGGTAGGATGGGCATTGACTTGTATTTTTCCTCGGCTTTCCATCCTCAGACTAATGGCCAGACCGAACGAACCAATCAGACCTTGGAAACATATCTGAGATGCTTTGTTTCTGCCGATCAGGATGACTGGGTGTCCTTTTTGCCTTTGGCTGAGTTCGTCCTTAATAATCGGGCCAGCTCGGCTACCTTGGTTTCGCCATTTTTCTGCAATTCTGGGTTCCATCCTCGTTTCTCTTCAGGACAGGTTGAGTCTTCGGACTGTCCTGGTGTGGATACTGTGGTGGACAGGTTGCAGCAGATTTGGACTCATGTAGTGGACAATTTGACCTTGTCCCAGGAGAAGGCTCAACGTTTCGCTAATCGCAGACGCCGTGTGGGTCCCCGACTTCGTGTTGGGGATCTGGTTTGGTTATCTTCTCGTCATATTCCTATGAAGGTTTCCTCTCCTAAGTTTAAACCTCGTTTCATTGGTCCGTATAGGATTTCTGAGGTTCTTAATCCTGTGTCTTTTCGTCTGACCCTTCCAGATTCTTTTTCCATACATAACGTATTCCATAGGTCATTGTTGCGGAGATACGTGGCACCTATGGTTCCATCTGTTGATCCTCCTGCCCCGGTTTTGGTGGAGGGGGAATTGGACTATATTGTGGAGAAGATTTTGGATTCTCGTGTTTCTAGACGGAAACTCCAGTATTTGGTTAAATGGAAGGGTTATGCTCAGGAAGATAATTCCTGGGTTTTTGCCTCTGATGTCCATGCTCCCGATCTTGTTCGTGCCTTTCATGTGGCTCATACTGGTCGGCCTGGGGGCTCTGGTGAGGGTTCGGTGACCCCTCCTCAAGGGGGGGTACTGTTGTGAATTCTGTGGCAGAGCTCCCTCCTGTGGTCACAAGTGGTACTTCGGCTGATTCTCTCTGTGAGCTTCTGTTGGTGGAGGGAAGTGGTACTGCGGCTTCTGAGTTTCCTCCCTCAGGTGATCTGGTGAGGTCGTTAGGTGCTTCTCTACTTAACTCCACCTAATGCTTTGATCCTGGCTTCCTGTCCATGTTCCAGTGTTGGACTTGCTTTTCCCTGGATCATTCCTGTGGCCTGCTGCTCTGCATAGCTAAGTTCTTCTTTGCTATTTGTTTGCTATTTTTTCTGTCCAGCTTGTCTAATTTGTTGCTGGAAGCTCTGGGACGCAAAGGGTGTACCTCCGTGCCGTTAGTTCGGTACGGAGGGTCTTTTTGCCCCCTTTGCGTGGTTTTCTTTAGGGTTTTGTGTAGACCGCAAAGTTACCTTTTCTATCCTCGCTCTGTTAAGAAAGTCGGGCCTCACTTTGCTGAATCTATTTCATCTCTACGTTTGTCTTTTCATCTTAACTCAGTCATTATATGTGGGGGGCTGCCTTTTCCTTTGGGGTATTTCTCTGAGGCAAGGTAGGCTTATTTTCTATCTTCAGGCTAGTTAGTTTCTCAGGCTGTGCCGAGTTGCATAGGCAGAGTTAGGCGCAATCCACGGCTGCCTCTAGTGTTGTTTGGAGAGGATTAGGGATTGCGGTCTGCAGAGTTCCCACGTCTCAGAGCTCGTTCTATGATTTTGGGTTATTGTCAGATCACTGTATGTGCTCTGACCGCTATGTCCATTGTGGTACTGAATTACCTTTCATAACACTTATCCATGGTTTTTTTTTCCCCTTTTTTTTTTTTTTTCCTATACTATGTTGTGCATAAATATGTGATTCTTCAGAATTTGTTTTAGTCTATGCCTGATGAAGAGACCTGTGTAGTCTCGAAAGCTTGCAATTTGTTACCATCTTTTCAGTTAGCCATTAAAAAGTATCAACCACTGAGGACTCTCAATTCTAAATATTTTTCTATCCACTGGCTAACACGGTACCAAGATATATTTCTTTCCTGTATTATAGAAGACAGACATGAAAAGATAATTGGAAATGCATTATAAGATTATCCCACTCCCACAGAGAAAAGCCACTTTGGATCTGTCAGAAAAAAATTGCTGGGGACATAACTCAAAATGTACAGTGCATTGGCACACAAAGCCTTGACAGGCCTTAATTTCTCCACCAGAATGAGCATGATAGGCCAAATATGAAGAAGTTCTCCAAGAAGAATGCCCCAGGTAAGTATTATGCTGTGGCAGGCAGGGGCAGACATACTGCATGCGCAGTCAGCGCAGCTACACCAGGGCCTGGAGGTAGAGGGGGGCCCCTGCACGGCAGCTAATAA
The DNA here is from genome assembly GCF_032444005.1 of Ranitomeya imitator. Lineage (NCBI taxonomy): Eukaryota > Metazoa > Chordata > Amphibia > Anura > Dendrobatidae > Ranitomeya > Ranitomeya imitator. The sequence goes on from NC_091289.1 coordinate 60,018,296, forward strand.
TGAGGGAAATCTTGCCTGTTTCTCCGGTCATGAGACTCCGGGAGACCCCTGGCCAGATTGCACTCATCTGCGGTGGGCAGGGAGCGATCCCTGCAGCTCCGCTGCCTACAGGAAAAAATGGCACTCCGGTGCTTAATACAGCTCTATGAGAAAAAAACGGATCTGGCGGAAAAAAACGATCCGGTGGAAAAAACGTATCCGGCGGAAAAAAAAAGATCCGGCGGAAAAAAATGGATCCTGCAAATGTGCTCGCAGGATGCGTTTTGTACCCATAGACTTGTATTAGCGACGGATCGCGACGGATGGCCACAAGTTGCATCCGTCGTGCAACGGATCTGTCGTGTTTTGGCGGACCGTCGGCACAAAAAAACGTTCAAGCATAGAGTGAAAGAGGCCTTAATGAGCGTTGAATTAAAAAAAAAAAAAAAAAGCGGAAAAAAACAGCGTGGGCTCCCGTGCAGTTTTCTGCGCCAGAGGGGGAAAGCCGACGGACGGGGGCCAATATTTGTAGCCTGCTATAAATACCAGCCCGCAGCTGTCTGCGTAGCCTTTACTGGCTATTAAAATAGGGGGACCCCCCAAAAAATGACATGGGGTCCCCCTATATTTTATAGCCAGAAAGGCTATGCAGACAGCTGTGGGCTGATATTCATAGCCTAGAGAGAGGCCATGGATATTGCCCCCCCTGGCTACAAATACCAGTCCGCAGCCGCCCCAGAAATGGCCCCTCTCTTCCCACTCCCGTGTAGCAGTGGGATATGGGGTAATAAGGCGTTAATGTCACCTTGCTATTGTAAGGTGACATTAAGCCGGGTTAATAATTGAGAGGCATCAATAAGTCGCCTATCCATTATTAATCCAATAGTAAGAAACGGTTAATAAAACATGCACACATTCGGAAAAAAGTATTTTAATATTCTTCATTTAACCATACTTACCATACTTCAGCGCCTGCAAAAAACGTAAAATAATAATCCGTATACTACCTGTCCGCCGTAGTCCAATTAATAACGAGTGTCCCACGACGATCTCACCCATTGGGTGATGTCACTGCTCTATAGGACCCTCAGTGACACACTGACAGGAGACAATGGCTCCTGCAGTGCATCACTGAGGTTACTAAAGTTCAAAGTCTTACTTTATGGTAATTGCTGCGTGGGAAAATTTCTCATGCAGCAATGCCATAAGTGAGGCTAGGGACTATTTTTTTTACAGCGGCGGAGGAATCCCTTCCTCCTGTCATTGTGTTTCTGAGGCCCCTGGAGAGCGGTTGCAACAGCTGTTGCTGCCGTTCTCCACGGGAAATCGTCGTGGGACACTCGTGGATTTCTGCGAACAGGGAGTATATTGGTTGTTTGTTTTTTTCACCTTTTTTACAGATGACACTTGCTTCGGGGATCAAAATGACAAGTAATGGTGAGTATGAACTCTATGTTTAATGTACTATATGTCAAGTATGTAATGTATGAATGTACTGTATGGAGTATGTATGGAGAATTTTTTTTTTTACATTCAACACATTAGCCGGATGATGGGACTACTGTCCCATCATTGGCTAATGTGTCAATCACTGTCAGTGTAGTAGGCATCGTCCGATGGGACTTGTAGTCCCATCGGACAATGCCCGCACAGAGACACCCCGCACAGAGACACACCGCACGCTGCAGAGACCCGCAGAGACCCCCGCACGCCCCGCAGAGACCCCGCCCGCCGCACAGAGACCCTGCCCGCCCCCCGCAGAGACCCCCGCACGCCCCGCAGAGACCCCGGCACACCCCGCAGAGACCCCGCACGCCCTGCAAAGACCCCCACACACCCCGCAGAGACCCCCGCACGCCCTGCAGAGAACCCCGCACTCCCCGCAGAGACCCCGCCTGCCGCAGACACACAACGCCCACCCCGCAGAGACCCCCGCATGCCCCGAAGAGACGCCCGCACGCCCTGCAGAGACCCCCACATGCCCCGCAGAGACCCCGCCCGCCACAGAGACACCCCGCCCACCCCACAGAGACCCCGCATGCCGCATAGAGCCCCGGCACACACGCAGAGAGCCCCACGGTCACGCACAGACACCGCCCGCACACACACACCCAGTCTCCGCCCACGCACCACCCACACACCACACTTCCTTATACTGCATAATTGCACTATACGAACTTCCAATTCTGATTTCTGATATCGCAAAAATATCGGAACTCGGTATCGGAATTCCGATACAGCGAATATCGGCCGATACCCGATATTTGCAGTATCAACACTACATAGGACATGATCAATGCATCTGTAAAAGCAGGCAGCACATGGTCACAGGAATATAGCCTTATTATGTAGAGCACAGTCTCTATAGCACAGTCCCTTCGTGTTGCACTTAGCATTTCCTTCCTGGTGACACCCTGATTCATTAAAGGGACACTGTCACCTGAATTTGGAGGGAACAATCTTCAGCCATGGAGGCGGGGTTTTTGGGTTTTTGATTCACCCTTTCCTTACCCGCTGGCTGCATGCTGGCTGCAATATTGGATTGAAGTTCATTCTCTGTCCTCCATAGTACACGCCTGGGCAAGGCAAGATTGCACCTAGTGCAGGCGTGTACTATGGAGGACAGAGAATGAACTTCAATCCAATATTGCAGCCAGCATGCAGCCAGCGGGTAAGGAAAGGGTGAATCAAAAACCCAAAAACCCCGCCTCCATGGCTGAAGATTGTTCCCTCCAAATTCAGGTGACAGTGTCCCTTTAAGGTGCATTACAATTCTAGCAAGTGATGTACGCCACATCACTAAACTTACTCTAGTTACTGGAGTAATATTTGTGGCATAATAAATACCACAGTTTGTCATGAATTAACCCCTTCATGACCTTGGGATTTTTCATTTTTCCATGTTCGTTTTTCACTCCCCTCCTTTCCAGAGCCTTAACTTTTTAATTTCTCCGTCAATTTGGCCATGTGAGGGCTTATTTTTAGCGGGACAAGTTGTACTTTTGAATTACATCATTGGTTTTAGCATGTCGTGTCCTAGAAAACGGGAAAAAAAATCCAAGTGCAGTGAAATTGCAAAAAAAGTGCACTCCCACACTTGTTTTTTTGTTTGGCTTTTTTGCTAGGTTCACTAAATGCTAAAACTGACCTGACAGTATGATTCTCCAGGTCATTACGAGTTCATAGACACCTAACATGACTAGGTTATTTTTTACCTAAGTGGTGAAAACAAAATTCCAAACAAAAAAAAAAAAAGGCACCATTTTCCGATACTCGTAGCGTCTCCATTTTTCATGATCTGGGGTCGGTTGAGGGCTTATTTTTTGTGAGCTAAGCTGGCGTTTTTAAGGATAGCATTTTGGTGCAGATACGATCTTTTGATCGCCCGTTATTGCATTTTAATGCAATGTCGCGGCGACGAAAAAACGTAATTCTGGCGTTTCAAATTTTTTTCTCGCTACGCTGTTTAGCGATCAGGTTAATGCTTTTTTTATTGATAGATCGGGCGATTCTGAACGCGGCGATACCAAATATGTGTAGGTTTGATTTTTTTTATTGATTTGTTTCGATTGGGGCAAAAAAGGGGTGATTTAAACTATTATATTTTTTTTATTTTTTTCACATTTTTTTTTAACTTTTCTTTTTTTACTTTTGCCATGGTTCAATGCGATCGCCTCTGCTACATAGTAGCGATCTTATGTTCCACCACAGGGTGGCACTCACAGCTACCGGCGATCAGTAACCATAGAGGTCTCAAGGACCTCTATGGTTACAATACTGAAGCATCGCCGACCTCCGATCATGTGACGGGGGTCGGCAATGCCGTCATTTCCGGCTGCCCGGCCGGATGCGGTAATTAAATGCCGCTGTCTGCATTTGACAGCGGCATTTAACTAGTTAATAGGTGCGGGCAGATCGCGATTCTGCCCGCGCCTATTGCGGGCACATATCAGCTGTTCAAAACAGCTGACATGTCCCGGCTTTGATGCGGGCTCACCGCGGTGAGGGGCTTCTGACCTCAGACGTACTATCCCGTCCAATGTCAGAAAGGGGTTAAAAGAGTTGTGGCGTCACGGCCCCATGTTGCCCAAGCTCCACCGAATTTGGCAAAGCTGTGATCTAAGGGGTAGTGTTTCTCCTTATGGAGAGTGATATACCAGCTGGCTTGTCAAGGTAAGGCTACTTTCACACTAGCATCGAAATCTCCCCGTCGCAATGTGTCGGGCAGAGATTCCGACGCTAGCGTTTAACGCACTGCACAACGGAGGCAGCGGATGCATTTCTCCGGCGCATCCGCTGCCCCATTGTGAGGTGCGGGGAGGTGGGGGTGGAGTTCTGGCCACACATGCGCGGTCGGAAAAAGCGGTCCGTCAGAAGCAAAAAACATTACATGTAGCGTTTTTTCCTCCCGACGGTCCGCCAAAGCACGACGCATCCGTCGCACGACGGATGCGATGTGTGGCAATCCGTCGCAATGCGTCGTCAATACAAGTCTATGGGGAAAAAACGCATCCTGCAAGCACTTTTGCAGAATGCGTTTTTTCTGCAAAACGACGCATTGTGACGGATTGCAGTTAACGCTAGTGTGAAAGTAGCCTAAGGAGGCTTATTTGCCGTGCAATGTTCCTTTGGGAAATTAAATATTCAAATTGCCTCTTCTGAGAAAAAGAGGACTTAAACTCTATAGTGCCACCTGTTGGAAGTAGCGATCCTACAAGTCACAATCAACCCTTTAACGAGTCGTGCAATATGGCTGTGAGACACTGAAGTTTTAAACGTCAAAAGTCACAACATTTTTATGCAACTCAGCGTTGCACAAAAAGTTGGCGTCTTTTCAAAGCATTTACCGTATATACTCGAGTATAAGCCGAGATTTTCAGCCCAAGTCACGGTCGGCGGCAGGGTCGGCGGGTGAGGGGGAGAGAGGATTGTCGCATACTCACCTAGTCCCGTGGGACCGCTCATTAAAGTTATGAATATGGACTCCACTCCCATAGGGGTGGAGCCGCATATTCATTCCTCTAATGAGCGGTGCCAGTGACCGCTGACAGAGGAAGAGCTGCGGCACCCGAAGACAGTGTGACAGGCAGGGGGAGCGTCAGGAGCGCCGGGACTAGGTGAGTATTTTATATTCACCTGTCCACGTTCCACCCGCTGGGCACCGCTCCGTCTTCCCGTCCACTTGCTCTGACTGTTCAGGTCAGAGGGCACAATGACGTACTAGTGTGCGCGCCGCCCTCTGCCTGAACAGTCAGTGCGGAGAGACGCCGAGACGGGATGCTGAGGAGTTGCAGGCAGCAAGAGAGGTGAGTATGTGTTGTTTTTTTTTTATTGCAGCAGCAGCGTTATATATGGCACAGCTTTATACGGAGCATCTATGGGGCAATAATGAACGGTACAGAGCATTGTATATGGGGCCATAATTAACATTGCAGAGCATTCTATATGGCACAGCTTTATAAGGAGCATCTATGGGGCAGTAATGAATGGTGCAGAGCATTCTATATGGCACAGCTTTATATGGCACATCTATGGGGCAGCAATGAACGGTGCAGAGCATTCTATATGGCACAGCTTTATAAGGAGCATCTAAGGGGCAATAATGAACGGTGCAGAGCATTCTATATTGCACAGCTATATAAGGAGCATCTATGGGGCCATAATCAATGGTGCAGAGCAATATACCGTATATGGGGCACAGCTTTATAAGCAGCATCTATGGGGCCATAATGAACGGTGCAGAGCATTATATGTGGGGCACAGCTTTAAATGGAGCTTCTATGGGGCAATAATGAACGGTGCAGAGCATATATGGCACAGCTTTATAAGGAGCATCTATGGGGCCATAATGAACGGTGCAGAGCATTCTATATGGCACAGCTTTATAAGGAGCATCTATGGGGCAATAATGAACGCTATAGAGCATATATGGCACAGCAATATAAGGAGCATCTATGGGGCCATAATGAACGGTGCAGAGCATTGTATATGGGGCACAGCTTTATATGGAGCATCTATGGGGCCATAATGAACGGTGCAGAGCATTCTATATGGCACAGCTTTATAAGGAGCATCTATGGGGCAATAATGAACGGTGCAGAGCATTCTATATGGCACAGCTATATATGGATCATCTATGGGGCAATAATCAACGGTATGGAGCATTATATGTGGCACAGCTTTATATGGAACCTCCTTTGGGGCAATAATGAATGGTATGGAGCATCTATTTTTGTTTTTGAAATTCACCGGTAGCTGCTGCATTTTCCACCCTAGGCTTATACTCAAGTCAATAAGTTTTCCCAGTTTTTTGTGGCAAAAATTAGGGGGGTCGGCTTATACTCGGGTCGGCTTACACTCGAGTATATACGGTAATTACTATGATAAGTTGTGTCCTCTGTGTTAAATTTATGCTAGGTCTTTCACCGGGAAGGAACCTTCCTTCCCAGTGAAAGACCTGGCTATTTTTTGCTCGCGTTGAGAAACACGTGATGGTGTCTCCGCGGTGTTGGATGTTTTGATCTCCCCGAGGTCATTCATCCTTATGTTTAAATTTATGCTAAGCATACACAAAAACTGTTCAAGCTATAACAAAAGTCCTCTGGAAAACATTAGGTTGTATACAATCTCTTGGTCTGTCACTCTGTAGTTAAAACTAATCAATAGTGCTACAAAAAGTCTCCATGTAGCCTGTGTCTAAAGCTAAATACACATTTGCTTATCTGTCCGCAGCATATCATCTGCATGCGCAAACGCATGCCAAAACGCATGGTTACGCTGCATTTTTTTTTATCAGCTTATGCATGATGCCAAAAAAACACTGCATGCATTTGTGCATGCGTTTGCGTTGTTTCTGCGCATGCGGTCGAAAGTTCCATGAATGTTGTTATGTGGCAAATGCTGTTCCAGGAGTATTTCCTTGACAAAATCCACACCCAATGGGCGTGTCTCATGGGGATTATGTATATATAAACCCTACACAGATGAAATCCTCATCTTTTTCTGCTGTATCCAGCTGCAAGATGGATCCTGGCATGGAGAGCTTCTATCGTAATCTGGATTTGGAATTGAAATTGGCTTTTGCCTTTGTTGTGCCTTGTGAAGAAGAAAGAAGAGCAAGATGGAGAAGACGTCGTCGCTACTGCCAACACCCCATCGTTAAAGTCCGAGAGCCGTGGAGCCTACTACTCATTGTGCACCGAGCTGCGTGAAAACCCTGAGAAGTTTTTTGAATACACGAGGATGTTAGAACAGAGCTTCGATGACTTGCTGCAATGTGTCCAAGGATCCATCACCAGGCAGGACACACAACTACGTAGAGCAATTCCTGCTGAAGAACGTCTATTGGTGACCCCGAGGTAGGTAATTTTGAAAAATAAACACGTCGTTTGTATTATTGTTTTAACAGCCATGTACTGATTTTTTTTTCCATTGTCTGTTCATCAGTTTCCTGGCTACTGGATAGACTTTATCTTCTCTACATTTTCCATTCCGGATTGGAGTGTCCACCTTTTCTGGGATTGTTGGAGACACCTGCCCTGCTTTATGTGACATTCTGCGTGCAGAATTCCTCCCCAACCCACAACTGAACTCTGGCCGAAAAATGCAGCAAAATTCCATGAAATTTGTAATTTACAAAACTGTTTGGGTGCTGTGGACGGCAAACACATTCGGATTATGAAACCTGCTGGAAGTGGATCCGAGTATTTCAATTACAATAAATAGTTTTTGTTTGTTCTCATGGCGATTGCAGATGCTGAGCGTCGATTTGTCACCGCTGACGTTGGCTTGGACGAGGAAATGACTCACAGACTTTCAAAAACTCTGACATAGGCCAACGTTTGTATGGTAATAATTCAAATTTTCCACCATCACAACCTCTTCCGAACACTGAAGGACCGCCAATGCCGTTTGTTGTGGTTGGGGATGAGGCGTTTCAAATATGTGCCAACCTCATAAAAATATACTCGAGTCGGGACTTGAATCACACCAAAAGGATTTTTTGGATGGCACGGCACTGTTTAAGGTACATGCTTCTGACTGCGGTGCCCCTCCCCCATCCATCCACTGGGTAGTATTTCTGGTTCCTCTCTCCCTCCCCTTCAGTGAAGAGTGCAGTGGTCTGGCCCAATAAGAAATTGGCCAATGAAAGCCCATTGGGCTATTTTTACTCCCCTCCCTCATTTTACCTGGTATATATTAACGTCAGCAGCTTAGATCCTCCTCTTCCCCTTTGGGTCCCGGATTTGCTTGTACCTTGAGCTGTCCAGAGGAAGATTATGGCAGACCCTCTGATCGAGGTCCTGAGGGGTAGAGCGGAGGAGGAAAGTGAGCATTGGCTGCAAGCCCTTATCGCAGGGCTCAGCGCTCACCAACCCCTGGCCACCGCTGTCACTTTCACCACCGCCTGTTCCTGAGATAGTTCCCCGTCACCCATAACCTGCAGATCCCCTTTACACCCCGGGACATACTCAACAGATGCCAGTAGCTGGGGTCCAGCAAGGAGGCAGATGGTCCGCAAGGTGCTCCCGCCCTTCGGTGCACCTGAGAGATAGCGCCCCTGCTTTGGCAGGAGGCTCTCAGCGGCACCATGTCAGCACGAAGCGCCCGCTCACAAAAGGAACTTTGAATTTTCGGTGCGATTACTGCTCCCTGTGCTCCCACGGCAGCAGTTCCGGATACCTGTCAGCTCAGCCCACCCTGCGGTTCATAAAACCGCACAGCCAGAGCTTTTTAGTGCGGTCCCTGCGGCAGCTGCCATGGGATCAATCCAGGCATAGCAATTCAACTTTAGGCTCTAATGATGAGCATACTGACCCCTTACCTGTACCCAATAAAGCGGCCCCTTCTACTTCTGCCCAACATAGTCCAGCCCTTATACACCCTGTCCAGACCAGTGTTGCCCCCTCAAGCATTAGCCAGACCCATATGGCCCCCTACAACATCTAGCAAGCCGAGTGCTGCCCCTGCGGCTATTAGCCAGCCCTGTGAGACGGTGGTCACAGCTGAGCTTACTTTTCACTGTGGAGCACAGATGCAGGCTGTAACCCCTCCGGAGACTAGCTTTGCGGTGCCCCAGGCGGTGCTGTCTGCTTTGGCTGCAGCCCAATCTAATGAGGCTGAACCATACAGGAGTAGTCGATATGGTTCTAGCTCAACCTCATCAGAGTCATCTCACCATTATCATCGCCATGGACACCGCTTCTCACGCCAACGTAGCAAGCATTCCTCGCATGCACGTTAGAGGTACAGATCTCACAGGTTTTGGTCCTCAAGATGGCGCTCTCCGTCATCATCGGAGCCTTCGAGCGCAGCGGCGAGTCCCGATTATCGGCCTCGCTCTTGGGGCTAGAGACGTGAGCTGGGAACAGCAGCCAGAGCAGTCAGCCAGGCTTCTAGCCTGGCCCTCACTCACCCCTCTGTCAATCCATGTGCTGGAGTTCCTCCATCAGTCGGAGTCCGTCCTCCTATGGCAGATCTGATTGAGTGCAATATTTCTTTTGCAGGAAAAAATGTGAATCCCAATTTTTTACGTGCCTTTAAGGCACTAATTGAGCAATTCACCACTCCAGTTGGTTTTGCGCAAGTTAATTCAGCTATTTCAGAAAGAAAAATTGAACCATCGCTAGCTAGCATATTTAAGGATTCTTTTTATTGTGAGATTAGTCCATTAGGGTCCCATATAAATAACAAAACTAGACAAAAAATATAGGCAAACAATTATATAGATATATGGTCTTTAATATCAGTGGACTAGCACACGGTCGACATGGAGAGGTGACCGATTGATAGACCATTTGATATGATAAGGTAGAAGGTTGAAAAATCTATGAGCAATTGGTTAAATGTATGAGCAATTGGTTACAGGCTTTTGCTGATTTGGGCTGTCTCATGGGCCAGGACATGATTTATATCTCTTACAAGGCCCACGGCGGTTTCACCTGGTGGCGCTACGATGACGAGTTCCGGAGGCGGCTGGCCCTGCAGCCTGGAATAGGTTGGGGGGTAAAGCAACTGATGTGTGGATCAGGTTAATTTTATCCCCAAAACAGCCCCCCTTTCCGACCGCGGCCACTAGTCACCTCGCAGCAACAGCAGGTCACAACTCAGTGGTTGTCCAGAGACCTGGAGCCTGCTGGTTATTTAATGAGGGACATTGCCGTTTCTTTGGGTTTTGTAAGTATAAACATGAATGTTCCTCCTGCAGAACAGCTCACCCCAGGGCCCGCTGCTCCCACCCCTTAGAAAAATTATCAGTTAAGCCCCCCTCCAGTGATAACAGGGAACACAAGGACCCCGGTGAGCGTATCTGTGGTGGGCCCTTGACTAGACCGATATACTAAAAAATTTGCGGTGGGCCAACTTTGATTTGGTTTTTCGTACAGGTTTTTATCCCATTCAAATTTAACAGGTTCCCGTTGTTTGTTAATAATTTGAAGTCTGCCCATGAGCACCCTGAGGTCCTGTGTGAATAATCATCAGAGTAGTGAAGTTTGGCAGGATCGTGGGTCCTTTCCAATTCCCAGTCTGGCTGGGTAGCATGCGCGCGGGGTCGCGTGTGCAACAGATATTAAGTGCCACAGGATTAAGTGCTTGGCAGTTAGACAATGGCATTGAAGCTGATGCTCCTCTCTTGTCTTCTTCACACAGGTATTTTAAGTCATCATCCATTTGTGTGCTGACTGCAAGTGTGAACAGAACCATATCTAGCAAGCTTTGCTCATGGTATTTTAATCCATCATCCATTTGTGTGCTGACTGCAAGTGTGAACAGAATCATATCTATCAAGCTTTGCTCATGGTATTTTAATCCATCATCCATTTGTTTGCTGACTGCAAGTGTGAATAGAACCATATCTAGCAAGCTTTGCTCATTGTATTTTAATCCATCACTCCTGTGTTTTTTTTTCTTTTTTCTTTCTCTGTTTTTGGTTTCTGATTTAAAGTGTTCAAAGCTTTTTTTTTCTTCCTTTTTCCCACTGTTTTATGGCCTTGCTCAGCATTGGTTGTTTACTCTGCATAGTAACACCTGCTCTAGCCTTATGCTAATTGGTTAATTGCTGATTGTGGCCATTTGGTTTCTGATGCTAGCAGTCATTTCATTTCATATATATTTAGTCTGGCTGGGATAACACGCGCGCAGGGTCGCGTGTGTAACAGATATTAAGTGCAACAGGATCAAGTGCTTGGCAGTTAGACAATGGCAGTTGGACAGGGCAGGAGACAGCTAAGGTGCATAACTTTGTCAAACAATCATGCTTCTTGGTCAGTCATAATACATTATGCATTATTCATATCAATCTGCTTCTTATTTGTTTTTACTTCTGCTTTCTCACAACTCTCCCGCCCTTTAACACATTCTGGGCACTCTCTCTATATCCACCCCTCCCTTCTCCCCTCACCCATGTATAACTCTGAGGCTCTACTGACATTTCTTACCCACTCCAAACCAGCCACTACCGCCATGCAGCACTCAAAACGTTCATACAAATCATCCCACCACTTGCTCTTTCTGTTTTTTCTCCTTCTACTAGTTGAAGGAGACATCTCCCCCATCCCTGGTCCTCCCTCCACCAGCATACATTACTCTCCTCCAGCTGCATATAGAAACCCTGCTAATCTTATCAACATTCAGTGCATGCCTTCTCCGATCGCTTTCCACTGTGCTCTCTGGAATGCACGGTCTGTGTGTAACAAACTAAATTACATTCACGATCTTTTCTGTTATGATCTGGTGGTTTAGGAACAACATGAGACAAGCTCTGAAGGAGGTGGTATCTGTACTAACCGCAAACCCTGAACCTAGCAGCGAACTAAAAATAGCCGTGGGGGGTACCTGACGCTCCCTAGACCCCTCGGCACAGCCTAAGATCTAACTTCCCCTAAAGATGGAAACAGGAAACCTATCTTGCCTCAGAGAAAATCCCCAAAGGAAAGATAGCCCCCCACAAATATTGACGGTGAGAGGAGGGGAAAATAACATACGCAGAAATTAAATCAGATTTTAGCATAGGAGGCCAGTCTAGCTTGATAGATAGGACAGGAAAGGATACTGTGTGGTCAGTATAAAAACTACAAAACAATCCACACAGAGTTTACAAAATCTCCACACCTGACTAAAGGTGTGGAGGGTAAATCTGCTTCCCAGAGCTTCCAGCTAACAGAAAAAATCCATACTGACAAGCTGGACAAATATAGAATGCACAGAACAATAAGTCCACAACATGTGGACTGAAATGAGAAAAGCCAGAACTTATCTTTACAGAACTGGTCAGGAAACCAGGAGAATCCAAGCAGAGATGTGAATCCAGCCAGGATACATTGACAAGTGGCACAGGCTGAAGAAAGAGCTGGACTTAAATAGCGGACGATAAGTGGAGGCAGCTGATGACAGCTAACTCCAAGGAGCAGCCATACCACTAGAAACCACAAGAGGGAGCCCAAGAGCAGAACTCACAAAAGTGCCACTTACAACCACCGGAGGGAGCCCAAGAGCGGAATTCACAACAGTACTCTCTCCCCCCCTTGAGGAGGGGTCACCGAACCCTCACCAGAGCCCCCAGGCCGATCAGGACGAGCCAAGTGAAAAGCACGAACCAAATCGGTAGCATGGACATCGGAGGCAACAACCCAAGAATTATCCTCCTGGCCATAACCCTTCCACTTGATAAGATACTGAAGCCTCCGCCTCGAAAAACGAGAATCCAAAATCTTCTCAACCTCATATTCCAACTCTCCCTCAACCAACACCGGGGCAGGAGGGTCAACCGAGGGAACAACGGGCACCACATATCTCCGCAACAAAGATCTATGGAAAACATCATGAATGGCAAAAGAGGCAGGAAGAGCCAAACGAAAAGACACCGGATTAATAATTTCAGAAATTTTATAAGGACCAATAAACCGAGGCTTAAACTTAGGAGAAGAAACCTTCATAGGAACATGACGAGAAGACAACCAAACCAAATCCCCACACGAAGCCGGGGACCAACACGCCGACGGCGGTTAGCAAAACGTTGAGCCCTTTCCTGAGACAACGTCAAATTGTCCACCACATGAGTCCAAATCTGCTGCAGCCTGTCCACCACAGAATTAACACCAGGACAATCAGAAGGCTCAACCTGCCCAGAAGAAAAACTAGGATGAAAACCAAAATTACAAAAGAAAGGTGAAACCAAAGTAGCCGAACTAGCCCAATTATTAAGGGCAAACTCGGCCAACGGCAAGAAAGACACCCAATCATCCTGATCAGCAGACACAAAGCATCTCAAATAGGTCTCCAAGGTCTGATTAGTTCGCTCAGTTTGGCCATTAGTCTGAGGATGAAACGCCGAAGAAAAAGACAAATCAATGCCCATCCTAGCACAAAAGGCCCGCCAAAATCTAGAGACAAACTGAGAACCTCTGTCAGACACAATATTCTCCGGAATGCCATGCAAACGAACCACATGCTGAAAAAACCATGGAACCAGATCTGAGGAGGAAGGCAACTTAGGCAAAGGTACCAGATGGACCATTTTAGAGAACCGGTCACAAACAACCCAGATAACAGACATCTTCTGGGAAACAGGAAGATCCGAAATAAAATCCATGGAAATATGCGTCCAGGGCCTCTCAGGGACCGGCAAAGGCAAAAGCAACCCACTAGCACGGGAACAGCAAGGCTTGGCCCGGGCGCAAGTCCCACAGGACTGCACAAAAGCACGCACATCGCGAGACAAGGAAGGCCACCAAAAGGACCTAGCAACCAAATCTCTGGTACCAAAAATCCCAGGATGACCAGCCAACACTGAACAATGAACCTCAGAAATTACCTTACTTGTCCATCTATCAGGAACAAACAGCTTCCCCACAGGACAGCGGTCAGGCCTATCAGCCTGAAATTCCTGAAGCACCCGCCACAAATCAGGGGAGATAGCAGAAAGAATCACCCCCTCCTTAAGGATGCCAACCGGCTCCAGGACTCCAGGAGAATCAGGCGAAAAACTCCTAGAGAGGGCATCAGCCTTAACATTCTTAGATCCCGGAAGATACGAGACCACAAAATCAAAACGGGAGAAAAACAGGGACCATCGAGCCAGTCTAGGATTCAGCCACTTGGCCGACTCGAGGTAAATCAGATTCTTATGATCGGTCAGGACCACAACACGGTGTTTAGCTCCCTCAAGCCAATGTCGCCACTCCTCAAACGCCCACTTCATAGCCAACAACTCCCGATTGCCGACATCATAATTGCGTTCCGCAGGCGAAAACTTTCTGGAAAAAAAAGCACACGGTTTCATCAAAGAACCATCAGACTCCCTCTGAGACAAAACGGCCCCTGCCCCAATCTCAGAAGCGTCGACCTCAACCTGAAAAGGAAGATAAACATCCGGTGGACGCAACACAGGGGCAGAAGTAAATCGGCGTTTAAGCTCCTGAAAGGCCTCAACAGCCTCAGAGGACCAATTCGTCACATCAGCGCCTCTCTTCGTCAAATCAGTAAGGGGCTTAACCACACTGGAAAAGTTGGCAATGAAACGGCGATAGAAATTAGCAAAGCCCAAAAATTTTTGAAGTCCCTTCACAGATGTGGGTTGGATCCAGTCATGAATAGCTTGGACCTTAACAGGATCCATTTCTATAGACGAGGGAGAAAAAATAAAACCCAAAAAAGAGACCTTCTGAACTCCGAATAGGCACTTAGACCGCTTCACAAATAAAGCATTATCACGAAGGATCTGGAACACCATCCTGACCTGCTTCACATGAGACTCCCAATCATTGGAAAAAATCAAAATATCATCCAAATATACGACCATGAATTTATCAAGATAATTGCGGAAAATATCCTGCATGAAAGACTGGAACACAGATGGAGCACTAGAGAGCCCAAATGGCATCACAAGGTATTCAAAATGGCCTTCGGGCGTATTAAATGCAGTTTTCCATTCGTCACCCTGTTTAATACGAACAAGATTATATGCCTCTCGGAGGACAATCTTAGTAAACCAACTAGCCCCCTTAATCTGAGCAAACAAATCAGTAAGCAGAGCCAAGGGGTATTGGAATTTAACGGTGATCTTATTAAGAAGACGATAATACAGGGTCTCAAGGAGCCATCCTTCTTAGCAACAAAAAAGAAACCCGCTCCCAATGGTGACGAAGAGGGCCGAATATGCCCTTTCTCCAAAGATTCCTTAACATAGCTCCGCATGGCGGCATGCTCTGGCACAGACAGATTGAAAAGTCGGCCCTTAGGGAACTTACAACCAGGAATCAAGTTAATAGCACAATCACAGTCCCTATGTGGAGGAAGGGAACTGGACTTGGGCTCATCAAATACATCCTGGAAATCCGACAAAAACTCAGGGACCTCAGAAGAGGGGGAAGAGGAAATTGACATCAAAGGAACGTCACTATGTACTCCTCGACAACCCCAACTAGTCACCGACATAGTTTTCCAATCCAGCACCGGATTATGTTCCTGTAACCATGGAAATCCCAGTACAACAACATCATGCAGGTTATGCAACACCAGAAAACGGCAATCTTCCTGATGTGCAGGAGCCATGTACATAGTCATCTGTGTCCAGTACTGAGGTTTATCCTTGGCCAAGGGTGTAGCATCAATGCCCCTCAAAGGAATAGGGCTCTGCAAAGGCTGCAAGGAAAAACCACAGCGCCTGGCAAATTCTAAGTCCATTAAGTTCAGGGCAGCGCCTGAATCCACAAATGCCATGACAGAAAAGGACGACAATGAGCAAATCAGGGTCACAGATAAGAGAAATTTAGGCTGTATAGTACTAATGGTAACAGACCTAGCGACTCTCTTAGTACGCTTAGGGCAATCAGAGATAACATGAGCCGAATCACCACAGTAAAAACACAGCCTATTCTGACGTCTGAATTCCTGCTGTTCTATTCTAGTCAAAATCCTATCACATTGCATAGGTTCAGGACTATGCTCAGAGGATACTGCCATATGGTGCACAGCTTTGCGCTCGCGCAGACGCCGATCAATCTGAGTGGCTAGAGACATAGATTCGCTCAAACCGGCAGGCGTAGGAAAGCCCACCATAACATCTTTAAGGGTTTCAGAAAGACCTTTTCTGAAAATAGCAGCCAGAGCCTCTTCATTCCATTTAGTGAGCACAGACCATTTTCTAAATTTCTGGCAGTATAACTCAGCCGCTTCCTGACCTTGACACAAGGCCAACAGGGTTTTTTCTGCATGATCCACAGAATTAGGTTCGTCATACAATAATCCGAGCAATTGAAAAAATTCATCTACATTCAATAATGCCGGATCCCCTGTTTCAAGAGAAAAAGCCCAGTCTTGAGGGTCACCACGCAGCAAAGATATGATGATTTTCACCTGCTGAATGGGATCACCAGAAGAACGGGGTTTCAAAGCAAAAAACAATTTGCAGTTATTTTTAAAGTTCAAAAACTTGGATCTGTCCCCAAAAAACAAATCAGGAGTAGGAATTCTGGGCTCTAAAGCCGGAGTCTGGACAACATAGTCCTGGATACTCTGTACTCTTGCAGCAAGTTGATCCACACGAGAAAACAAACCCTGAACATCCATGCCAAAACATATATCCTGAACCACCCAGATATCAAGAGGAAAAAAAAAAAGACAAACCAAAGCACAGAAAAAAAAATGGTTCAGAACTTTCTTTTCCTTCTTTTGAGATACATTTAATTCATTTTTGGCCACTTGTACTGTTATGATCTGGTGGTTTAGGAACAACATGAGACAAGCTCTGAAGGAGGTGGTATCTGTACTGACCGCAAACCCTGAACCTAGCAGCGCAACTAAAAATAGCCGTGGGGGGTACCTGAGGCTCCCTAGACCCCCTCGGCACAGCCTAAGATCTAACTTCCCCTAAAGATGGAAACAGGAAACCTATCTTGCCTCAGAGAAAATCCCCAAAGGAAAGATAGCCCCCCACAAATATTGACGGTGAGAGGAGGGGAAAATAACATACGCAGAAATTAAATCAGATTTTAGCATAGGAGGCCAGTCTAGCTTGATAGATAGGACAGGAAAGGATACTGTGTGGTCAGTATAAAAACTACAAAACAATCCACACAGAGTTTACAAAATCTCCACACCTGACTAAAGGTGTGGAGGGTAAATCTGCTTCCCAGAGCTTCCAGCTAACAGAAAAAATCCATACTGACAAGCTGGACAAATATAGAATGCACAGAACAATAAGTCCACAACATGTGGACTGAAATGAGAAAAGCCAGAACTTATCTTTGCAGAACTGGTCAGGAAACCAGGAGAATCCAAGCAGAGATGTGAATCCAGCCAGGAAACATTGACAAGTGGCACAGGCTGAAGAAAGAGCCAGACTTAAATAGCGGACGCTAAGTGGAGGCAGCTGATGACAACTAACTCTAAGGAGCAGCCATACCACTAGAAACCACAAGAGGGAGCCCAAGAGCAGAACTCACAAAAGTGCCACTTACAACCACCGGAGGGAGCCCAAGAGCGGAATTCACAACACTTTTCCTCTCTAATTCCCTTAACCTTCTGGCTATTACAGAAACCTGGATCCGTTATAATAGATGAAATGTGGATTACATCCGCTCTGCTGCAACAAATAATAGATCCAGATATACTTGTAAGATGTTTGGGTGGTTTATTCAACGCGTTTCGAAGCTCATGGCTTCTTCTTCAGGAAGTTTCCACACAAAGATACCTTTATCTGGATCTATTATTTGTCGCAGCAGTGCGGATGTAATCCACATTTCATCTATTATAACGGTTCTGAGAGATCACAGCGCCAACCTGTGGATCTGCAGCAGCTGACAAACTACACGCCTGTACTGTGTACCACCAGGTGAGCAGTTCTCTCACAATTGATTAGAAACAATCCTGGGGAAAAGACCCTATTTGCGCTTTTTTTGTCTCCTATTTTTCTATACTAGAAACCTGGATCCAGCACTCAGACCCCACCGCCGCTCTCTCATTTGGTGGGCTGAAATTTTCACATACCACCAGACCTGAGAGCAGACAGGGTGGAGGTGTTAGTTTGCTCCTTTCATCACAATGTGATTTCCAGCTCATCCCCCCGGTTCCCTCACTTACATTTCCTTCCTTTGAAGTCCACACCGTCAGACTCTTTAAGCCCTTCTCCTTGCGGGTGGTGGTTGTTTATCACCCTCCAGGCTCCTCCCGTCTGTTTCTAGACCACTTTGCCACCTGGCTTACTCACTTTCTATCCTGTGACATCCCCACCCTCATCATGGGAGACTTCAACATTCCCATCAATGATCCCCTCTCCCAATCTGCCTCTCATCTTCTCTCTCTAACTTCTTTATTCAGCCTCTCACAGTTTACTAATTCTCCTATGCATGAGGATGGGAATACTCTGGACCTGGTTTTCTCCCGTCCCGGATCGTTGCATGACTTTACTAACTCCCCTCTCCCGCTCTCGGACCACAACCTTCTTTCCTTCTCTATCAAGAATTGTCTCCTCACCCAGGACACCCCCACTTACCACACTTATCGGAATACACGCACCATTAATACCCAGCAGCTTATGGACAACCTCCACACATCTTTAGCCCCATCTCCTCCCTCTCCTGTCCAGACTTAGCATTGTCACACTTCAATATTACATTGAAGGATGCCCTAGATGAAGCAGCACCTTCTACATGCAGAAAGACCCGACACAGACAACAGCAGGCCTGGTACACTATGCAAACACTCTTTCTTCAGCATTGCTCAAGGTGTGCAGAGCGGCAGTGGAGAAAATCTCTTAGCAGAAGACTTCATCCACTATAAGTTCATGCTCAAAACCTATAACTCTGCCCTTTCTCTGGCCAAACAATCCTACTTCACCACCCTCATCACCTCACTATCCAACAACCCAAAATTACTTTTTGAAACCTTAAACTGCCTCCTGAAACCTAAAGTACAAGCCCCCATCACCAATCTCAGTGGTGAGGATCTGGCCACTTATTTCCTAGAAAAAATCAACCACATCCATCAGGATGTCTCAGCCCAATCTCCTCAGTGCCTGGATCCCCTTCCCTGCCGCACCTCAAGCTCACTAGACATCTTTGAGCCTGTTTCAGAAGAAGAAGTTTCCAAGCTTCTCACTTCTGCTCGGCCTACAACCTACAACAGTGACCCCATTCCTTCACCTCTCCTGCAGTCTCTCTCACCAGTGGTCACCACTCACCTGACTAAAATATTTAACCTCTCTCTTTCTTCAGGTATCTTTCCCTCCTCATTTAAACATGCCATCATTACCCCTTTACTTAAAAAGCCATCCCTGGATCTGAACTGCACCGCTAACTACAGACCTGTCTCTAACCTTTCCTTCATCTCTAAACTCCTGGAACGCTTGGTCCACTCCCGTCTAATCCGCTATCTCTCGGATAACTCTCTTCTTGACCCCTTACAATCTGGTTTCCGCTCTTTACACTCCACTGAAACTGCCCTCACTAAAGTCTCTAATGATCTAATAACAGCTAAATCCAAAGGTCATTGCTCTCTGCTGATTCTCCTGGATCTATCTGCCGCATTTGACACTCTGGATCACCAGCTCCTTCTCACTATGCTCCGCTCCATAGGCCTCAAGGACACAGCCCTTTCCTGGTTCTCCTCCTACCTCTCTGACCGCTCCTTCACTGTATCTTTTGCCGGCTCCTCTTCCTCTCTTCGTCCCCTTACTATCGGGGTTCCGCAGGGCTCAGTCCTAGGCCTCGTCCTTTTCTCTCTATACACTGCCCCTGTTGGACAAACAATCAGCAGATTTGGGTTCCAGTACCATCTCTATGCTGACGACACCCAATTATACACTTCTTCCCCTGATATCACCCCTACCCTAATTCAAAATACCAAGGATTGTCTGTCTGCTTTCTCTAACATCATGTCCTCCCTCTCTCTGAAACTAAATCTCTCCAAAACTGAACTACTTGTGTTTCTCCCTTCTACTAACCTCACTCTACCCAACATCGAAATTACCCTGGAGGGTTCAACCATAACTCCCAAGCAGCATGCCTGCTGTCTTGGGGTCATATTCGACACCAAACTTTCCATTACTCCCTATATCCGATCACTCACTTGCTCCTGTTACCTGCA
The DNA here is from genome assembly GCF_032444005.1 of Ranitomeya imitator. NCBI lineage: Eukaryota > Metazoa > Chordata > Amphibia > Anura > Dendrobatidae > Ranitomeya > Ranitomeya imitator. The sequence continues at coordinate 60,038,360 of NC_091289.1, forward strand.
TCTTAAAAACATCTCTAGAATCCGACCTTTTCTCACCTTTGAAACTGCTAAGACTCTTACTGTCGCTCTTATTCATTCTCGTCTGGACTACTGCAACTCTCTTCAGATCGGTCTCCCTCTTACCAAACTTTCTCCTCTCCAATCCATCTTGAATGCGGCAGCCAAGGTCATATTTCTGTCCAGCCACTTCACCGATGCCTCCATCTTGTGCCAGTCATTACACTGGCTACCCATTCGCTACAGGGTCCAGTATAAATTCATCTCTCTCACCCACAAAGCTCTCCACAGTTCTGCACCGCCTTATATCTCCTCTCTCATCTCTGTCTATCGCGCTACACGTGCCTTCCGTTCTACAAATGACCTAAGACTAGCATCACCCGTAATCCGAACCTTGCACCTCCATCTCCAAGACTTCTCTTGTGCTGCGCCAGCTCTCTGGAATGCACTTCCCCAGATGATCAGACTGATACCTAGCCCTGACCTATTCAAGTGCGCTTTAAAAACCCATCTCTTCAAACAAGTCTACCACATTAACTACTCAGTAAACTAACTTGGTCCTGTTCCCTCCTTCCAAATATTATTTGCATCTGAATCTGCACCCTACTATTCATCTGTCTCCACACCCTCCATGCACATGATAACTGCACTTGATACTTGACTATTGCACTTAACCCCTGCGCGCCATGCGCCGTACTAGTACTGCGCTGCCAGCACTGCATTAGTGCCAGCCGCAGTACTAGTACGGCGCCGCCATTTTCCGGTCACCGCACGGCATCGCGCGGTGATCGGGTTCCGGTGTCTGCTGTTCCTGACAGCAGACAATCCCTGCACGCAGCCCCGGGTGCCTGCACCGCCCCCCCGCATCAGCGATCGCTGTGATTGGCTGGTCAATTCTGACCAGCCAATCACAGCGATGTGACAATAAAGTTTAAAAAAAAAAAAAAAAGCATGTGACAGGCTGTGATTGATGCTGTGTGACGTCGCACCAATCACAGCCGTCACAGTAGGTGGGGTGATTCACACGTCACCTCACCTGATTAACCCCTATGGCGCTGATTGGCTGAACAATAGCTTCTAGCCAATCAGCGCCAAAGGGGTTAATTTAAAATACCGATCACCGACCTGCACGCCATCTTTCTCTCAGATTTGGCGTGCAGAGCGGTGGTCTAAGCCCCTCTGTGTCACCTGAGATAGATAATCCATTGGTGGCCAGTGCGATCCTCCCTGCGATCTCCTGCCTCCTGTGCTGATCTCCTACTCCAGCTTGTGCTCCGTGCTGTGTGCTCTCTGCTGCCATCTGCCTGCTGTGTGACTCCTGTGATCACAGCAGCAGCAGCACCTCCCCCACCCCTTTCCCATCCCCCCATCCCTGTTCCAGTACCCCCTCCCTCCCCCACCCTCCAATTGAAATTTTTTGCGCACTTTTTTGCGCTTTTTTTCCTGTGCGCGGCGTCCCACGCAGAGCATTCGTGCTCTTCCTGTGTCTGCAGCGCTCTGATCAGTATCGCTGCTGATCAGAGACTGCGCCACAGGACTTTTTTTTTTTAGTTAGTGTAGCAGACATTGCAGTCTAAGCGACGTCTGTTTTTTTTTTTTTAGAAAAAAAATTGTAGTTAGTACAGTGTAGTTTTGGACGTAACAAGGTAGCGTAGCCGGCGTCAGTGTTTGGTGACGTCCCTCCATCCCTGTTCAAGTACCCCCCTCCAATTCAATTTTTTGCGCACTTTTTTGCGCTTTTTTTCCTGTGCGCGGCGTCCCGCGCAGAGCATTCGTGCTCTTCCTGTGTCTGCAGCGCTCTGATCAATATCGCTGCTGATCAGAGACTGCGCCACAGGACTTTTTTTTTTTAGTTAGTGTAGCGGACATTGCAGTCTAAGCAACGTCCGATTTTTTTTTTTCTTTTACAAAAATATAATAGTAGTTAGTACAGTGTAGTCTTAGACGTAGATTAGCTGGTGTCACAGCGTTCGTGACGACCGGTCTTTTTTTTTTTTAGAGAAAAAAAAAATTGTACAGAGTAGTTTAGTGGTAGCATGTTAGTGTAGCCAGCGTCACAGCGTTAGTGACGACCGATCATCTTTTAGAAAACAAAAATCGTACTGAGTTTTATAGGTAGGGAGGTAGCATCTTGTGCATAAAAAAAATCTGCTATCGCCGGATAATCTCTAGTGCATTAGGGGAGCGTACGTCACACTGTTAGTGGCATTCGCTTTTCTTTTGTAAAAAAAAAATTTAGTTGCGTAGGGTAAATTTATACTTTTTTTTTATACAAACTTATTTTTTTACATTGATTTTTCTTTTCATCTTTTTTTCTTGTTTCTTCTACATTTTTTCTCACTACTTGTTTTTTCTCTCTGATTGGTTTTAATAAAGAGTACCCTATACACAAGCCCCACACATTACACGTGTAAAAGCACCACTTACACACACATACCCAGGGTTTGGGGGAAAAAAAATGGCCCATTCGTCAACAAGGCGCTATTCACCAGAGGAGGCTTACGCCATCCTTGCGTCCGACACGGATTCAGCCAGTGAGGAAGATCCCACATTCCTCTATTCCTCCTCCTCCTCCTCCTCCTCCTCCTCCTCATCTGTTGAGGAAAGACCCCTAACAAGGCGCCGTAGGACCCAGGCAACTCCTGCAGCAATCGATCCTGTATGGATTGCACCCCCGGAAAATTTTCAGCCCGTCATTCCGGATTTCAGCAGCAGCTCAGGAATCCAGTTTGACACGACTGGCCTCACTGAAATTGACTTCTTCAAATTCTTTTTCAGTGATGAAATAATAAATATTATGGTGGCCCAGACGAACCTGTATGCCCAACAATTTTTTACCCAAAATCCCACGTCATCTTATACCAAATGGACCCCCGTAAATGCAGCAGAGATGATGACATTTTGGGGAATTGTGCTGCATATGGGCCTAATCAAAAAGCCAAAGCTTCGGCAATACTGGAGTACTGACATTCTCTACAGTACACCGGTATTCCGCATGGCCATGAAAAGGACACGATTTGAAGCGATCCAAAAATTTTTGCATTTCAGTGATAATGCGCAGTGTCCTCCCCGAGACGATCCAAACTTTGATCGTCTATATAAAATTCGTCCAGTGGTTGAACACTTCAGCAGAAAATTTGCTGAGGCGTACACACCCCAGAGGGACATCGCTATTGATGAATCTCTCGTTCATTTCAAAGGGAGGCTAAAATTCCGACAGTACCTGCCCAGTAAGAGGTCCAGGTACGGAATAAAGCTGTACAAACTGTGCGAGAGTACCTCAGGGTACACTCACAGATTTAGGGTCTACAAGGGTAAGGACACCCAGATTAACCCCCCTGAATGCCACCCCATCCTGGGGGTGAGTGGGAAAATTGTGTGGGAATTGCTGCACCCACTGCTGGATAAGGGTTATCACCTTTATATTGACAACTTTTACACCAGCATCCCACTCTTCAACAATCGGTACATGGGGGGTGTGGATCTCTCAGATCAGGTCCTCCAACCATACAGTGCCATGCGAAAAGCTTACGTATGGTACAAAAAATTGGCCGTGCACATTGTACAGATGGCACTGTACAATGCTTTTGTGCTGTCCCGATCTGCAGGCAATACGGGGACCTTCCTTCAGTTTCAGGAGGTAGTCATCAAGGCCCTAATGTTTGGCACTCAGGGAGGTGAGGGTCCCAGTACTTCTGAATCTGATAGTGCCCGTATTGTCCAAGGTCAACATTTCCCAGGACAGGTTCCCCAAACAGCGAGGACAGGACGATCACAAAAACGGTGCAGAGTATGTTCCAAGAGGGGAATCCGAAAGGACACAATTTACCATTGTGAAACCTGCCCTGAGAAACCTGGCCTTTGCATTAAGGATTGCTTCAAAGCATACCACACGTCCACAAATTAATAAAAATTAGTTTATACCCTGTTGACACAACACACTGTGTAGTTTCCAACATGGGGTCACTTGTGGAGTGAGGCACTTGGAGGTTTACGGTGCTCACCACATATCTAAATAAATTCCTTGGTAGGTCCAGTTTTCAAAATGGGGTCACTTGTGGAGTGAGGCACTTGGAGGTTTACGGTGCTCACCACATATCTAAATAAATTCCTTGGTAGGTCCAGTTTTCAAAATGGGGTCACTTGTGGAGTGAGGCACTTGGAGGTTTACGGGCTCACCACATATCTAAATAAATTCCTTGGGAGGTCCAGTTTTCAAAATGGTGTCACTTGTGGAGTGAGGCACTTGGAGGTTTACGGTGCTCACCACATATCTAAATAAATTCCTTGGGAGGTCCAGTTTTCAAAATGGTGTCACTTGTGGAGTGAGGCACTTGGAGGTTTACGGTGCTCACCACATATCTAAATAAATTCCTTGGGAGGTCCAGTTTTCAAAATGGGGTCACTTGTGGAGTGAGGCACTTGGAGGTTTACGGTGCTCACCACATATCTAAATAAATTCCTTGGGAGGTCCAGTTTTCAAAATGGTGTCACTTGTGGAGTGAGGCACTTGGAGGTTTACGGTGCTCACCACATATCTAAATAAATTCCTTGGTAGGTCCAGTTTTCAAAATGGGGTCACTTGTGGAGTGAGGCACTTGGAGGTTTACGGTGCTCACCACATATCTAAATAAATTCCTTGGGAGGTCCAGTTTTCAAAATGGGGTCACTTGTGGAGTGAGGCACTTGGAGGTTTACGGTGCTCACCACATATCTAAATAAATTCCTTGGGAGGTCCAGTTTTCAAAATGGGGTCACTTGTGGAGTGAGGCACTTGGAGGTTTACGGTGCTCACCACATATCTAAATAAATTCCTTGGGAGGTTCAGTTTTCAAAATGGGGTCACTTGTGGAGGATTTCCACTGTTTAGGTACATCAGGGGCTCTGCAAATGCAACGTGACGCCTGCAGACCAATCCAAGTCTGCATTCCAAATGGTGCTCCTTCCCTTCCGAGCTCTGCCATGCGCACAAACAGTGGTTTTTCCCCACATATGGGGTATCGGCGTACTCGTGAAAAATTGCACAACATTTTTTTCTTTCTATTTTGTCCTATAACCCTTGGGAAAACAAAAAAAAACCTTGCTAAAGATCATTTTTGCAAAGAGAACGACAACAATCCGTGACATTGCAGCATCCTGGATAGCGATCTCGTTGTGTTTGACACGCAGCAGCGATCTGGATCCCGCTGTGCCATCACTGGTCGGAGCTAGAAGTCCAGAACTTTATTTCGTCGCCAGGTCGGCGTGTATCGTCATGTTTGATATCAAAGGCAACGACACCAGCAATGAGCATAGGGCCCTTAGATGTGTGTTGGATCGGTACACTCCGGCTGTTTGACATGGAAATAACAACCAGCGAGAACGAGAAGTGAGTCGCTGTTACGTCACTGGATCGCTCCTGCATCGTTCTGGAGTTGCTGTGTTTGACGTCTCTACAGCGACCGAAACAGCGACGCTCCAGCGATCTAGTTTAGTTCGGCTCGTTGTCTATATGGCTGCAGTGTCGCTGAGTGTGACGGTACCTTAAGTTGGCTGACTTGCCTGTAGATGTTACAGGGCAATTGGCTATAGGTCTTTTGTTAAGATTAAAGTGCTTCCTTTCATTGTTATATATTTCTATAAAATAAATCAAAGCTGTGACCTACCTCACCCATCAATTACCTGTGTTTGTCTCGATTATTATTAATGGGATTTCGGTGGGGAGGGAGAGTGGGAGCTACAGAGTGTTTGCTGGGGTCGCCGCAGTCTGGATGGCATGGCACTGTTTAAGGAACATGCCACAGACTGCGGTGCCCCTAGCCCCATCCGTTCACTCAGTAGTATTTCTGGTTCCTCTCTCCCTCTCCTTCAGTGAAGAGTGCAGTGGTATGGCCCAATAAAAAATTGGCCAATGAAAGCCCGTTGGACTATTTTTACTCCCCTCCCTTCTTTTACCTGGTATATATTAACGTCAGCAGCTTAGATCCTCCTCTTCCCCTTTGGGTCCCGGAGGTGCTCGTCCTGCTCTCCCTCCCCTTTTGTTTATGGTAATTTAATACTTGTTTGTTTTGTTTCAGAATGAAAGTCACAGCGGCTATTTTCAATGAAGGAAGCACCGGAATGTTGCGACTAAGTAGGCTGACCTGCCTGTAGATGTTACAGGGCATTTGGCTATTTGTATTTTGTTAAGTTTAAAGTGCTTCCTTTCATTGTTATATATATTTGTATAAAATAAATTAAAGCTGTGACCTACCTCACGCATCAATTACCTGTGTTTATCTCGATTATCGTTAATGGGATTTCGGTAGGGAGGGAGAGTGGAAGCTACGGAGTGTTTGCTGGGGTCACCACAGTCAAAAGGATTGGTGAAATCATTTCCTGGACATGAGTAGTCTGAAGTACGCATGCGTATGCGTACGCTTGTGCGGCGCCCAAGGGTCCTGGTCGTCGCAGTGGTATTGCTTTCCTCTCGGGGAGAGTGATGCTACGTTTGGATGCAAAGAAGGATAACTGCATCCAGGTATCACAAACATGCAACACATTTCACACTCCAGACCACCAGGGGGAGCTCCTGCTCCTATTTATTAGGTCACTCCGCATATATATATAACTGGTAGTCTGTAGGGAAAGTTAGTGAGTTCCAGACAGGAGTTAGTTCCTGACAGAGATCCAGACAGGAGTTCTGTTAGAAAGTTCCAGACCAGAGTCTGAGGAGGAAGGAAGGTTAAAGGAGCTGTGCATGCCCTCAGAGCTGCAGCTCCTGGAAAGAGACATTGAAAGGCAGAACTGTATTGCAGCAAGCGTGAAGGAAGTCGAAGCAAAGGAGAGGATACCAGAAGGGGATCAGCCCCGCTCAAGCTGTCTCCTTCTGAGGCGCAACATCCCGGTAGCCAGAACACCGAGGGAGTAAGGACCTCTACGCCTTATTTCAGAGACCGACAGGACAGCTAATTGCAGATTACCTGTCTGCACCTACACCCAGGAGGCACAGTTACATCTACAGAGCCGGGTTATCTAAGAGACCCTATAAACAGGCTCAAGTCACCAGTCATACGGGTATTGTCCTTTCCTATATGGGGGACAGAGAGAGCGAAACACCACATCTGTGAGACCCTTATGTGAAGCCATAGGCAGTAAGGGACTACACCACCGCAGCGCAAAGGAAGGCTACTGATTTCCACCTGGATAAGGGAACTCTGGACTTGCCTCCAAACCGGACAGATTCTGTCTGCCCTGTGATCTGGTGCCCTGGACTGTGGATGCTGAAGTCTTCAGCAAAGGTAAAGAGACTGCAACCTTGTGTCCTCATTCTTCACTGCACCATTCATTATTCACCACCCATACACAGGGAAGCCCTGGGGATACACTTCACCTGTGGGAAGGTATACCATCTAGCTGCCATAACATCGCCCCAGCGGACCCCTTAAAGCAGCGTCGGTCACCCTGAGCGAATACCACAGGTGGCGTCACGAACATTCCCCTTTTACAGGGGTGCCCTGGGCCACGGACCGGGTCACAGCCACTATGACATTCCCCTGTGAACCGAAGGACCCGGTACCGAGTACCCCTAGCCCGTGGGGTGACCCATCTTGGCGTCACAAACATAAACTTTATCCCTTTAAAGACCTTTCCCTTTTACACAGACGTCCCAGGGCCACGGACCGGGTCAGCCACCGTGACATCCCCCTGTGAACCGAAGGACCCGGTAACGAGTACCCCACTGCCCTTGGGGGGGGCGATCCACATGTCCTTGCGTAGAAATGTGTTCCCATAGACACTAATGCGTTGTTTTGACACACTCATCTGCATGCGTATGTCTACGCTTAATTGATACCTCAAAAAATGGAACATTTTGTGTTCGCTGCACACCGCGGAACAACGCATGCACATTCATCCGCATGCGACCTGATGCAACCGCATGTCCCTGCGTACACAATGTTAAGTATATGTACGCAAGACGCATTCGGATCGGTACACAGGTATACGCTGTGCATACACACGCTAATGTGACCCCGGCCTTACACTACTTTGAAAAAATGTAGTTTTCTCAATCGGGTGGCTTCCCCAAATACATATCTTCATCTTCATTTTGCTTATCGCCATAGTTATACAATGCATACCGAGTGAACTCACGAGCTTCTAAAGCAATGAAACAGAAAAATATCTCTTGGAAATCACAGTGTCAACAACTAGGGTTGAGCGAAACGGGTCGAACATTTTCAAAAGTCGCCGACTTTTGACAAAGTCGTGTTTCATGAAACCCGATCCGACCCCTGTGCGGGGTCGGCCATGCGGTACATGACTTTCGCGCCAAAGTCGCGTTTCAATGACGCGAAAAGCGCCATTTCTCAGCCAATGAAGGTAAACGCAGAGTGTGGGCAGCGTGATGACATAGGTCCTGGTCCCCACCATCTTAGAGAAGGGCATTGCAGTGATTGGCTTGCTGTCTGCGGCGTCACAGGGGCTATAAAGGGGCGTTCCCGCCGACCGCCATGTTACTGCTGCTGATCTGAGCCTAGGGAGAGGTTGCTGCCGCTTCGTCAGAAGCAGGGATAGCGTTAGGCAGGGTCCATTAACCACCAAACCGCTTGTGCTGTAGCGATTTCCACTGCCCAACACCACCTTCGGTGTGCAGGGACAGTGGAAGCTACATTGTTTTTTTTTTTCCCTCAGCGCTGTAGCTCATTGGGCTGCCCTAGAAGGCTCCCTGATAGCTGCATTGCTGTGTGCACGCCGCTGTGCAAACCAACTGCTTTTTTCAAAGCACAAATCCTCTTGTTCCTTCCTTTCTGCACAGCTATCTTGCTTGTTTGTCCACACTTTTTATTTAATTTGTGCATCAGTCCACTCCTTATTGCTGCCTGCCATACCTGGCTGAGATTACTGCAGGGAGATAGTAATTGAAGGACAGTTCCTTTTTTTTTTTTTTTTTGTGGGAGATTAAGATTGGCATTTCTGCTAGAGTGCCATCCCTGTCTGTGTCATCTCTCACTCAGTGGGCCATAGAAAGCCTATTTATTTTTTTGCTTGATTTGGGTTCTAAAATCTACCTGAGAAAATCACTACATCAATCAGTGGGAGAAAAATATTGGCCTCAGGGCTTGTGTGCCACTCCTTACTCCTGTGTGTGCCATCTCTCACTCAGTGGGCCATAGAAAGCCTATTTATTTTTTTGCTTGATTTGGGTTCCAAAATCTACCTGAAAAAATCAATAAATCAATCAGTGGGAGATTAATATTGGCCTTTGGGCTTGTGTGCCAGTCCTAAGCGTGCCATCTCTCTCTCTCAGATAGTAGGCCATAGAAAGCCTATTTATTATTTTTTTTATTGGGTTTATAAATTTTCCCTGGAAAAAAAAAAAAAAAGTGGGAGATTAATATTGGCCTCTGGGCTTGTGTGCCAGTCCTGAGCGTGCCATCTCTCTCACAAATAGTGGGCCATAGAAAGCCTATTTATTTTTTTGATTGATTTGGGTTCTAAATTCTACCTGAAAAAATCAATAAATCAATCAGTGGGAGATAAATATTGGCCTCTGGGCTTGTGTGCCACTCCTGACTCCTGTGTGCGTCCTCTCTCACTCAGTGGGCCCTAGAAAGCCTATTTTTTGTTTTATTTGTTTTCTAAATTCTCCCTGAAAAAATCATTTTATTTTATTTGGTTTCTAAATTATTCCTGAAAAAAATCATTTTTTTTGTATTTTTTTTTCTAAAGTCTCCCTGAAAAAACAAAAAAAAACAAATCAGTGGGAGATTAATATTGCCCTTTCTGCTTGTGTGCCAGTCTTGACTCCTGGGTGTGCCATCTCTCTCTCTCCAATTGTGGGCCATAGAAAGCCTATTAATTTTTTTGCTTGATTTGGGTTCCAAAATCTACCTGAAAAAATCACTAAATCAATCAGTGGGAGATAAATATTGGCCTCTGGGCTTGTGTGCCACTCCTGACTCCTGTGTGCGTCCTCTCTCACTCACTGGGCCCTAGAAAGGCTATTTTATGTTTTATTTGTTTTCTAAATTCTCCCTGAAAAAATCATTTCATTTTATTTGGTTTATAAATTCTTCCTTAAAAAATAATTTTTTTTTTTTTTTTTTTCTAAAGTCTCCTTTTTAAAAAAAAAACACAAATCAGTGGGAGATTAATATTTACATTTGCGCTTCAGTGACAGTCCTGCGTGTGTGGCATCTCTCTCATTTGTTGCCACCAACAACAGAGTGTGTAACATTGTGCCTGATTTTCGTTGTGGTCTCACCCACCTGTAAAGGGGTAGCTAAATCATACTGAAGTTATAGCTCACCGTGTAAGTTGTGTGACTGCAACAAATACCGTTAGTTTGGTAACGTTTTTAAAACAATGAGGAAGTCTGGTGGAAGAGGTCGTGGCCGGGGGCGTTCATTGTCAGCTGGTAATGAGGGTAGTGGTAGTGGTGGAGCATCAGGTGGTCGTGGGAAAAAAAATATTGCACCTAAGTCTGGAGCTGTGGAGCCAGGTTCGTCGTCTGGCTACACAAGGCCTCGAACGCTCCCTTTTCTGGGAGTAGGAAAACCGCTTTTAAAGCCGGAGCAGCAAGAGCAAGTTTTGGCTTATCTTGCTGACTCAGCCTCTAGCTCTTTTGCCTCCTCTCGTGAAACTGGTAAAAGTAAAAGCAGCGCGTCGTTAGTGGATGTTCACGGTCAGGGACAAGTCGCTTCCTTGTCCTCTTCAGCAAAAACAACAACAGAGAAGAATGCAGCAGGCGACACAACGGGTTACTCCATGGAGCTCTTTACACATACCGTCCCTGGCTTAGAAAGTGAAGCAGTTAACAGTCCATGCCCATTACAAGTTGAATCTGACATGGAGTGCACTGATGCACAGCCACAGCCAGACTACTATGCTGGTCCTTTGACTCAGACCACAACATTGCCCTCGCAGGGTGCTGATCAAGAATCAGACCCTGATGAGACTATGTTGCCCCATCACGAACGCTATACCACCGACCGACAAGGTGACACAGACGAAGTTGCACACGAGCTACAAGAAGAGGTAATAGATGACCCAGTTCTTGACCCCGATTGGCAGCCATTGGGGGAACAGGGTGCAGGCGGCAGCAGTTCTGAAGCGGAGGAGGAGGGGCCGCAGCAGGCATCAACATCGCAACAGGTTCCATCTGCCGGGCCCGTATCTTGCCCAAAACGCGTGGCAAAGTCAAAACCTGTTGGAGGACAGCGTGGCCATCCGGTTAAAGCTCAGTCTGCAATGCCTGAAAAGGTATCCGATGCTAGAAAGAGTGCAGTCTGGCATTTTTTTAAACAACATCCAATTGATCAGCGCAAAGTCATCTGTCAAAAATGTTCAACTACCTTAAGCAGAGGGCAGAATCTGAAAAGTCTCAATACAAGTTGCATGCATAGACATTTAACCACCATGCATTTGCAAGCTTGGACTAACTACCAAACGTCCCTTAAGGTTGTAGCACCCTCGGCCAATGAAGCTAGTCATCAACGCAACATCCCTTCCGGCAGTGTAGGGCCACCATTTTCTGCACCATCTGCAGTATCTGTGCAGGTTTCTTTGCCAGGCCAAAGAAGTCAGGGTCAGGGAATCACCAGTTTCGTAGTAGGAAACACTGCATCTAGGGCACCGGCGGCAACAATACCATCTCCCACCGTCTCTCAGTCTGCCATGTCCACCGGCACCCCCGCTAGTTCCACGATCTCCAGCTCTCCAGTCAAGCTCACCCTACATGAGACTATGGTTAGAAAAAGGAAGTACTTAGCCTCGAATCCGTGTACACAGGGTTTGAACGCCCACATAGCTAGACTAATCTCGTTAGAGATGATGCCCTACGGTTAGTTGAAAGCAAAGCTTTCAAAGCCCTGATGGACTACGCTGTACCACGCTACGAGCTACCCAGTCGACACTTTTTTTCCAGAAAAGCCATCCCAGCCCTCCACCAGCATGTTAAAGAGCGCATCGTCCATGCACTCAGGCAATCTGTGAGCACAAAGGTGCACCTGACAACAGATGCATGGACCAGTAGGCATGGCCAGGGACGTTACGTGTCCATCACGGCACACTGGGTAAATGTGGTGGATGCAGGGTCCACAGGGGACAGCAAGTTTGGAACAGTTCTGCCTAGCCCACGGTCTAGGAAACAGTTGGCTGTAGCCATTCGCACCCCCTCCTCCTCCTCCTCGTCCTCCTGCAGAAGCGAGACCTCGTCCACAGACCGCAGTCGCACAACCACTCCATCCGCAGCTGCCACTGTTGCACACCAGGTCTCCCATTATGGGGCAGCTACTGGCAAACGTCAGCAGGCTGTATTGGCTATGAAGTGTTTGGGCGACAACAGACACACCGCTGAAGTTCTGTCCGAGTTCTTGCAGAAAGAAACGCAGTCGTGGCTGGGCACTGTAGATCTTGAGGCAGGCAAGGTAGTGAGTGATAACGGAAGGAATTTCATGGCTGCCATCTCCATTTCCCAACTGAAACACATTCCTTGCCTGGCTCACACCTTAAACCTGGTGGTGCAGTGCTTCCTGAAAAGTTATCCGGGGTTATCCGACCTGCTCCTCAAAGTGCGTGGACTTTGCTCACATATCCGCCGTTCGCTGTTGTGAATTCTGTGGCTGAATTCACTCCTGTGGTCACAAGTGGTACTGCAGCTTCTGAGCTTCCTCCCTCAGGTGTTCTGGTGAGCTCGTTAACTGCTTCATTACTTAACTCCGCCTGATGCTGCTATCCTTGCTCCTTGTCAATGTTTCAGTGTTGGATCTGAGCTTCTCCTGATTGTTCCTGTGACCTGCGGCTCTGTATAGCTAAGTGCCTTTTGCTTTTTTGTTGCTTTTTTTCTGTCCAGCTTGTCTTTTGTTTTGCTGGAAGCTCTGAGACGCAAAGGGTGTACCGCCGTGCCGTTAGTTTGGCACGGTGGGTTTTTTTTGCCCCCTTTGCGTGGTTTTGCTTTAGGGTTTTTTGTAGACTGCAAAGTTCGCTTTACTGTCATCCCTACGTTTTGTCTTTTCATCTTACTCACAGTCATTATATGTGGGGGGCTGCCTTTTCCTTTGGGGAATTTCTCTGGGGCAAGTCAGGCCTATTTTTCTATCTTCAGGCTAGCTAGTTTCTTAGGCTGTGCCGAGTTGCCTAGGTAGTTGTTAGGCGCAATCCACAGCCGCTTTTAGTTGTGTTTAGGATAGGATCAGGTGTGCAGTCTACAGAGTTTCCACGTCTCAGAGCTCGTTCTTGTATTTTTGGGTATTTGTCAGATCACTGTGTGCGCTCTGATCGCTAAGCACACTGTGTTTCTGGATTGCCTTCATAACACCTGTCATTAGCAAACATAACAGTACAAGGAGCCAAACTAATGATTCTCAATAGAGGGAAAGAAAAAGTTCTGACATCATTTTTTTTTTTTTTTTTTTTCTGCTCTGTGTTCACTTTTTTTTTTTCCCCTAGACATTTGGGTGATTCTGGACACAGGTGTGGACATGGATATTCAGGGTCTGTGCTCTTCAATGGATAATCTCGTTATAAATGTACAAAAAATTCAAGATACTATTGATCAGAAATCTATGTTAGAACCAAGAATTCCTATTCCTGATTTGTTTTTTGGAGATAGAACTAAGTTTCTAAATTTCAAAAATAATTGTAAGCTATTTCTGGCCTTGAAACCTCATTCTTCTGGTAATCCTATTCAACAGGTTTTGATTATTATTTCTTTTTTGCGCGGCGACCCTCAAGACTGGGCATTTTCTCTTGCGCCAGGAGACCCTGCATTGAGTAGTGTCGATGCGTTTTTCCTGGCGCTCGGATTGCTGTACGATGAGCCTAATTCAGTGGATCAGGCTGAGAAAAATTTGCTGGCTTTGTGCCAGGGTCAGGATGATATAGAAGTATATTGTCAGAAATTTAGGAAATGGTCAGTACTCACTCAGTGGAATGAATCTGCGCTGGCAGCTTTGTTCAGAAAGGGTCTCTCTGAGGCTCTTAAGGATGTCATGGTGGGATTTCCTATGCCTGCTGGTTTGAATGAGTCTTTGTCTTTGGCCATTCAGATCGGTCGACGCTTGCGCGAGCGTAAATCTGTGCACCATTTGGCGGTACTGCCTGAGGTTAAACCTGAGCCTATGCAGTGCGATAGGACTATGACTAGAGTTGAACGGCAGGAATACAGACGTCTGAATGGTCTGTGTTTCTACTGTGGTGATTCCACTCATGCTATTTCTGATTGTCCTAAGCGCACTAAGCGGTCCGCTAGGTCTGCCGTCATTGGTACTGTACAGTCCAAATTCCTTCTGTCCATTACCTTGATATGCTCTTTGTCGTCGTTTTCTGTCATGGCGTTTGTGGATTCGGGCGCTGCCCTGAATCTGATGGATTTGGATTATGCTAAACGTTGTGGGTTTTTCTTGGAGCCTTTGCGGTGTCCTATTCCATTGAGAGGAATTGATGCTACACCTTTGGCCAAGAATAAACCTCAATACTGGGCCCAGCTGACCATGTGCATGGCTCCTGCACATCAGGAAGTTATTCGCTTTCTAGTGTTGCATAATCTGCATGATGTGGTCGTGTTGGGGTTGCCATGGCTACAAACCCATAATCCAGTATTGGATTGGAATTCCATGTCGGTATCCAGCTGGGGTTGTCAGGGGGTACATGGTGATGTTCCATTTTTGTCGATTTCGTCATCCACCCCTTCTGAGGTCCCAGAGTTCTTGTCTGATTATCAGGATGTATTTGAAGAGCCCAAGTCCGATGCTCTACCTCCGCATAGGGATTGTGATTGTGCTATCAATTTGATTCCTGGTAGTAAATTCCCTAAAGGTCGATTATTTAATTTATCCGTGCCCGAACACGCCGCTATGCGCAGTTATGTGAAGGAATCCCTGGAGAAGGGACATATTCGCCCATCGTCATCACCACTGGGAGCAGGGTTCTTCTTTGTAGCCAAGAAGGATGGTTCGCTGAGACCGTGTATTGATTACCGCCTTCTTAATAAGATCACTGTTAAATTTCAGTATCCCTTGCCATTGTTATCTGACTTGTTAGCTCGGATTAAGGGGGCTAGTTGGTTCACTAAGATAGATCTTCGTGGTGCGTATAATCTGGTGAGAATCAGGCAAGGAGATGAATGGAAAACTGCATTCAATACGCCCGAGGGTCAGTTTGAGTATCTAGTGATGCCGTTCGGACTTGCCAATGCTCCATCTGTGTTTCAGTCTTTTATGCATGACATCTTCCGTGAGTATCTGGATAAATTCCTGATTGTTTACTTGGATGACATTTTGATCTTCTCAGATGATTGGGAGTCTCATGTGAAGCAGGTCAGAATGGTTTTTCAGGTCCTGCGTGCTAACTCTTTGTTTGTGAAGGGATCAAAGTGTCTCTTCGGTGTGCAGAAAGTTTCATTTTTAGGGTTCATCTTTACCCCTTCTACTATCGAGATGGATCCAGTTAAGGTCCAAGCCATCCAGGATTGGATTCAGCCGACATCTCTGAAAAGTCTGCAAAAGTTCCTGGGCTTTGCTAATTTTTATCGTCGCTTCATCTGTAATTTTTCTAGCATTGCCAAACCATTGACCGATTTGACCAAGAAGGGTGCTGATTTGGTTAATTGGTCTTCTGCTGCTGTGGAAGCTTTTCAGGAGTTGAAGCGTCGTTTTTGTTCTGCCCCTGTGTTGTGTCAGCCAGATGTTTCTCTTCCATTCCAGGTCGAGGTTGATGCTTCTGAGATTGGAGCAGGGGCGGTTTTGTCACAGAGAGGTTCTGATTGCTCAGTGATGAAACCATGTGCTTTCTTTTCCAGGAAGTTTTCGCCCGCTGAGCGTAATTATGATGTGGGCAATCGAGAGTTGCTGGCCATGAAGTGGGCATTCGAGGAGTGGCGTCATTGGCTTGAAGGAGCTAAGCATCGCGTGGTGGTATTGACTGATCATAAGAACTTGACTTATCTCGAGTCTGCCAAGCGCTTGAATCCTAGACAGGCCCGTTGGTCGTTATTTTTTGCCCGCTTCGACTTTGTGATTTCGTACCTTCCGGGCTCTAAAAATGTGAAGGCGGATGCTCTGTCTAGGAGTTTTGTGCCCGACTCTCCGGGTTTATCTGAGCCAGCGGGTATCCTCAAGGAAGGAGTCATTGTGTCTGCCATCTCCCCTGATTTGCGGCGGGTGCTGCAAAAATTTCAGGCGAATAAACCTGATCGTTGTCCAGCAGAGAAACTGTTCGTCCCTGATAGGTGGACTAATAAACTTATCTCTGAACTTCATTGTTCGGTGTTGGCTGGTCATCCTGGAATCTTTGGTACCAGAGAGTTAGTGGCTAGATCCTTCTGGTGGCCATCTCTGTCATGGGATGTACGTACTTTTGTGCAGTCCTGTGGGATTTGTGCTAGGGCTAAGCCCTGCTGTTCTCGTGCCAGTGGGTTGCTTTTGCCCTTGCCGGTCCCAAAGAGGCCTTGGACACATATTTCGATGGATTTCATTTCTGACCTTCCCGTTTCTCAAAAGATGTCAGTCATTTGGGTGGTCTGTGATCGCTTTTCTAAAATGGTCCATCTGGTGCCCTTGGCTAAATTGCCTTCCTCCTCTGATTTGGTACCTTTGTTCTTTCAGCATGTGGTTCGGTTGCATGGCATTCCTGAGAATATTGTTTCTGACAGCGGTTCCCAGTTTGTTTCAAGGTTTTGGCGAGCCTTTTGTGGTAGGATGGGCATTGACCTATCCTTTTCCTCGGCTTTCCATCCTCAGACTAATGGCCAGACCGAACGAACCAATCAGACCTTGGAAACATATCTGAGATGTTTTGTTTCTGCAGACCAGGATGATTGGGTGTCCTTTTTGCCGTTGGCTGAGTTCGCCCTTAATAATCGGGCCAGCTCGGCTACCTTGGTTTCTCCATTTTTTTGCAATTCTGGGTTCCATCCTCGTTTCTCTTCAGGACAGGTTGAGTCTTCGGACTGTCCTGGTGTGGATTCTGTGGTGGATAGGTTGCAGCAGATCTGGACTCAGGTAGTGGACAATTTGATCTTGTCCCAGGAGAAAGCTCAACTTTTCGCTAATCGCAGACGCCGTGTGGGTCCCCGACTTCGTGTTGGGGATCTGGTTTGGTTATCTTCTCGTCATATTCCTATGAAGGTTTCCTCTCCTAAATTTAAACCTCGTTTTATTGGTCCGTATAGGATTTCTGAGGTTCTCAATCCTGTGTCTTTTCGTTTGACCCTCCCAGACTCCTTTTCCATACATAATGTATTCCATAGGTCGTTGTTGCGGAGATACGTGGCACCTATGGTTCCATCTGTTGAGCCTCCTGCCCCGGTTTTGGTGGAGGGGGAATTGGAGTATATTGTGGAGAAGATTTTGGATTCTCGTGTTTCTAGACGGAAACTCCAGTATCTGGTTAAATGGAAGGGTTATGCTCAGGAAGATAATTCCTGGGTTTTTGCCTCTGATGTTCATGCTTCCGATCTTGTTCGTGCCTTTCATGCGGCTCATCCTGGTCGGCCTGGGGGCTCTGGTGAGGGTTCGGTGACCCCTCCTCAAGGGGGGGGTACTGTTGTGAATTCTGTGGCTGAATTCACTCCTGTGGTCACAAGTGGTACTGCAGCTTCTGAGCTTCCTCCCTCAGGTGTTCTGGTGAGCTCGTTAACTGCTTCATTACTTAACTCCGCCTGATGCTGCTATCCTTGCTCCTTGTCAATGTTTCAGTGTTGGATCTGAGCTTCTCCTGATTGTTCCTGTGACCTGCGGCTCTGTATAGCTAAGTGCCTTTTGCTTTTTTGTTGCTTTTTTTCTGTCCAGCTTGTCTTTTGTTTTGCTGGAAGCTCTGAGACGCAAAGGGTGTACCGCCGTGCCGTTAGTTCGGCACGGTGGGTTTTTTTTGCCCCCTTTGCGTGGTTTTGCTTTAGGGTTTTTTGTAGACTGCAAAGTTCGCTTTACTGTCCTCGCTCTGTCCTAGAATATCGGGCCCCACTTTGCTGAATCTATTTCATCCCTACGTTTTGTCTTTTCATCTTACTCACAGTCATTATATGTGGGGGGCTGCCTTTTCCTTTGGGGAATTTCTCTGGGGCAAGTCAGGCCTATTTTTCTATCTTCAGGCTAGCTAGTTTCTTAGGCTGTGCCGAGTTGCCTAGGTAGTTGTTAGGCGCAATCCACAGCCGCTTTTAGTTGTGTTTAGGATAGGATCAGGTGTGCAGTCAGATCACTGTGTGCGCTCTGATCGCTAAGCACACTGTGTTTCTGGATTGCCTTCATAACACCTGTCATTAGCAAACATAACAGTTCGCCCGTACACTCCAGCCGTATGCAAACCTATCAGCGTTCTTTGAACCTTCCCCAGCATCGCCTAATCATAGACGTTGCAACAAGGTGGAACTCAACACTGCACATGCTTCAGAGACTGTGTGAACAGAGGCGGGCTGTTATGTTTTTGTGGGAGGATACACATACACGGGCAGGCAGTAGGATGGCAGACATGGAGTTGTCAGGTGTGCAGTGGTCGAAGATTCAAGACATGTGTCAAGTCCTTCAGTGTTTTGAGGAATGTACACGGCTGGTTAGTGCAGACAACGCCATAATAAGCATGAGCATCCCCCTAATGCGTCTGCTGATGCAAAGTTTGACGCACATAAAGGATCAGGCGTCTGCAGCTGAGGAAGAGGAAAGCCTTGATGACAGTCAGCCATTGTCTGGCCAGGGCAGTGTACAGGACGAGGTAGCGGGCAAAGAGGAGGAGGAGGACGAGGAGGATGATGGGGATGATTATATTTTTAATGAGGAAGCTTTTCCGGGGCCAGTGGAAATTGTTGGCGCGGCAAGGCCGGGTTCTGGTTTTTGGAGGGACACAAGTGACGTGGATTTGCCTGAAACTGCCCCTCAACCAAGCACAACCACAGATTTGAGAACTGGAACTTTGGCCCACATGGCGGATTATGGCTTACGCATCCTCAAAAGGGACACACGCATAACAAAAATGATGAACGATGACGATTACTGGTTGGCCTGCCTCCTTGATCCTCGCTATAAAGGCAAATTGCAAAATATAATGCCACATGAGAACTTGGAACTAATATTAGCAACCAAACAATCAACTCTTGTTGACCGTATGCTTCTGGCATTCCCTGCACACAGCGCCTGTGATCGTTCTAACACGAGCTGCAGGGGCCAGCAGACCAGAGGTGTTAGAGGGGCAGAAATCAGAAGTGTCGTTGGCCAGAGGGGTTTTCTGACCAGGTTGTGGAGTGATTTTGCTATGACCGCAGACAGGACAGGTACTGCAGCATCAATTCAAAGTGACAGGAGACAACATTTGTCCAGTATGGTTACTAACTATTTTTCATCCCTTATCGACGTTCTCCCTCAACCGTCATTCCCATTTGATTACTGGGCATCAAAATTAGACACCTGGCCAGAATTGGCAGAATATGCATTGCAGGAGCTTGCTTGCCCGGCAGCTAGTGTCCTTTCAGAAAGAGTATTCAGTGCTGCAGGTTCAATACTAACAGAAAAAAGGACTCGTCTGGCTACCCAAAATGTAGATGATCTAACCTTCATTAAAATGAACCACAACTGGATTTCGAAATCTTTTGCCCCACCTTGCCCGGCTGACACCTAGCTTTCGTATGTAAAGGTCTTGCCTGTGGACTATTCTGAACGACTTTTCCAATCTCGTAATTTGCAGCACCTGATTGTCCAGCATCCGACATGTTAACACCTCCCTAAATGGCCAAAGTCCCCACACGGGGCCGTGGTATCGCCACTTGGCGCCAGCACCCGTGAGAGTACTGTTTGTCTGAAGAGGTGGGTGTGCCCGCTTTTGGTCGACGGCACTGCCACTAGGTCCCTCATAGTACAATAAAGTGTCTGGCGGTGGTGGTGCGCACCCAACGTCAGACACACCGTTGTAATATGAGGGGCCCTGGGCCTGTACCGCCGGCCACAAGACAGTCCCCCCCCCAGGTCAAACAGTGCTCTACCACTTGCAAAATTTTCTCTCACAGCTCCACCAATGTTTAGTCTATGCGCTGACATCCTTCAATGCCTGGCACTGTCAATACCATTGTATTGACATTTTTCTTATGTTAGGCCTTCGAAGCCTGTCTGCGGTCACTCCTTCCACTAGGCCTCCACTGACCTGTCTACTGCTGCCCGGGTTCCCCTGGAACCAATTTTAAATTGCCTACAGCCAGCCCAATTTATTATGTTAGGGCTTCGAAGCCTGTCTGCGGTCCCTCCTTCCACTAGGCCTCCACTGACCTGTCTACTGCTGCCCGGGTTCCCCTGGAACCAATTTTAAATTGCCTACAGCCAGCCCAATTTATTATGTTAGGGCTTCGAAGCCTGTCTGCGGTCCCTCCTTCCACTAGGCCTCCACTGACCTGTCTACTGCTGCCCGGGTTCCCCTGGAACCAATTTTAAATTGCCTACAGCCAGCCCAATTTATTATGTTAGGGCTTCAAAGCCTGTCTGCGGTCCCTCCTTCCACTAGGCCTCCACTGACCTGTCTACTGCTGCCCGGGTTCCCCTGGAACCAATTTTAAATTGCCTACAGCCAGCCCAATTTATTATGTTAGGGCTTCGAAGCCTGTCTGCGGTCCCTCCTTCCACTAGGCCTCCACTGACCTGTCTACTGCTGCCCGGGTTCCCCTGGAACCAATTTTAAATTGCCTACAGCCCGCCCAATTTATTATGTTAGGGCTTCGAAGCCTGTCTGCGTTCCCTCCTTCCACTAGGCCTCCACTGACCTGTCTACTGCTGCCCGGGTTCCCCTGGAACCAATTTTAAATTGCCTACAGCCAGCCCAATTTATTATGTTAGGGCTTCGAAGCCTGTCTGCGGTCCCTCCTTCCACTAGGCCTCCACTGACCTGTCTACTGCTGCCCGGGTTCCCCTGGAACCAATTTTAAATTGCCTACAGCCAGCCCAATTTATTATGTTAGGGCTTCGAAGCCTGTCTGCGGTCCCTCCTTCCACTAGGCCTCCACTGACCTGTCTACTGCTGCCCGGGTTCCCCTGGAACCAATTTTAAATTGCCTACAGCCAGCCCAATTTATTATGTTAGGGCTTCGAAGCCTGTCTGCGGTCCCTCCTTCCACTAGGCCTCCACTGACCTGTCTACTGCTGCCCGGGTTCCCCTGGAACCAATTTTAAATTGCCTACAGCGAGCCCAATTTATTATGTTAGGGCTTCAAAGCCTGTCTGCGGTCCCTCCTTCCACTAGGCCTCCACTGACCTGTCTACTGCTGCCCGTGTACCCCTTGAACCAACATCAGAAAATATAAAAATAAGTATTTTGCTTATAAAAAAGAAAATACTGGAGAGATATCAAATGCAGACATTTTAACATTAAAAACAAACACATACAACAAAAATCTGGTACAGTACTAAAAATGGCCACCAGCTACAATAACTTTCTCCTGCAAGTAGTTAACTGAAAGTTTTTTTCAATTTAAAACACAGATATGGCATCCACCGAGTGTTGTCCTGTCGCATCTTCTTTATATTATTGCCAAGAAGATGCAAAACAATGAAAATAATAAAATCATTATTTACCAAAAAAATAGAGTAAGTCAAAACCACATTGCAAATAAACATTCATTACAAATAAAGAAGCAGGGCGCGTCCGAGGGTGAGTATATAACTAATAAGAATATAATCACCCTCGGACGCGCCCTGCTTCTTTCCGACAGCCTTCCTTCCTAAGAATCAGCCCTTCCGTGGTATAGAGAGAGGGTGTGTTACACTCCAAGGTGTTCCCCAGGTTGCCTTTCCTGAGCTTCGATCTTCATGCTCTCGTTTAGTAGTTGTCGGAAAGTAGGCTGCATTAGGCCTACAAAATGGGTATGGGGTGGAGAGAGATGGTGTGTTACACTCCAAGGTGTTCTCCAGGTTTCCTCGCCATTGCTTCGATCTTCCGACTCTCGTTTAGTAGTTGTAGAAAACTACACTGCATTAGGCCTACAAAATGGGTATCGGGTGGAGAGAGATGGTGTGTTACACTCCAAGGTGTTCCTCAGGTTGCCTTGCCATTGCTTCGGTCTTCCGACTCTCATTTAGTAGTTGTAGAAAACTACACTGCATTAGGCCTACAAAATGGGTATCGGGTGGAGAGAGATGGTGTGTTACACTCCAAGGTGTTCCCCAGGTTGCCTTGCCATTGCTTCGGTCTTCCGACTCTCGTTTAGTAGTTGTAGAAAACTACACAGCATTAGGCCTACAAAATGGGTATGGGGTGGAGAGAGATGGTGTGTTACACTCCAAGGTGTTCTCCAGGTTTCCTCGCCATTGCTTCGATCTTCCGACTCTCGTTTAGTAGTTGTAGAAAACTACACTGCATTAGGCCTACAAAATGGGTATCGGGTGGAGAGAGATGGTGTGTTACACTCCAAGGTGTTCCCCAGGTTGCCTTGCCATTGCTTCGGTCTTCCGACTCTCGTTTAGTAGTTGTAGAAAACTACACTGCATTAGGCCTACAAAATGGGTATCGGGTGGAGAGAGATGGTGTGTTACACTCCAAGGTGTTCCCCAGGTTGCCTTGCCATTGCTTCGGTCTTCCGACTCTCGTTTAGTAGTTGTAGAAAACTACACTGCATTAGGCCTACAAAATGGGTATCGGGTGGAGAGAGATGGTGTGTTACACTCCAAGGTGTTCCCCAGGTTGCCTTGCCATTGCTTCGGTCTTCCGACTCTCGTTTAGTAGTTGTAGAAAACTACACAGCATTAGGCCTACAAAATGGGTATGGGGTGGAGAGAGATGGTGTGTTACACTCCAAGGTGTTCTCCAGGTTTCCTCGCCATTGCTTCGATCTTCCGACTCTCGTTTAGTAGTTGTAGAAAACTACACTGCATTAGGCCTACAAAATGGGTATCGGGTGGAGAGAGATGGTGTGTTACACTCCAAGGTGTTCCCCAGGTTGCATTGCCATTGCTTCGGTCTTCCGACTCTCATTTAGTAGTTGTAGAAAACTACACTGCATTAGGCCTACAAAATGGGTATCGGGTGGAGAGAGATGGTGTGTTACACTCCAAGGTGTTCCCCAGGTTGCCTTGCCATTGCTTCGGTCTTCCGACTCTCGTTTAGTAGCTGTAGAAAACTACACAGCATTAGGCCTACAAAATGGGTATGGGGTGGAGAGAGATGGTGTGTTACACTCCAAGGTGTTTTCCAGGTTTCCTCGCCATTGCTTCGATCTTCCGACTCTCGTTTAGTAGTTGTAGAAAACTACACTGCATTAGGCCTACAAAATGGGTATCGGGTGGAGAGAGATGGTGTGTTACACTCCAAGGTGTTCCCCAGGTTGCCTTGCCATTGCTTCGGTCTTCCGACTCTCGTTTAGTAGTTGTAGAAAACTACACTGCATTAGGCCTACAAAATGGGTATCGGGTGGAGAGAGATGGTGTGTTACACTCCAAGGTGTTCCCCAGGTTGCCTTGCCATTGCTTCGGTCTTCCGACTCTCGTTTAGTAGTTGTAGAAAACTACACTGCATTAGGCCTACAAAATGGGTATCGGGTGGAGAGAGATGGTGTGTTACACTCCAAGGTGTTCCCCAGGTTGCCTCGCCATTGCTTCGGTCTTCCGACTCTCGTTTAGTAGTTGTAGAAAACTACACAGCATTAGGCCTACAAAATGGGTATGGGGTGGAGAGAGATGGTGTGTTACACTCCAAGGTGTTCTCCAGGTTTCCTCGCCATTGCTTCGATCTTCCGACTCTCGTTTAGTAGTTGTAGAAAACTACACTGCATTAGGCCTACAAAATGGGTATCGGGTGGAGAGAGATGGTGTGTTACACTCCAAGGTGTTCCCCAGGTTGCCTTGCCATTGCTTCGGTCTTCCGACTCTCGTTTAGTAGTTGTAGAAAACTACACTGCATTAGGCCTACAAAATGGGTATCGGGTGGAGAGAGATGGTGTGTTACACTCCAAGGTGTTCCCCAGGTTGCCTTGCCATTGCTTCGGTCTTCCGACTCTCGTTTAGTAGTTGTAGAAAACTACACAGCATTAGGCCTACAAAATGGGTATGGGGTGGAGAGAGATGGTGTGTTACACTCCAAGGTGTTCTCCAGGTTTCCTCGCCATTGCTTCGATCTTCCGACTCTCGTTTAGTAGTTGTAGAAAACTACACTGCATTAGGCCTACAAAATGGGTATCGGGTGGAGAGAGATGGTGTGTTACACTCCAAGGTGTTCCCCAGGTTGCCTTGCCATTGCTTCGGTCTTCCGACTCTCGTTTAGTAGTTGCAGAAAACTACACTGCATTAGGCCTACAAAATGGGTATCGGGTGGAGAGAGATGGTGTGTTACACTCCAAGGTGTTCCCCAGGTTGCCTTGCCATTGCTTCGGTCTTCCGACTCTCGTTTAGTAGTTGTAGAAAACTACACTGCATTAGGCCTACAAAATGGGTATCGGGTGGAGAGAGATGGTGTGTTACACTCCAAGGTGTTCCCCAGGTTGCCTTGCCATTGCTTCGGTCTTCCGACTCTCGTTTAGTAGTTGTAGAAAACTACACTGCATTAGGCCTACAAAATGGGTATCGGGTGGAGAGAGATGGTGTGTTACACTCCAAGGTGTTCCCCAGGTTGCCTTGCCATTGCTTCGGTCTTCCGACTCTCGTTTAGTAGTTGTAGAAAACTACACAGCATTAGGCCTACAAAATGGGTATGGGGTGGAGAGAGATGGTGTGTTACACTCCAAGGTGTTCTCCAGGTTTCCTCGCCATTGCTTCGATCTTCCGACTCTCGTTTAGTAGTTGTAGAAAACTACACTGCATTAGGCCTACAAAATGGGTATCGGGTGGAGAGAGATGGTGTGTTACACTCCAAGGTGTTCCCCAGGTTGCCTTGCCATTGCTTCGGTCTTCCGACTCTCGTTTAGTAGTTGTAGAAAACTACACTGCATTAGGCCTACAAAATGGGTATCGGGTGGAGAGAGATGGTGTGTTACACTCCAAGGTGTTCCCCAGGTTGCCTTGCCATTGCTTCGGTCTTCCGACTCTCGTTTAGTAGTTGTAGAAAACTACACAGCATTAGGCCTACAAAATGGGTATGGGGTGGAGAGAGATGGTGTGTTACACTCCAAGGTGTTCTCCAGGTTTCCTCGCCATTGCTTCGATCTTCCGACTCTCGTTTAGTAGTTGTAGAAAACTACACTGCATTAGGCCTACAAAATGGGTATCGGGTGGAGAGAGATGGTGTGTTACACTCCAAGGTGTTCCCCAGGTTGCCTTGCCATTGCTTCGGTCTTCCGACTCTCGTTTAGTAGTTGTAGAAAACTACACTGCATTAGGCCTACAAAATGGGTATCGGGTGGAGAGAGATGGTGTGTTACACTCCAAGGTGTTCCCCAGGTTGCCTTGCAATTGCTTCGGTCTTCCGACTCTCGTTTAGTAGTTGTAGAAAACTACACAGCATTAGGCCTACAAAATGGGTATGGGGTGGAGAGAGATTGTGTGTTACACTCCAAGGTGTTCTCCAGGTTTCCTCGCCATTGCTTCGATCTTCTGACTCTCGTTTAGTAGTTGTAGAAAACTACACTGCATTAGGCCTACAAAATGGGTATCGGGTGGAGAGAGATGGTGTGTTACACTCCAAGGTGTTCCCCAGGTTGCCTTGCCATTGCTTCGGTCTTCCGACTCTCGTTTAGTAGTTGTAGAAAACTACACTGCATTAGGCCTACAAAATGGGTATCGGGTGGAGAGAGATGGTGTGTTACACTCCAAGGTGTTCCCCAGGTTGCCTTGCCATTGCTTCGGTCTTCCGACTCTCGTTTAGTAGTTGTAGAAAACTACACAGCATTAGGCCTACAAAATGGGTATGGGGTGGAGAGAGATGGTGTGTTACACTCCAAGGTGTTCTCCAGGTTTCCTCGCCATTGCTTCGATCTTCCGACTCTCGTTTAGTAGTTGTAGAAAACTACACTGCATTAGGCCTACAAAATGGGTATCGGGTGGAGAGAGATGGTGTGTTACACTCCAAGGTGTTCCCCAGGTTGCCTTGCCATTGCTTCGGTCTTCCGACTCTCGTTTAGTAGTTGCAGAAAACTACACTGCATTAGGCCTACAAAATGGGTATCGGGTGGAGAGAGATGGTGTGTTACACTCCAAGGTGTTCCCCAGGTTGCCTTGCCATTGCTTCGGTCTTCCGACTCTCGTTTAGTAGTTGTAGAAAACTACACTGCATTAGGCCTACAAAATGGGTATCGGGTGGAGAGAGATGGTGTGTTACACTCCAAGGTGTTCCCCAGGTTGCCTTGCCATTGCTTCGGTCTTCCGACTCTCGTTTAGTAGTTGTAGAAAACTACACTGCATTAGGCCTACAAAATGGGTATCGGGTGGAGAGAGATGGTGTGTTACACTCCAAGGTGTTCCCCAGGTTGCCTTGCCATTGCTTCGGTCTTCCGACTCTCGTTTAGTAGTTGTAGAAAACTACACAGCATTAGGCCTACAAAATGGGTATGGGGTGGAGAGAGATGGTGTGTTACACTCCAAGGTGTTCTCCAGGTTTCCTCGCCATTGCTTCGATCTTCCGACTCTCGTTTAGTAGTTGTAGAAAACTACACTGCATTAGGCCTACAAAATGGGTATCGGGTGGAGAGAGATGGTGTGTTACACTCCAAGGTGTTCCCCAGGTTGCCTTGCCATTGCTTCGGTCTTCCGACTCTCGTTTAGTAGTTGTAGAAAACTACACTGCATTAGGCCTACAAAATGGGTATCGGGTGGAGAGAGATGGTGTGTTACACTCCAAGGTGTTCCCCAGGTTGCCTTGCCATTGCTTCGGTCTTCCGACTCTCGTTTAGTAGTTGTAGAAAACTACACAGCATTAGGCCTACAAAATGGGTATGGGGTGGAGAGAGATGGTGTGTTACACTCCAAGGTGTTCTCCAGGTTTCCTCGCCATTGCTTCGATCTTCCGACTCTCGTTTAGTAGTTGTAGAAAACTACACTGCATTAGGCCTACAAAATGGGTATCGGGTGGAGAGAGATGGTGTGTTACACTCCAAGGTGTTCCCCAGGTTGCCTTGCCATTGCTTCGGTCTTCCGACTCTCGTTTAGTAGTTGTAGAAAACTACACTGCATTAGGCCTACAAAATGGGTATCGGGTGGAGAGAGATGGTGTGTTACACTCCAAGGTGTTCCCCAGGTTGCCTTGCAATTGCTTCGGTCTTCCGACTCTCGTTTAGTAGTTGTAGAAAACTACACAGCATTAGGCCTACAAAATGGGTATGGGGTGGAGAGAGATTGTGTGTTACACTCCAAGGTGTTCTCCAGGTTTCCTCGCCATTGCTTCGATCTTCTGACTCTCGTTTAGTAGTTGTAGAAAACTACACTGCATTAGGCCTACAAAATGGGTATCGGGTGGAGAGAGATGGTGTGTTACACTCCAAGGTGTTCCCCAGGTTGCCTTGCCATTGCTTCGGTCTTCCGACTCTCGTTTAGTAGTTGTAGAAAACTACACTGCATTAGGCCTACAAAATGGGTATCGGGTGGAGAGAGATGGTGTGTTACACTCCAAGGTGTTCCCCAGGTTGCCTTGCCATTGCTTCGGTCTTCCGACTCTCGTTTAGTAGTTGTAGAAAACTACACAGCATTAGGCCTACAAAATGGGTATGGGGTGGAGAGAGATGGTGTGTTACACTCCAAGGTGTTCTCCAGGTTTCCTCGCCATTGCTTCGATCTTCCGACTCTCGTTTAGTAGTTGTAGAAAACTACACTGCATTAGGCCTACAAAATGGGTATCGGGTGGAGAGAGATGGTGTGTTACACTCCAAGGTGTTCCCCAGGTTGCCTTGCCATTGCTTCGGTCTTCCGACTCTCGTTTAGTAGTTGTAGAAAACTACACAGCATTAGGCCTACAAAATGGGTATGGGGTGGAGAGAGATGGTGTGTTCCACTCCAAGGTGTTCTCCAGGTTGCCTTTCCTGAGCTTCTATCTTCAGGCTCTCGTTAAATTGTGGTTAAATGGAACAACTGCATTTGGCGTACTAGTTGGTTTGGGGCCTACTAACAGTGTCTGCCGCTCCTTGCTGTTCTCCTGGTTTCCTGTCCTGAAATTCCGTTTTCAGGCGCTCGTTAAGTAGTTGTTAATGTTAGACTGCATTTGGCCTACTAGTTGGGTTGGGGCCTACTATCGGTGTCTGCCACTCCTTGCTGTTCTCCTCCACTGAACAAAGCTGTGCCGCCTGTTTACTACGGTTGCCAATTTTGAACTGCATTTCGACTACTTACTGATTTGGGCCTACTCTCTGTGTCAGCCTCTCATTCCAGTTGTCCTCCACTGCAATGCCCCCTGGTTATTCCTGTGTTACCAATTTTGAACTGCATTTAGCCCACTTTATTATTTGGGCCTATATCTGTGTTTCCTCCTCATCCTGCCCATTGCCCAGCCAGTGATAGATGAGTCTGCTGGTACATTGACCCATAACGCAACATTCCCCGTGCACGCTACACAACAACATTGTGACCCTGCTGAAAGTCAGGTTGCTCTTCCCGCATACCATACCACCTTACACGGGGACAAAGAGGAAGGTGCAGATGAAAGTGCAGGTTCCTTCATCAGGTGGGGGGGAGGAATACTAGTTGGCGACGTCACTGGCACAGGGCCTCTCATAGTACGCAAAAGTGTTGCTGCCGGTGGGAGGCGCCCCCGCCGTGCAAACACACCGCTGTACTTTGAGGGGCCCTGTGCCAGTGCCAATGCCAACGAGTGGGCCCCCCCTGCTTGCTCAGGTTCACAGCACTTGCAAAGTTGAAATACTTACCTCTCCCTGCTCCACTGCCGTGACGTGGTCCAGATTTCCTGGGCCCACTAATTACTTGAACCAGCCCTACCCCCCACAACTTTAGCCAAATGACCCCCAATTTCAAATGCCTTCCAATTATTATAAGGTAAATTACGCTTGACAAGCTTCATTAAGAAGAATGGATGGTTTTGACATTAAAATGGGCACTCTAGGTGTTTTCCTGGCCCCCACTCACTGCCGACTATGCTGCCCCATTGACTTGCATTGGGTTTCGTGTTTCGGTCGATCCCGACTTTACGTCATAATCGGCCGATTTCACTCGACCCGACTTTTGAGATAGTCGGGTTTCGCGAAACCCGGCTCGACTCTAAAAAGGTCAAGGTCGCTCAACTCTATCAACAACCCAAAGTGCGTATTTCTTCTTTCTTTTTCTCTTTTTACTGGAAAAAGCAGACAGATAAAACATTTTTAGAAATCATCAGTGAGAGGAAATGCCTTCTGAAATATACATTTTCACTTTATCAAGTGGAAAATAAGTTGATAAGATCTCTGCCTCCTCTGCATATCAGTCTTCTGTACTTTTTTTCTTCTTTGCCACAAACAAGTTATATATATATATATATATATATATATATATATGTGTATATATATATACAGTATATATATATATGTATATATATATATATATATCATTCTCTGTTACCTTTTAAAGCAATGTTGCATCTTTCAGTGTTGATCAGAATATCTGCACTTTTCCCAAACCCTCATAACTTACCTTTCAATACTTTGATCTCTACATGTAACGCCTGAGGTGGAATGATGTAAGTCTACCCAGAAGTCTCGCTTTGGCACTGGGGGGGCAATCAGATTCCTTTGTGTTGTGTTTGCCCCCTCAGGCACAATCTGTGTATAACAATTATGCATGCTTACAGAATGTGTCATTCCTAGAGCAAAGCCTGAAAAGGCAGCACAAAGAATATACAACTGAACATCCAAGATACCACTCAAGAAAACGTTTCATGACCTACGTACTCCATTGTGTTCATCGTGCAATTTGTCTGTAGTGACCGTTTAAGTAGAAAACCTGACCATGTAACCAGGGTCTAACAAACAGCTAATTGTCCTGTCAACAGGTAACCCCTAGAACAAAGTAGAAGAACATATGTGCCTCTTCTCCAGATCCATAAATGTGTTTGCTTCAAAGGCGTCAAGCTGTATGGCTAACAACTATGGTCCCGATTCATCATTGCTCTTTCTCCACTTTTCAGGAGTAATTTGCTCCTTTTTAGTGGCTGTAATATTTGTGCCTTATTCTCTATATAGTACGTTTAGACAATAAGGCACAAATACCAAAGCCACTTGTTGCCTTTGCACCTATTTTTGTCTAGTTTTGTGTGTTTTGACCCTTTTTTTGCACCTATTTTTTTTATCCTATTCCAACCTTTTTTAAGTGTTCGTCTGTTTTGGTTTTTTTTTTGTTTTGTTTTTTGTTCCCATTTTGTGGGCATAAACTAGCAATTCCAGATGTTTTCTCCTGATTCATCAATTGTGACTCATTACAAAGTCTCAAAATTTGAAGCAACTCTACTCCAGTCCCCCTCCCGCAAATGTATTTTGAGTTGGTGCAAATTTTCAGACTTTCGGTGCCAAAAATCATAAAACAGTTGAAGACAGGAAGAAAGCATATTTTTTTTACTTTTCACCAAAACTAATGAATTGCATGTGCAATTTGATTTAAATTCAAGCCAAAAAGGCAACTAATGCCACAAGATAAAAAAGTAAGCAACTTTAAAAAAAAAAAAAAAAAAAAGCGTAAATGATGACGGCCTTAGTCTTTTTGTATTTTTCCTTGAAAACTTACTTTTCCAGATGTTTTACACAGATTCGTTGATTTGCGATTTTTACCGAATGTCACATCTATTGGGCGCATCTTGCGACCAATGCCTGCCTAGAATAAAGTTTCTGAAGAAGTTTTCAATTTGGTGCATTTTTGTGGTGCAAAAATAGTCACAAATACTGGTTCAATGGCAAAAATAACGGCTATTTCTGACTGTCTGCCATGTTCTTTTTGTGCACCATTTTGAAAAATTTGTCACAAAAAAAGTCAGCGAATTCTACAAGATAAAAAAAGAAAAAAGATTTCAATGAATTGCAATTAATGAATCAGGCCCTGAGTTTCAACCATGTTGAAAGTACATACGCAGGTGGCGGGATGTAGAGCGTTAAAGGGGTTATCCAGGACTTTACTTACTTTTAGCTATAGAGCTAGTAATTTACAGGCAGGTAGATACCTGCCTTTTCTGCCCGGTGCCGATTTATGTCAGCTCAGAGCAGTCACAGACCGCCCTTACCAGCGATTCAGCGGATTGTGATGAAGTTACAGCAACAGGGCAGCTCTTTCTCTTCTGCTCTGCTCTGTCAATGTGGCATCATTGCCAACGTTATGCTGATTGACAGCTGGCTCCCCGCTGAATAACTACAGGGAGCTTCTGGCAAGTCACATGGCGTTGGCAGTGATGTCACATCGACAGAGCAGAAGGAGAGAGAAATAGATGCTCTGTTAACATGAGTTGAAATGAAGTAACAGAATCGCTGGCAGGGGTGGTCCATGACCGCTTTGAGCTAGCAGAGATCAGCGCAGGGCAGGACAGGCAGATAGTTAGCAGCTATGTGGCTGTAAGCCTTAGCATTATAGCAAGACATAAGTAAAGTTGCAGATAACCCCTTTAAAAATCTCAGTTTTACTGCACTGATGAAGATAAAGGTATCTCATCTTTTAGTTTATTAGCTGATAAACCAAATGCAGAGATGTGAGCTATTTATGAGATTAAAATCCTGGTGCCTCAGGATAGACTTGAACTCCCCCTTTTTTTGTACACATTTTACCATTACACTAGACTTCTATAAAAGTTTAGAGATTCTAGAAGATAGCATGTCAAGGTACATTGATGATCTTTGCAATGGAGATAATGGTCACTTTATCTTTTCCTAATGATAACATCCATCAAGTTAATTGTTGCTAATCTGAGTAATCTAGTTCTCAAGATGTGCAATTTGTAATCTGAAATTCCTCTGCTGGAGAATCCTTCCCTGATAGAATTAACATAAAGCAACTGATAAGACTGAGATGATATCAGACTGTTCAAGGCAAGTATTTGACTGCAAAGCCCATTGCCCATTCCAATAACTACATTGGAATGAGCCCAGAAGGGACGAAACTTTAACCCACCACATTCAGCTCTTCTGAATGATATTATCCAGACAGAGAGAGAATTTATTTCTGTATAAAATACCAACTTGGAAACAACTATTTTTGCAAGGTTGGAATGAGGTAAGCCAGCTTGACAATGCATGTGGGGCTTTAGTCAGTACAGTGTACTCTGGGTAAGGAATGAAGGTACACTGGTACATATAGTACCAGATGTTGACTATTAAACATATTTTAATGCAAACATTTCTCAACAGCTAATAAATCATAGAAACACTTTTTTTTAGAAAGATGGAAAGAGAGAACCCTGGAGGAAACACTGAAGAAAAAACAGAACACGTATATTTTATTGAATATGTGCCCAAGGAAGGCGAATTTTTGTTAAGACTTGTTTGGTGAAAATGTGTGTACAACGGCATTATAATATTATGCGCACAGCATGCCAACATTTTAAAGACCGGTATAGCAAGTGAAATGAGTGGGTGAAAATCTCACTAAAGATACGAGGCAAGGATATGTAAAATTTCATTTCATGACCTCTCCTGGCCCCTCACCTTGTTACACATTAGAACTGGAGGCCATTTTGCTCTGCATTGTTGGAGGCAAAGTGATGATGGATGGTACAAATTGATAATGCTACATAAGCAAAGCATAATAAATAAATAAGTTGATACTGTCAGATATTGGGTGTCACCCTATTGCATCTATTAGCATTTAGTCTGAGGCAAAAAAAATTGAGTGGGGAATTGCAAAAAAAACTTATTATAGAAATAATTCAACATGTCTTTATCTACAGACGTCCAGCATAGAGGCACTTTTACAATAAATACTCTCTCCACTATGAAGGTATATCTAGACAAAGTTTCAGCATCTGAGCTTCAGAACAATACATAAGCAGTGTTCCCCCACTCCGTGGTCTGTGGTGCTCTTGGGCTTTGGACATTAAGGTACCTTCACACATAACGATATCGTTAATGATATCGTTGCTTTTTGTGACGTAGCAACGATATCGTTAAGGAAATCGTTATGTGTGACAGCGACCAACGATCAGGCCCCTGCTGGGAGATCGTTGGTCGCTGAACAAAGTCCAGAACTTTATTTCGTCGCTGGATCTCCCGTGGACATCGCTGGATCGGTGTGTGTGACACCGATCCAGCGATGTCTTCACTGGTAACCAGGGTAAACATCGGGTTACTAAGCGCAGGGCCGCGCTTAGTAACCCAATGTTTACCCTGGTAACCAGCGTAAAAAAAAAAAAAACACTACATACTTACCTACCGCTGTCTGTCCCCGGCGCTGTGCTCTGCACTCCTCCTGTACTGGCTGTGAGCGTCGGTCAGCCGGAAAGCAGAGCGGTGACGTCACCGCTCTGCTTTCCG
Organism: Ranitomeya imitator; assembly: GCF_032444005.1. NCBI lineage: Eukaryota > Metazoa > Chordata > Amphibia > Anura > Dendrobatidae > Ranitomeya > Ranitomeya imitator. Next base: position 60,071,631 of record NC_091289.1, read on the forward strand.
GCCGCTGTGCTCACACAGACAGTACAGGAGGAGTGCAGAGAACCATCACGTGTTTCTCGACGCAAGCAGTGAATAGCCAGGCCTTTCCCTGGGAAGGAACAACCACGGGAAGGGCAGCATCCTATGAAGGAAAGCCACCTATGCCAAGCATGGTATCCATCCACAGCCAGATTCCTACTCCACACTGATGAGGGGCAAAAACCCCGAAACAGCTGTCTGTGGATGGATACCATGCTTGGCATAGGTGGCTTTCCTTCATAGGATGCTGCCCTTCCCGTGGTTGTTCCTTCCCGGGGAAAGGCCTGGCTATTCACTGCTTGCGTCGAGAAACACGTGATGGTGTCTCCGCAGCTTCTTTACATGCATCTGCATATTTCCCATAAGGGATGGGGGCAGTGTTCTGGAATCACTGCGTTGAGAAACACGTGATGGTGTCTCCGCGGTGTTGGATGTTTTGGTCTCCCCGAGGCCAATCATCTGTGCCTTTATAGTCTTTTTACCAGGCACTGCTCCTAATAGCCAGATTCCTACTCCACACTGATGAGGGGCAAAAACCCCGAAACAGCTGTCTGTGGATGGATACCATGCTTGGCATAGGTGGCTTTCCTTCATAGGATGCTGCCCTTCCCGTGGTTGTTCCTTCCCGGGGAAAGGCATGGCTATTCACTGGTTGCTTCGAGAAACACGTGATGGTGTCTCCGCAGCTTCTTTACATGCATCTGCATATTTCCCATAAGGGATGGGGGCAGTGTTCTGGAATCACTGCGTTGAGAAACACGTGATGGTGTCTCCGCGGTGTTGGATGTTTTGGTCTCCCCGAGGCCAATCATCTGTGCCTTTATAGTCTTTTTACCAGGCACTGCTCCTAATAGCCAGATTCCTACTCCACACTGATGAGGGGCAAAAACCCCGAAACAGCTGTCTGTGGATGGATACCATGCTTGGCATAGGTGGCTTTCCTTCATAAGATGCTGCCCTTCCCGTGGTTGTTCCTTCCCGGGGAAAGGCCTGGCTATTCACTGCTTGCGTCGAGAAACACGTGATGGTGTCTCCGCAGCTCCTTATAAAGCTGTGCCATATAGAATGCTGCTGCTGCTGCAATAAAAAAAAAAATCACATACTCACCTCTCTTGCTCAGGACGCCGGCGCTTTCAATATTTACCTGCTCCTCGTGCGGCTCCGTCTCCAGCACTGACGCTCAGCAGGGGGCGCGCACTGACTACGTCACCGCGCCCTCCGACCTGAGCGTCACTGCTAGAGGACGCTGGAGACGGAGCCGCACCGGAGCGAGGAGCAGGTAAATATCGCACAGCGCTCCCCTCCCCATATACTTACCTGCTCCCGGCGCGGTCCCTGCCGTCCCGGCTTCTCCCGACGCTGCATCTTCTTCCTGTATTGAGCGGTCACAGTTACCGCTCATTTTCAGTCATGAATATGCGGCTCCACCTCTATGTTGCGGTTTGCTGCATGAGTAGTCGCTGCGCCATATACATATGGTGTCTCCTGATTTTCATAGCTTGCAGCTGCGTTCTTGCTATATAATGCCTCTGTTCCCTGCCCACATCACTCCCTGACGAAGCGGAAAGCGAAACGTGCGTTGGAGTGGTGTGTGCAGGGCAGTGGCGTCCTGATACTGGTTGTTATTGTGGTTACTTTTCTGTGGCACTTGGTCTATATATTTGGCATATGGCACAAATTATTTTTGTTTTGATATTAAATATTGTGGTTTGAGGCAATATTAATTATCCATTATATATGGTTGCACTTTGCACAAAAATTTGTTTTTATATATATTTTTGCACTCAATTTTGTTGGAGATATTTATTCACTGCATTGTATGAATTTGTGGTTTTATTTTATTTATTAGCACTTTGCACTTTGATTATGGTTATGTAATGGATTTTTGCTAATAGATTATATGTGAATCACAGCATAATTTGTACACATATATTATATTGTATATATCATGCACATTGATTAAGTACACGGATTGCCAGTTTCTTTTGTGCCAATCAGTTTCAGTATGCCCTGTGCATACATAGGTTTTGTCGTTGACCCCCCCCCCATATTCGGTCATATTTATTTTAATTATTTGGTTATTAATTTTTAATAATAAATATATAAAAAAATGTTTTATAGATATCAACATCAATAAAGTTTCCATTTTTAAATATGGTGATATTTTGACTATGTCTAAATAAAATATTATTTATTATCTAAATTGGTCTGATTAATTTTTTGTGAGGTTATATATTTTAGTTGTTTGTTTATGACAATCTTCCATGTAACTTGGTGCAGCAAACAGCTCAAGATGTTTCCACCACTTACCTGCTAGCCACTACCCCGAAACAAGGTTCCTGCCCACCACAGAGGCCCTCTCTATCTTACACAGAATGAAAGGGAGAAAGTCCTTAAATAACCTCTGCTTCTCAAACTCTGTTTACCCAGTCTTCTTAGGTCTCCAAGACAACAGACAAACTATAACGGGCTATTCCCAAAATTACAAGTTTCCTCTATTTCATTGCTGGAAAAAATAGCAGATAATTGAAACACAGTCCATTGCATTGAACATAAGTCCATGTGAGGGTGGGAAACATAAAAATCGCATGGACATCCATCCCAGTGTTGGGGCCTGACAATAAAATACAATGGCATATGGAAACATACAGTGCAAAAGAAAAAGGCAAAATTGAAGGGGCAACATGCCCAAAATATTGATTAAAGCATAAATAATAACAGGATGGCACATTCACCCTCTTACAAGACCACTACTTTGTGTTAGGTGACAGACCGCTATTTGGCTGCATCATCCCTGTTGAGCTACTTTGTTGAGACCCGCTGGAGTTTGCAGCTGATAAGGTGATGACTTGATCCCTCACTTAAAATGGTAATTTTGGTATAGGTTTGAACGTTCGGGAGACTTTCACAAAGGCACTGCTGTCCTGTGCCCTGTTTGCTATACTCCCAACCTCTGGACCAGATCATAACCCTAAAGCCACATTAATTATCTTTCTGTCTTGTTTTTGTAGTAAATCTATTTTATTTTAAAGTGGTTGTCCACTACATGTTATAATGTCCAATCAATTTAAGCCTTGTAAATAAGTCTCTTTGTAAACACATACTGCTGCCATATGTGCCTCTGAGCGGCGCTATCGCTAACTACTCAGTCCACATCATGTGACCCCAGCTGCAGCTGCCGCTGACATCCACTGCTGTGAAGTTCCAGAATCCCTTGCATCACCCAGGTGACCCAGTCGCAGGCATCTCCCCTGATTGACTGGGCTGTGGGTGGTGTTTCACTGAATGTCACAGACCAGTATCCAGCAAGTCCTCTGCTATCATTGGCCACAAGTGTACTCTGGATACTTGGCTGTCATGTGCTGTGAAATTTCGCCCACAGCCCAGTCAATCAAGTAGGGTGCCTCCTAATGGGTCATGCCTGGGTGATGTGAATGATTCTTGAACTTGACATCAGCGGCGACTGCAGCCAGGATCACATGATGCGGACTGAGCGGTCACTGTTTGTTAATCTTTCATTGCCTGGCCTTGGTCCTCATTCTGACCATCTGTTTGTTTAACCCCTTTGCTCTGATCCGCTATATTCCTTGCATTTTTACGTCAGACCGTTACCTGATTATGCCATTGTCTCTTCCTTCTGTTTATGAGGTACCCTCCTGGCTTCACTTTGTTCTGCTGTAGCCAATGACAGGTTGTCTTTGCCATGTGTTTTGAATCGTTGTCATGTTGGAACGTCCAAGTACGTCCCATGCTCAGCTTCCAGGCTGATGAGTACAAATTTGCCTTCAGTATTTTCTGATAACGTGTTGCATTCATCTTTCCTTCAACTTTGACAAAGTTTCCTGTATCTTTGTAGCTCACACATCCCAAAACATCAGCAATCCACCTTCATGCTTCATGGTAGGAATGGTGTTCCTTTCATCATAGACCTTGTTGAACTCTCTCCAAATGTAACATTTATGGTTGTGGCCAAAAGTTCAATTTTGGTCTCATCACTCCAAATTACTTTGTCCAGAAGTTTTGAGGCTTGTCTCTGTGCTGTTGCCATGATCCAGTCTTGGGTTTGTTTCAGATTATTCTCTCCCTGGGATGGTCATGCGGGGGTTAATCTTCCTTGCCTTGTTTTGGGATCTGTCTGACTATTTCTGTCACGCGGCTACCGCAACAGAGAGGTTCCAGAGAACCGCAGCGCTCTGGGCCTCGTTCACACACAGTGAACAGAAGCTCTTCACCTATATTCTGACCTGGCTGCTTTGTGCCAGCAGTGCAGGAGTTAACCTTATTGCTGAGTTGCTGAGAGCTGGGTCTCTCTAAGCTGAAGTGGATTTTGTAATCTGATCCTCTATGACCCAGTCCTGACTTCAGCTATTGTCAGTGATCAGTTCGGCTGCCTGACTTGGAGGTTGAAGGAACGTAGTGTTGGTGTTGGAGGTTTATTTACAGAGATTGGTGTCTGCAGTTTTGGTTGCATGTTTAACCTGTTTTCCTTCCTAGTTTATTCCTTCTCTTCCCTTCTCTGTGTTTCCTCTGTGGTTGTGTGAGCATTTGGTGAGTTTGAGACTTTTAATTACCTTGTCTGTATACCCTGTTATTTGTTGTATTATTACACTGGTGCAGTCCACCTCCTTTGGGGGGAGAGGGGGCCACTGATAGGGCCTGCAAGGAGACGGGGATACGCTGGCGGCTCGGGCCTCCTAACCATCATAGGTACCCCGAGATAAGGGAAAGCCAGGGCCCCATTTTAGTGGCAGGGACCGGTGTGGGTCCCAGTACGCCGTCCTGCCCCTTTAACGCCACTTACGGCGTGACAATTTCAGTCTGCTGTTACCTGCAAGCAGTGTCCGTTTTAGTTTCTGTCTCTGGCTTGAGCAGTTGCCCCTTTATACCCTGATTTGTCCTCTGCCCATTTACCTAGGTCCCGTTCCTGTGTTCCCCTGTGACTTCGCTCATTGTAGTACTCGCTCTCCGTGTTGTGACCCCTTGGTATTTGACTTGGCTTGTCCTCTGACCTGTTTGACTGTCTTGCATCTCTGGCTTTCCTGCTCCTGATCGGCTCTAACTTTTTGGCTTGTTTCTGACGTGTACTACTGTGACCTCTGGTACTTCATTCCCTCTCTGTTGCTGACCCAGCTTTTTCTGACTACTCTTTCACCACCTAGTGGCTTCTGCCTGCTGCTCTGTGATTTCCCTGTGAGCATACCTGTTTCCTTCACCCGCACCCCCTGTTGGAGGTTGTATACAACTGCGCTTCAGCAGGCATTACAGCTGTTTTGCGTATTGTAGGTGAGATACTTTGTGCTATTTGCACAGTAATGGCTTTCTTCTGGTGACTCGACCATGCAGCTCATTTTTCTTGAAGTCCCTCCTTATTGTGCATATTGAAACAGCCACACCACTAGTTTTTAGAGAGTCCTGTATTTCAGCTGATGTTATTTGTGAGTTTTTCTTTGCATCCCGAACAATTTTCCTGGCAATTGTGGATGACATTTTTGTTGGTCTACCTGACCGTGGTTTTGTTTTTACAGAGGCCCTGATTTTCCATTTGTTAATTGCAGTTTGAATGCTGCTGACTGGCATTATCAATTCCTTGGATACCTTTTTGTATCCCTTTCCTGCTTTATACAGCTCAACTACCTTTTCCCATAGATCTGTTGACAATTCTTTTGCTTTCCTCATGACTCACAATCCAGAAATGTCAGTGGCTGGATGAAAGATGCAAGAGTCTGTCTGGATCCTAGAAACTCACTCAGCTTTTATACACAGACTGATTACAAGCAAACAGGTCATAGGCGAGGATGTTACATTTAGTAGCCATTCAAACCCATTTGTGTCAACTTCTGTGCATGTTATCAGGCCAAACTCACCAGGGTATGAGAACTTTTGATCAGGATCATTTGGATGTTTTGGGTTGTCATTTTGATTTAAAAAGAGAAAGCACAGTAGTTTAACAATAAATGGCTTCACCCAACCACTAACCATGAGTGGAGAAAACGTTTAGGTGTTATCATTCATATTCTCCGAAAAAAGGTCAAGAAAGCAGAAATTCTGCAGGGGTATGTAAACTTTTGAGCACAACTGTATATACGAGTGTATACAAGTACATAACATTGGAGACACAGGGACTGGTGTATATACATCACATAGGAGATGCAGGGGCTGATGTATATATATTGCATAGGATACACTGTGGCTGATACTTGTGCATCACTAGAAGACACTGGGGATGGAGCAAATACATTATAAAGGAGACACTGGTGCTCCAGCATCTCCTATTTGGTATGTATACATATACATATCAAATAGGAGATGCTGGAGCTGGTATATATAGAGCTCTGGCAAAAATTAAAAGACCACCACATCAAAACCCTGTCATGGACAGCCCAATCAACAGTCCTGAACCTCATTGAAAACCTCTGGAATGTAATCAAGAGAAGGATGGATAGTCACAAACCATCAAACAATGAACTGCTTCAATTTTTGCGCCAGAAGCAGTGAAAGCTGTGATTAAAAATCATGGTGATTCCACATAATATTGATTTCTGAACTCTTCCTGATTTAAAAAATTAGTAATGATTTTTCTAAATGATTATGAACTTGTTTTCTTTGCATTATTTGAGGTCTGAAAGCACTGTTTTTTTTCTAAGCACATAGGAGACAGAGTGACTGGTGTATACTGTATGTGTCACCCATGTGGTGTATATACATCAATCCCAGTGTCTCTTATGTGATACTAGATGGAGGCCCGATGCGATCGCATTGGGAGGGCGGTAATGCCATGATGGGGGTAGGCATGCGGCGCTGTTGTTGTGCTTGACGCCTACGCTTATATGCATTGTTTTTGTCCCAGCGATGCCGTTGCTCTTCAAGAGTCTCATATGCCCTTTGTTGTCTTCGACATTGTGCTTTTGCTGCTTTCCTTTCATTGTTATTGGCATACTTTTTATGAGGAGCCATGTTGGCGTTGATATTTGCTTTTTAAAGGGGTTTTCCCACGAAAGTTCATTTTAAAAATTGTCTGTGTCTGATCGTGTACCGAACATACCATAGCTCCTGGGCAGGGGAGGAAGCAAAAGACAATACTGACATTACAGCAGGAAATCGCAGAGGATACATTTTGTGAGGTAAAATATTTTTTAAAAACAGTCAGTGAAATATTTTACCTCACAAAATGAATACACTGTGATCCCCTACTGCAATGCCAGTATTGTCTTTTGCTTCCTCCCCTGCCCATGAGATGTGGTATGCTCCATACACGGTCAGACACAGTCAATTTTTAAAATGGGAAAACCCCTTTAATTTGACCGGCTTCCTCTGCCTGTAGACACGTCGTGCATCTGCCGCCAGGATCAGCCGAATGATTCACTGCACCTGCGCGTAATTTGCACAGGCGCAATAAATCAGACTGCCGCCATCTTTGTGCAGACAGATAGCGGCGGTCACATTAAAACTGCGCATGCACTCCTCCTGTACAAAGATGGCGGTAGTCAGTGAATCATTCGGCTGATCCCGGCGGCGTGTTTGCGAAGGTGCTCCGCTGGTGGTACCGCGCAACAGGCTGCATGAGTGTGTGAGTGTGAGAATGTGAGTGTGTGTGTGAGTGTGTGAGTGTGAATGTGAGTGTGAGAGCGTATGTGAGTGTGTGAGAGTGTGTGCGTGTGGTGCGTACGGCATATAGAGTGTGTGTGGTGCGATGGTGTTCCGCTGGTGGTACTGCGTAATAGGCTGGTACCAGCAGCAGTTTCCATATTGAGATACCCACCACTTGTGTGTCCCAATATGGTGGTCGGTGAACTTCCTCCGCTTGGAATTCTGGGATATGGTGACATCTGGACAGAACAGGAAATTAAAACATTACAAGGCAATTATATATATATACAGTGGGGCAAAAAAGTATTTAGTCAGTCAGCAATAGTGCAAGTTCCACCACTTAAAATGATGAGAGGCGTCTGTAATTTACATCATAGGTAGACCTCAACTATGGGAGACAAACTGAGAAAAAAAAATCCAGAAAATCACATTGTCTGTTTTTTAACATTTTATTTGCATATTATGGTGGAAAATAAGTATTTGGTCAGAAACAAAATTTCATCTCAATACTTTGTAATATATCCTTTGTTGGCAATGACAGAGGTCAAACGTTTTCTGTAAGTCTTCACAAGGTTGCCACACACTGTTGTTGGTATGTTGGCCCATTCCTCCAAGCAGATCTCCTCTAGAGCAGTGATGTTTTTGGCTTTTCGCTTGGCAACACGGACTTTCAACTCCCTCCAAAGGTTTTCTATAGGGTTGAGATCTGGAGACTGGCTAGGCCACTCCAGGACCTTGAAATGCTTCTTACGAAGCCACTCCTTCATTGCCCTGGCGGTGTGCTTTGGATCATTGTCATGTTGAAAGACCCAGCCACGTTTCATCTTCAATGCCCTTGCTGATGGAAGGAGGTTTGCACTCAAAATCTCACGATACATGGCCCCATTCATTCTTTCATGTACCCGGATCAGTCGTCCTGGCCCCTTTGCAGAGAAACAGCCCCAAAGCATGATGTTTCCACCACCATGCTTTACAGTAGGTATGGTGTTTGATGGATGCAACTCAGTATTCTTTTTCCTCCAAACACGACAAGTTGTGTTTCTACCAAACAGTTCCAGTTTGGTTTCATCAGACCATAGGACATTCTCCCAAAACTCCTCTGGATCATCCAAATGATCTCTAGCAAACTTCAGACGGGCCCGGACATGTACTGGCTTAAGCAGTGGGACACGTCTGGCACTGCAGGATCTGAGTCCATGGTGGTGTAGTGTGTTACTTATGGTAGGCCTTGTTACATTGGTCCCAGCTCTCTGCAGTTCATTCACTAGGTCCCCCCGCGTGGTTCTGGGATTTTTGCTCACCGTTCTTGTGATCATTCTGACCCCACGGGGTGGGATTTTGCGTGGAGCCCCAGATCGAGGGAGATTATCAGTGGTCTTGTATGTCTTCCATTTTCTAATTATTGCTCCCACTGTTGATTTATTCACTCCAAGCTGGTTGGCTATTGCAGATTCAGTCTTCCCAGCCTGGTGCAGGGCTACAATTTTGTTTCTGGTGTCCTCCGACAGCTCTTTGGTCTTCACCATAGTGGAGTTTGGAGTCAGACTGTTTGAGGGTGTGCACAGGTGTCTTTTTATACTGATAACAAGTTTAAACGGGTGCCATTACTACAGGTAATGAGTGGAGGAAAGAGGAGGCTTTAAAGAAGAAGTTACAGGTCTGTGAGAGCCAGAAATCTTGATTGTTTGTTTCTGACCAAATACTTATTTTCCACCATAATATGCAAATAAAATGTTAATAAAACAGACAATGTGATTTTCTGGATTTTTTTTTCTCCGTTTGTCTCCCATAGTTGAGGTCTACCTATGATGTAAATTACAGACACCTCTCATCTTTTTAAGTGGTGGAACTTGCACTATTGCTGACTGACTAAATACTTTTTTGCCCCACTGTATATATATATATATATATATATATATATATAAGATCCAGTCCCAGTTTCTCCTAGGTGATGTTTATACATTTATACACCAGCTCCAGAGTCTCCTATGTGATGTACATCCATCTGCCCCAATTAATTCTATGTGATCTACAGCTCTGACAAAAATTAAGAGACCACTGCAAAATGTTCAGTTTGTCATATTTTTCTCTTTATAGGTATATTTTTGAGTAAAATGTAAATTGTTGTTTTATTCTAAATAATTCTGACATGTCTCCGAATTTCCAAGCAATAAATTTTGCATTTTTTTTCTGACAAAGAAAAATGGTGAAATTTTTTTTTTAAAAAACGGTGTTTTCAGACCTCAAATAATGCAAAGAAAACAAGTCATTTCTGGGGTGGCTGGATGCTGGTGTTTGTAGCCGGGGGTACCAATATCCTTGGCCCCTTCCTAGGCTTTGAATATCAGCCCACAGCTGTCTGTATAGCCTTTTCTGGCTATTAATTATAGGGGGACCCCACGTTGTTTTTTTGGGGGAGGCTCCCTATTTTAATAGCCAGTAAAGGCTAAATATACAGCTACGGGCTTATATTAATAGCCTGGGAAGGGGCCATGGATATCAACCCCTTCCTAGGCTATAAACAGTGACCCACAGCCACTGGCTTTCCCTCTCTGGCACAGAAAATTGCACAGGAGCCATTGCACAGGAGCCCATGCCATTTTTTTTCAATTTTTTAAAAATTAAACAGATTAAGGCCGGGCCAGGGTCACACTTGCTTGAAACTCGCATGAGTCTTGCACCTCAATACCCAGCACTGCCGTCGGCACTCGGAACCGGAGTGTGCGGGTATGTGCACACGTTGCAGATTTGCCTGTGGAATTTTCTGCGCAGATTCTGCATCTCTTGGCAGAAAACGCCAGTAAAAATCCGAGCGGATTTGATGCGTCTTTTATGCGGATTTTCATGCGTTTTTTTCATGCGGATTTGTATGCGTTTTTGTGAGCTCAATTATGATTTATTATTTAACAAAAAGAAGAATTGTGATGTAATTTCTTGTCCAACCTCTTCATTGACATACTCCATTGAATAATAGTGTTTACACACACAGAAAGATAGATCTATAGATAGATAGATCTATAGATAGATAGATATGGGATAGATAGATAGATCTATAGATAGATCTATCTATCTATAGATCTATTTAAATCTATCTATAGATGTATCTATAGATCTATCTATTTATAGATCTATCTATCTACAGATCTATCTTTCCCATATCTATCTATCCATCTATCTATAGATCTATCATCTATCTATAGATCTATCGATCTATCTATCTATCCCATATCTATCTATCTATATATCTATTGATATATCTATCCATCTATCTAGAGATAGATATATCTACAGAAAGATAATACCAAGCCCGATGTTTAGTAATAAACATAATAAAATGGTACATAGAGTGAAATAAAGACACAGACAAAATCTAAATCACACTTGCGAGAAACTCGCATGAGTCTTGCACCTCAATACCCAGCACTGCTGCCGGCTCTTGGGACCAGAGCGTTCAGATGCATAGAAATACATGCAGCCGCATACTCCGGTCCCTAGTGTCGGCAGTAGTGTTGGGTATTGAGGTGTGAGTTTCTCGCAAGTGTGACCGCGTTCTTAAACGCAAGATCTGTTTAATTTAAAAAAATTTATAAAAAAGTGGGCTCCTGCACAATTTTATGTGCCAGGGAGGGAAAGCAAGTGACTGGGGACCAATGCTTATAGCCTAGGTTAATACCCATGAATCTTTCCAGGCTATGAATATCTGCCCGCAGATGTATATTTAGCCTTTACTGGCTAATAAAATATGGGGACCCTTCAAAAAAATGACATGGGTCCCCCTATAATTATTAGCCACAAAAGGCTATGCAGACAGCTGTGGGCTATTCATAGCCTAGGAAGGGACCATGGATATTTCCCTCCCTGGCTACAAACACCAGCACACAGCCGCCCCAGAAATGGCGCATCTCTAAGATGCATCAATTCTGAAATTTCTGAAATTTAGCCTTTCTCTTCCCACTGCCCTGTAGCGGTGGCATATGGGTAATATTTGTGGGGTTGATGTCACCTTGGAATTGTAAGGTGACATCAAGCCGGCTTAGTAATTGAGAGGCGTCAATAAGATACCTTTCCAATACTAATGCTATAGTTGTGAAAGGGTTTGTCGGGATCACACTCAGTCGGAGCAGCCTTTGGAAGTGGGGAATCACCAGAAATAATACACAAGACACGTCTTGTATAGTGTATCACTGGGAAGTCTCTGAAGCACGCCTGCCTTCAAGGTGCTATCCCTTCTTTATATAGTTGTTTCAGTAGGTTTAGTGGTTATACAAGTTTTGCATGTTTAAACAAAGAGACAAAACAGGAAAGAAAGAAAAGAAAAGAAAACAGTTTCGTGGGCGGCAGTTTCACAACAAACAGTACAAAGGCAATTCCACAGACAAGAAAAACAGGATTTCATACTATAGCTAAAATGTCTTTGAATGGACAGGTCAATATTTATCACAAATTCTTTTTTTTTTTTTTTTTGTTCATTGAGGTAATCATTTTTGTTCTGCTCTTCACAATCCCCCCTTTGACATATTCCATTCAAAACCTTGTCGATCATTTTAGTCATTCTTTTTGTGATATTACAAAAAAAAAACTTTATATTCTCGCATCCATTACACAAAATTTATTTGTGCATACCGAGATACCCTTGAGTACAACCTTGAATAATACATATATAATTACAATAACCATAACTGTATGTATTAGGCTTTGCATAATCCCGGTAACCCACCCACCGATCCCTCTGAACCAATTGGCCGGGTTAAGAAAAGAAAAGGTATCTGACCACCAGCTATCCTTATTTTGGTCATTGTCTTTGTCATACTGATCCCTGAGTCGTTGTACGTCTTTTAATTTAAATCTCATACTCATAGTACTATTCGGGTCTATATAATGACAGCAGGTGGGTCCGATGATTTGACACATACCCCCTTGTGAGGCAGTTAGGTAATCCAATACCAGGGTATGTTGGTTAGTGACTATTATAAGCTGATTCTGTACAGCTATACTAGTATTTAATATGTCCAATATATCCCAAATCTGATCATCTAGATAATCCGTGGCTCTAACTAATTTATCCCACATTTGTGTTAACATAGGATAAATAAAAATGGTACTAGCAATTTTGTTGGGAATTCCCATTTGTACTATATGCGGCCTCCCCGAGGGACGTGGTGAGTTATCTGCAGCTCTTTTACACAGTGTGTGCTTGGGCACAGCTTGCATATTCACTTGTTTATTTGAAATTATGAAAGTAGCCGGGGTTAGGCGTCCTAATGTACAAGTACCCTTTATACCTACGTGAAGCCATTTATATGCTCCTTCTCCGCATATCCAAAATGTACCCTCAGGCAGATCCCACAAAGCTGAGTGCTGCAATACCAATCTGTGAGCCAAATCCACAAAACTAGATACATTCTGAAGCATACACCAAGAGGGTTTTTGTCCCAAGGGGCTACAGTACCCGGCTGCGGGATTCCCACATACATGCATTCCGTTGACATACTCATTGGATTCATTACAAACCAGGTTCCCCGGCTTACTTGTACAACTGTCTGCATCACCTTGGGGGAACAACTCAGAATGTTCCCATTTTCTATTATGTATGTATCTTTCCAATACTGTAGGTTTGAAAGCATCAGAGGAAGGGGTGGTTGTACTGAAACTGAGCTGTAGATTTTCAGTGGGGACCTGTCCTAAATCAGTTAATCCAGTCTTATTCCTAGGTACCCATTTTCCTCCCTTGAATGCTAAATATTGTAAGTTGTCTATTTTTCCTGTAAGATTGCCCTGCCACCAAGGAAATTCTACCCATCCCACAATTGGTATGGCGATTGTAGTATTCCATAGTCTAGTATTGCCAGGTTGGTTGTTGGCCAGGTTGTCTGAACAATTAGGCCAAGCGAATATTTCTTCAGCTGACACGGGAACTGCTAGAAAAGGTATACTTGTGGCTGATACTGGTGAATGGGTACAGATCCAACAATCTGCCAGGGGTTGCGTATTATTTAACAAGTCATGCACTAATTTTCTATGATGTTGTACGAATCTATTGTTCAAAGGGGCTAGAGAATTCAGTCTTTCCCATGCCTCCGTTGAGGTTAACATTATTAACATCAATATCATGAGTCTTATACTGCTTTTTTGCAATGGCTTGCATGTATCCATGATGCCTTTCCTTCAAGCTTGACTGCTGTTGGAGTTGTTAACAGGACTTGGAAAGGTCCGTCAAATCTCGGTTCCAGAGTCTTTCTGGTGTGTCTTTTCACGTAGACTTGATCACCAGGTTCCAACTTGTGGCCTCCTTCGAGATTTTCTGGATCTGGAAGGGAAGCAAAAACTTGCGAATGCACTTTAGTTAAACGTTTTTGTAATTCTTGTACATAAGCAGTTAAAGTCTCAGTATTCAACATCAGTTGTTGTGGAAAATAACAACCCAAATTTGCTGCTCTACCAAAAAGAATCTCATGTGGTGACAGCTTAGCCTTCCCCCTTGGAGTGTTTCGGATGGAATACAGGGCAAGTGGTAGACACTCGGTCCAAGGCTTTCCTGTTTCTGCCATGGCCTTCTGGATTTTTAATTTTATTGTCCCATTTAATCTTTCCACTTTACCTGAACTCTGTGGATGATATGGAGTGTGAAACTGGTTTTCTACTCCCAACATTTTCATAACATTCTGGAATATTTCCCCAGTAAAATGGGTACCTCTATCTGACTCGATCACCTCAGGCATGCCGTAACGGGGTATCAGTTCATGTGCTATTTTAATGGCAGTAGTTTTTGCTGAGGCTTTACGAACTGGATAAGCCTCTGGCCACCCTGAGAACATGTCCACACACACAAGCACATATTCGTATCCATTGTACCTAGGAAGTTGGATGTAGTCGATCTGGAGTCTTTGAAAGGGATACAGTGGTCTTACATGATGCTTGGTTGGGGTTTTAATGGCCTGACCTGGATTGTGTGCCAGGCATATAGCGCATGCAGCACACATGTTCCGAGCAAAATTACCAAAGCCTGGAGCCAACCACCTTTCTTTTACCTTGAGCGTCATACCATTTGCCGACACATGCGTGGGTAGGTGGAGGTCACTTGCCACTGCGGGGTACCAGGCTCTGGGTAAACACAACAAAGTTCCTTTTTTCCATAATCCTTGCTGATCTTCTGCCCCTTTTTTCTGCCACTGCCCTCGTTCTTCGTCGTCTACCTGTTTCTGAGCTTCCTTCAATCTTTCCTCATCATCTTCAGAGCTATCTAGTGTGTGGGCATGATGTAAGGGTTTACGTGCTGCCTGTTTTGCTGCCTTATCGGCTTTATCGTTACCCCTGGCTTCCTCGGTGTCGAGTCTCACATGTGCAGCTACCTTTATCACCGCTATTTCTTTAGTTTCTTGTGCTGCCTCCAGAATCTGTCTAATGAGGGAGGCATGTTTAACAGGTTGGCCTGAAGCAGTCATATAACCTCTGGCTCTCCATATTACGCCAAAATCGAAAATAATGCCATGTGCATATCTAGAATCAGTGTATATGTTTGCTGTCTGATCTTTGGCTATTTTTAGAGCTTCAACTAATGCCGTAAGTTCTGCTTCTTGTGCAGACTGATTAGCAGGGAGAGGTTCTGCTTTCAGCACTTCATGCTGAGTTACTACCGCATAACCTGTATGAAATTGTCCATTCATATCTGCATATCTACTGCCATCTATGAAAAGTTCAAATGTAGCATTACAGAGTGGCTTGTCACGTACATTACATAAGCCCTGAGTCTCTTGTTCCATTAATTGTACACAATCATGCATTGACTTTGATGGGTCAAAGGAGTTGGAGAGTGCAGTTTCAAAGGAGTTGGAGAGTGCAGTTTCCTCAGGTATGGTACCCCCCTCAGACTCTAAAGGGAGCAAAGACGCGAGATTAAGAGTCTGAATCCTGGCAAAGGAAATGTTGGGCGGCAGTAGTAGGGAACATTGGAGACGGAGGTGTCTGGCCATTGAAATATGTTTAGGTTGGACCTGGTTAAGAATGCCATGTACATCATGAGTGGTCTGAACTAGAAGTGGGTGATCAAGAACAATCTCAGAAGCTTTATCTAATAACAGTGAAATTGCGGCTACTACTCTTACACAAGAAGGTGCGGCTCTAGCTACAGGGTCCAGATGAGCTGATATGTATGCCACAGGTCTCTGTTTGTTTCCATGTTTTTGTGTGAGCACCCCTGTAGCATGTGAGGATATCTCAGCTGCCATCAATTGAAAAGGTTTAGTGTAGTCTGGGAGTCCCAAAGCCGGAGCTGATACCAGTGCTGTTTTCAAAGAGGAAAATGACTGTTTAGCCTCTTCACTGAGTGAATATGGTGTGTTGGCAATACAGTCATATAAAGGCTGCATGAGTTGACTTGCATGTATGATCCACTGTCTACAGTGTGAAACAATACCTAGGAAAGCACGCAGCTGTTTGTGATTCCTGGGTTCAAGCATGTTACGTATGGCTTCCGTACGTTGAGGTGTGAGGTGTCTGATGCCCTGTGATATGCAGTGACCTAAAAACACGACTGTTTGTTGACAAGCCTGGAGTTTGTCTATTTACTTTACAGCCTTCTTGCGCTAGGAAAATTAAGAAATTAACAGTTGAGGTAACTGCCGTCTGTTCATCAGGGCAACAAATAAGTAAGTCATCTACATACTGTAGAATGACTACTCCTGGTTCTGGGATGAAATTTTTTTAGCACGGTCTGCATTGCTTCAGAGTACAAAGTTGGTGAGTGTACCATACCTTGTGGCAATCTTGTCCATGCTAATTGTTTACCCTTGAATGTAAAGGCAAACAAATGCCAACAGTTCTTATGTAGTGGCACAGAAAAAAATGTGTTTGATAAGTCAATTACCGTAAAATATGCAGCAGTGCTGGGAATTTGAGACAGTAAGGTATGAGGATTCGGTACCACAGGGGTGACCGGTGCCAAAACCTTATTGATTTCCCGTAAGTCGTGCACCATGCGATATTTCACCATAGTTTCTTTGGAGGACACTTTCTTTTTAACAGGATATAAGGGTGTATTGGCGGGTGACCTGATTTCTACCAAAACACCTTGTAACACATAATCCTGAATTTGTTGAGAAATCGCCTGTTCTTGCTGGGCGCTGATGGGGTATTGCCTAAGCTGAGGTAATATGGTTCCCGGGGCAGTTTCTAACAGTATAGGAGCTACTGATAAAAATCCTACATCAGTGTCTCCTTTTGCCCATAGGCTGTCAGGAACCCGAGACAAGTCAATTTTTGCTTGTTGAGTGTAAATTTCGGGAAAATCCTCCATTGCCTGTATTCTAACATATGGTTCCAGAGTTTCTGCATCTTCAGGGATGGTCAGCATAACTGTGCCATCTTCTCTAAAATGGATGTTTGCATGCATTTTACTTAAGACATCAGTACCCAACAAGCAGGTAGGTGCACCTTTAGCAAATAAAAATTTGGATACAAAAGTTTTAGGGCCAAAGCTCACATTTAAAGGTTTTGTAAAGGGCAACGCCTGAATTTTACCATCATACCCTTCTGCATATGTAACCTTTGAGGATATATTGTCAGGATATGGTAAAAAGTCCTGATTTAAAATGGAGGATGTTGCTCCCGTATCTATCAGAAAAGGTACATTTTTACCCTCAACTTCAACTTGTATTATTGGTCTTCTAGAAGGAAGAGAGACCTGCATAACTTTCAGTCATTCTGAGCTGTCTGTTTGATCAGGCACTGGGTTATTTATCCTATTTTTGGGTACAAAGGTTCCTGAATCTATATCTGTTTTTCTCTTCCTACATTCCCTTTGGAAATGTCCTGGCTTCTTACAGTAATGACAAGTAAACTTTTGATTAGCAGAGCCAGTATTAGCCTGTGCAATTCTTACTGGCTTAGAATTTTCTCTTAAGTCCATTTCTATCCCTACAGCTTTCTGTCTAGCCAGGTGTGGGTCTTCCAAGGTTCTCCAATCAGGGTTGCGGCCTTAAGCTTTTCCTTCACTTTTGGAGACAATCCATCTATAAAGGTTTTTGTAACTAACCTCATCATTCCTGGAGCGGTTAGATCCATGCCTTCATCTCTGAAATTATTTTCTACACTTAGATAATATTCGTCTACTGATTGTCCAGATTTCTGAGCCACCACTCCCGTTGTTCCTCTCTGCCTCTGTCTCTCCCTCATGAAAACCATTAAGTGATCTACAAATTGTGTACCTGATTCTATCGTTTGTAAGGCACCATCTCCTGCTTGGGGCCTATGTACCTGTAGATTCGCTAATAGCTCCTGGAAGAGTCCAGGAGTCATTTTCATTCTACATAATTCTTCTCCATCTGCCCAAACTCCAGCGTGAGTCTGCATAATTTGCTGTATATATTGTGCAAATCTAACTGGACACTGGGTGGGATCTCGTGCGTTATGCAAGAGAGACATGCCTTCAGCGGGGGACCAATTGAAATATTGTCGAGTTTGGTGATATCTAGTTCCCATTACTCCGTCAGCACCAGGTTCCCTAAAGGGTCTTGGTACTACCCTAACAGGGGCAAGTACAGCGCCATGTCTAGGTGTACCACAGGCTAGGCAATCATTTCTCCAGTCTGGATTTTGTTGTCCACAGTGCGGACATACCCATCCTCCTGGTCCGGCTAAACTTTGAGGTGGTGTTTGGAGAAAAGATGGGGCATGTGGGTTAAGGTATGGGTGTGGGGTATTTTTAGATTCCACATTTTGTTTTTTTCCACAGCCTGTGGGTCTAATACACCACTTTTTACTCTGTTGATTATATGTCCATCCCTCATTTTCTGCTACCCTAGAGACATCAATCAATGCTTGGATCTGATCTATCCATTTCTTGTCTCTGATTATGCCTTTTTTCCTTTCCTGAATTCCTTCCCATAGTTTTCTACTAAAAGCTTCTGCCCTAGTAACTCCAAACTTACTAAAAATCTTTTTCAGCCCCTTAGTGGCATCTTCACCACTTCTCTCCTTTATGATAGTATAGATATCTAATTCTTCTGGTTCCGACTTTGTTTGCTTATTCCCCATTTTCTTATCCTGAGCTTTCTTGCCCTAGGTGGCGTTTGGGTATGAGAATACCTCGTTACCTTCTTCCTAAGGAGCTAGGATGTCTTTTTCTTGCCCTAGGTGGCGTTTGGGTATGAGAATACCTCGTTACCTTCTTCCTAAGGAGCTAGGATGTTTAAACTGTGTTGATGTAAGAAAATCCTGATTCCTACACCTATAGCAAACAACACAAATGCAACCAGACAGAAAAAGAAAAAGAACATACAACGTATCTTGTCCAAGGCTAATTTATCTGTCCTGGGCTTATACTATCACATACAACATATTCTTGTCCCAGGCTAATTTATCTGTCCTGGGCTCATACTATCATACACTTATCCGTCACCAGGTTTTTGTCAAAGACAGGATCAGAGATTGAACATAGGCGCGGAGGTCTCCCCGAAAGGACGCAACCACGTTGCCCAGTGGGACAGTCACTTCTTCTGTTTCAACCCCCTGGGCGGCTTATAGGGCTATTCCTAACTTCCACACACCTTCTATTCACATTCACTCTCATTCAATGCCGTACTCCGTGAGGTGATCAATTCCTAAATAGTTCAAGAACCCGAGCCATAGGTATCCTCCTCTACTAGAACTACCCGCTAAAGAACACGACACAGAAAATCTTACGGACAGTGCAGGGCAGATATAAGAGATCTAACAGTGTCTCTTACCTGGCCAGGTTTTTGTTCATCTGCCGTCCATTATCCCAGATTCTCTTTTCGTTCGTATTCTGCCGGTGTTCTTGAAGGAATACACAGACCTCGGGTCCCTGTTCGGGCGCCAGGAAATGTCGGGATCACACTCAGTCGGAGCAGCCTTTGGAAGTGGGGAATCACCAGAAATAATACACAAGACACGTCTTGTATAGTGTATCACTGGGAAGTCTCTGAAGCATGCCTGCCTTCAAGGTGCTATCCCTTCTTTATATAGTTGTTTCAGTAGGTTTAGTGGTTATACAAGTTTTGCATGTTTAAACAAAGAGACAAAACAGGAAAGAAAGAAAAGAAAACAGTTTCGTGGGCGGCAGTTTCACAACAAACAGTACAAAGGCAATTCCACAGACAAGAAAAACAGGATTTCATACTATAGCTAAAATGTCCTTGAATGGACAGGTCAATATTTATCACAAATTCTTTTTTTTTTTTTTTTGTTCATTGAGGTAATCATTTTTGTTCTGCTCTTCACAGGTTAAATAAACACACAGACAGAATAAAGTATTTTAATGAAATAAAACACTACACAGTTTGCCATTTTTATTATTACGCCTAATCCATGCAACACCCTCGATCTCCTGTAATAAAATAACATGATAAACCAACACAAATACTCTCTAGTCCGGTGTAGTCCATTTAATAACGAGTGCCCCACAGGAGATGTGACCGCTCTACAGGGCCTCCAGTGACACACTGACAGGAGGTAATGGCTACTGCAGTGTTATCACTGAGGGTTCAATGAGTTCAGGCTCTCACTTTACGGCACTGCTGCATGAGAATTTTCCCACGCAGCAGTGCTGCAAGTGACAGTATGAACTCTGCTGAAGTCACGGCAGTGGAAGGATACAGTGCAGAGGATTATCTCCTGTAATTGTATCACCGGAGCCCCTGGAGAGTGGTCACATCGGCAGATGTGACAGCTCTCCACGGGAGATCATCATGGGACACTCGTTATTAGTTGGACTACATCGGAACAGGGAGTATACTGTTGGTTTATTATTTTATTTTTTTACAGGTGATCGAGGGCATCGAGGACTAGGTGATTGGTGAGTATGTACTGTATGTGTATATGTATGTGCTGTATGTCTATATGTATGTACTGTATGTGTTTTGGGGTTCTTTTTACACTTGAACACAGTAGCCTGATGATGGGACTACTGCTGTCCCATCATCTGGCTAGCTGTCTCTGTAGCAGGCATAGCCAGATGGGACTAGTAGTCCCATCAAACGATGCCTGCCTACAGACCCGCACACACACACTCACACACAGACACACACACAGCCCCGCAGACCCCCGCAGACACACACAGATACACACAAACACCCGCACACAGACACAAACATTTTAAACGCACACACATAGTCTCTGCCCACACACTCTTCCTCCTCCCAATCTGCAGCATTTCTTGCAGGCAACTCTGCAGCAAAACCGCAGGTCTTTTTAAACCTGCGGTTTTGCTGCAGATTTGCCTGACTCAATGGTAGTCAATAGGTGCAGAAATGCTGTAGATCCGCAAAAAGAATTGACATGCTGCAGAAAACAAAACGCTGCAACTCCACGCATTTTTTTCCGCAGCATGTGCACAACAATTCTCAATTTCCCATTGACTAACATTGCTTGTGCACTAAACTGTGGATTTGATGCAATTTCGCGAGTCCAAAAACGCTGCGGAAACGCATCAAAATCCACAACGTGTGCACATAGCCTAACTCTATGCTATTCTCCTGCCCGGCAGAGCATCTCACCTATAGGGTAAAGGCACACTAGGGTATGCATTATCGGACCAATTTTGATGCATGACAGTCGCGCGAGTGCTTTCCGTATGGTCATGCAAGTGTTATGAGATTTTGCATTTTTTTCTCAGCTAACATCAGTGTGATATCTATGTGGTGTTGGTGTGCAATGCGTTTTTAACATGGTCTTTCCCATGCTAAAGTTCGAAAAGAGAAGACAGACAGTTAAGATAGATAGATAGATAGATAGATAGATAGATAGATAGATAGATAGATAGATAATGGATAGATAGATAGATAGATAGATAGATAGATAATGGATAGATAGATAGATAGATAGATAGATAGATAATAGATAGATAGATAATGGATAGATAGATAGATAGATAGATAGATAGATAGATAGATAGATAGATAGATAGATAATGGATAGATAGATAGATAATAGATAGATAGATAGATAGATAGATAGATAATGGATAGATAGATAGATAGATAGATAGATAGATAGATAGATAGATAGATAGATAGATAGATAGATAGATAGATACTAGAAAAGGTAAATCGGACTTACCAGTCTCCCGCCAATTAACCTTCATCCATATTCACTGCGTTGACTGGCATATTATTCTCCTACCCTGCAGAGCATCTCACCTATAATTCTATACTATTCTCTGTTCTGCAGAGCATTTCACCTATAATTCTATACTATTCTCTGTTCTGCAGAGCATTTCACCTATAATTCTATACTATTCTCTGTTCTGCAGAGCATTTCACCTATAATTCTATACTATTCTCTGTTCTGCAGAGCATCTCACCTATAATTCTATACTATTCTCTGTTCTGCAGAGCATTTCACCTATAATTCTATACTATTCTCTGTTCTGCAGAGCATTTCACCTATAATTCTATACTATTCTCTGTTCTGCAGAGCATCTTACCTATAATTCTATATTATTCTCCTGCCCTGCAGAGCATCTCATGTATACCTGCATACTATTCCCCTGTCCTGCAGAGCATTTAACCTATAGATCTATGCTGTCCTCTGTCCCGCAGAGCATCTTACCTGTAACTCTCTACTGTTTTCCTGTGGGTATTCATGTCTGTGGGCACTTTTCACATATCATGTGAACACCTTGCACCTGAAATATCATAGATCTGAAACTTTGTGATGCTGCAATTGACCTATCCCAAACTGGTATCAGTAAAAACAAATGCTAAGGGTGCAAACAGTAAGAACACACACAGCGCCAGATGCCAAAAAATTAAAATGTTACGGGTCACGGAATGTGGTGACACTAGCAAAATGGGTTTTTTTTGCTACTAATTTCCCCAAAAATTTTGCCAATTAAATAAAAAAAAACTATAAAGACCTGGAGAATCATACTGCCACGTCAGTTTTAACATATGGTGAATAAGGTAAATAAAAAACTTTTTTTGCTATTTCAATGCACTTGGATTTCTTTCCCCATTTTCCAGTACACTATATGGTCAAATCAATTATGTAATTCAAAAGTACAACTCGTCCCACAAAAAGCAAGCCCTCATACGGCTATGTAGACAGGAAGAAAAACTTATGACTCTTGGAAGAAGGGAAAGACGTAAATGAAAAAATGGAAAATTGCAAGGTTGTGAAGGGTTTAAAAATGAATTAATGTGTAACCCAAAATTAAGCCATTAAAAAATACAACTTATTCTGCAAGAAAACAAGTCCTTTTATGGCTACACCAAAGGGGGAATCAAATGTTGTTTATCATTTTTATTGAATATGGCTCCTGAAATATGACAATAAAACAAAAATGTGTGGTCATTAAGGCGAGAGATATTCAATAATGTGCGCAGTTTCTGTTGAGAAACCTATTGACAGATTTGCTTTAATTTAGTGAAAAACTAAATAATTTGACAATGTTGCCATCTGCTGGTACAAAGTGGTATAGCAAAGATCACATAATCGAAATGATATTTTGCATAATGTAATCGTATTAATCATTTAATTCTCTCTGTTCTTTTTGGGATTTTTTATCCATGTTTGATCAGTGACTGACAGCTAGCAATCAGTGATAGAACCGCCCCCTAGACCGAAGATCCCAGAAAGAACAGAGGATTAAATTATTAAACCACAAGTTATGGGAAATCTTTCCTTACAAAACTATATAACAATCTACTCAGCAAATCCTGCTCTATAACATGATGCCTGCAGATTGGGCTGCATTTTCATGGTGACTGACAGAGGTGTACCACTAATGGCGACAAGTCCCGGGGCCCTTACAGAGTTCGTGAGTTGGAGGGTCCCGGTGCCAAGTGGCACTGTTCCACCACCTGTTGTCGCAATTTCAATGATATCTGTAGCCGTAGGATGTAGTTTGTATTTTTTTTTATTGTCAGGACTTGTTGGGGAGGTGATGCCTTGTGTGCTTATTGGGGGCTTCTAGGCTATCATACTGTTTGTGGCAGTCTCCATACCAAGTTGGATCTTATGGTGGCCTTTATACTGAATGGACATAGTATATGTGTTGTGTGAGAGGGCCCTACAACTACATGTTGGAGGTGTAAGGGACATCATGTTATGTGAGGGTCTGGGGTGTTCTCATACTTTGTAGAGGGCTGTGGGTGACATTACGTGAGGGGACCCTCGCTAGGCATGTGGGATGTGTGGCAGAAATAATATTGTGCGTAGGAGCCCTTTTACTATGTAGAGGGTTGTGGGACCCTCATACTGCATGTTGGAGCTGTGACACAGGGCCGGCTCCAGATTTTCTTGGGGCCCCAGGTGAACGAGTCTCAGTGGGCCCCTTTTACACATACCATGATCATGAGGCACAGATACGGCAGATAAATATAGGTATACAACACAGGGCCCAGAAGACGACATGGGCGTCTGATTTCTCCTACTCCTGCACTGATTAGAAGCACTGCATCTTCGTATTAATCTATGTAAATTTATTTTGGCAGTGCAGGGGTTAATATGCTCAGTTGAGAGCTCCTGAAGTGTTTTGGCTCTCAGCTGTGCACTGTTAGCCACTTCCAACTCCTATATAAGCTGGCACCTGGCAAGCACTCATTGTCAGAGCTAGCTTATGCTGCATGGCTGGAGGTTGTCGGTGGTTATTGGAGAAGGTGGTGGATGGGCTTATCTGTATAGGTTTTGAGTGTGTGATAATTCCCTTTCTTCCCCTACTTTGTTGTAACTCCATTCTCCACTCCATGGTGTATCACTCTGTTATTTCTGTGTGTGTGTATTTGTATGTTTGGCATTTTTCAATACGCTTGTTCGTATTATCTTGTTAGTCTAGTTGGTGTATTACGGTACACTACTACTCCCCTCTTCCCTGGGTAGGGAAGGGATACAGACTAATGGCAGAATTCAGGAGCTAAGGCAAGGTACATGGCACTGACATCTTCACCACCAGAAGGAATCAGGGGAACAGGGCGAGCTAGGGCACACTTAGCGTTAGGGACAGGGAAGGAACCCCTGGTCCCATGACAACTGACAACAGAGTTGTGACTTTAGCTCTGACAGAAACAGTTTTTTTTATCTATTATGGATCCTACCACAGCTCTGGCAGGGCCACTACAGCAGCTCAGCTTGGCAGATCTACACACTGTCGCTTTTCAGTACCCTAACACATCAGGTTTGGGGACCATGGCTCCCAGGAAACCATTATAGCAGCCCAATCACTTTCCCTGACAGGTTCTCTGGGGGATGTAACAAGTTTGTTGTGTTCAGGGAAGGCTATAAATTATACTTCAGGTTACATCATTGTTTCTTGGGAACTGAGGAGCAACGGTTGGGGGATAATAATTTTGCTCCTTCAGGGTCATCCCCAAGCATGAGCATTGTCTCTACGGTTTCACTCCCAGTCGCTCCAGATGGTGGATTAACTTTTTCTGGTGCTGGGTAATATATATGATGACCCAGCTTCAGCAGGGAGACCGGCCAGCGGAGGAGTATTGCTCCGAGTTTCGGAGATGGTCCACTGACACTAAGAGGAATGACACTGCGCTCCGTAGCCAGTTCTGTGAAGGGCTATCAGTAAGGGTAAAGGATGCTGTAGCCCGGTATGAGACTCCAGCTTCTGTTGAGATGGCCACGTCTTTGGCTATCCAGGTGGATTGCCAGCTTTCCCAGAGACATGAAGAGACACCCCAATGTGCAGGAGGTCTGGGGCCAAGGTAAACCTTGTCTGAGTCATCTGAGGATCCCATGCAGTTGGGAGGGTCAGCTTCTTCTGGAAAGCAGTCTGTTGTTCTGCGGAAAGGGGCAGTATGTGTTTTTCTGTGGTAGAAAGGGCAATTTCGTGGGCATGTGTCCTTCCCTATCTCATGGTAAACAGCCGCCGGGAAAACTAAGAAGCCCGGGTTGCAGGGAGGTTAGCAATCCGGGTGTACATATCTCCTCTGTGGGTAGAGCACAAATTTTTCTGTTGGCTGAAATCCATCTGGGAAAAAATAAGGTGGTTATTTCTGACTTTCTGTACAGAGGGGTGGGGTTTAACTTAATCAATGCTAGGTTTGTCCAGGCCCAGGGCCTCAAACCACATACACTGTCCAGACCTATATCCATAATCACCATCGACTCCACACCCTTAAGACAGGGGTATTTTACTCAAGTTGTCTGAGGGTTACATCTACTGGTAGGGCCCATGCACTCAGAAGGTATTGACTGTTATTTGCTAGAGGGTCTGCCCTCTCCCGTGGTTCTTGGACTTTTTTTGACTCACTCTGCACAACCCTGTGGTAGATTGGCAGACTTGGGAAGTGGTAAAGTGGAGTGAGTATTGTCAAGGACGCTGCTTTGGCATCCAGCATGCAAGGGTGGATACCTAGTCTGTGCCTAAAGGCCTGTCGGACTTGGGGATGTGTTTTCGGATCAGGGGTGCCAAGAACTTTCTCCCCATTGTCCTTATGATCACGCCGTTAATCTTGCCTCTGGTTCCAAGCTTCCTTAAAGCACACTATGCACTGTCTCTGGTCCAGAGAGGCAGATAATGAAGGACTATATCATGGAAAGTTTGGCAAAGGGTCATATCAGACCATCCTCATCTCCCATTGCTGCTGGGTTTTTCTTTGTAAAGAAGAAAGACGGGGGTTTATGCCCCTGCCTAGATTTCCTCAAACTCAATCAGATCGTGGTCCAGGATCCGTATCCGCTCTCTCTCATCTTGAACTTCTTTAATCAGATTGTAGGAGCAAAATGGTTTTCTAAGTGCATCTGGAGGGGTGTATAATCTCATTCATATTAAAGAGGGGGATGAGTGGAAAACCGCTTTCAATATGCCTGAGGGACACTATGAGAACCTTGTGATGCCATTTGGGTTGACGAATGCTCCCGTTGTCTTTCGGCACTTTCTAAATTACATCTTTAGTCACCTGGTAGGTATATTTGTGGTACTCCATCTTGATAACATATTAATGTATTCATCTGACCTTGCGTCACATCATGTACATCTCAGGCAGGTCTTACAGATACTTAGAGACAATAAATTATTTGTCAAACCAGAGAAATGTATGCTCTTGGTTGAGGAGATCACTTTTCTAGGATATGTGTTATCGTCCACCGGTTTTCCCATGGATCCAGCGAAAGTCTGGGCGGTACTGGATTGCGATCATCCTGAGGATTTGAAGGCATTACAAAGGTTTTTGGGTTTGTCATCTACTAAGTTCATCAAAAACATTTTGGTAGTGGCCAAACATCTGAGGGATATGACTAGAAAAGGGACAGACTTTTCCAAGTGATCTAGTTTGGGCAGGGAAGCATTCGATACCTTGAAGGAGTGTTTTGCATCTGCGCCGAATCTCATACAGCCTTAAGTCACTCAGCCTTTTATTGTAGAAGTTGACGCGTGTGAAGTGGGGGTGGGGGCTGTATTGTCGCAGGGTGCGTCTCCTGGTAAATGGCATCCATGTGCATACTTTTCTAAAAAAAACTGTCATCTGCGGAGAGAAATTATGACATTGGTAACAAGGAACTCTTGGCAATCAAATGGGCCTTTGAAGAGTGGCATCGTTTTCTGGAGGGAGTAATTCATCCAGTTATGGTAATCACGGATCATAAGAATCTCATAT
Source organism: Ranitomeya imitator (assembly GCF_032444005.1). Taxonomy (NCBI): domain Eukaryota; kingdom Metazoa; phylum Chordata; class Amphibia; order Anura; family Dendrobatidae; genus Ranitomeya; species Ranitomeya imitator. The sequence continues at coordinate 60,098,801 of NC_091289.1, forward strand.
ATCTAGAGTCTGTGAAACGTCTAATGCATCGACAGGCAATTTGGACACTGTTCTTCACCAGGTTTAACTTTTTTTGTTATATACAGTTGTGCTCAAAAGTTTACATATCCCAGCAGAATTTTTGCTTTCTTGACCTTTTTTTCAGAGAATATGAACGATAACACCAAAACTTTTTCTCCACTCATAGGTAGCCCGGAAGCTGCGCATGGGACGTACTTGGACGTTCCAACATGACAACAATACAAAACACAAGGCTAAGTCTACCTGTCATTAGCTACAGCAGAACAAAGTGAAGTTTCTGGAGTGACCATCTCAGTCTCCTGACCTCAATATCATTGAGCCACTCTGGGGAGATCTCAAGCGCGCAGTTCATGCTAGACAGCCCAGGAATTTGCAGGAACTGGAGGCTTTTTGCCAAGAAGTGTGGGCAGCTTCATCATCTGGAGAAAATAAAGAACAGCCTGGCTGTGCTGGGTGTTGATGCTGGCCCTGCTGTGAGGAACATCATATTGAGTGTGGGGGCCCTAATACTTTATGGGGGCTGTTGGTGACATAATACTGTGTGTGAGGACCCTCATACTGACTGTGGGATCTGTTGGGGACATCACATCGTGTGTGGGGGACCTCATAGTGTCTGTGGAGGCTGTGGGGACCATTGTGCATAAAGGGGCTGTGTGGCCTCCATGCTATACAGTTAAAACCAGACGTTTAGATACACTATATATAAAGACACATCTGGATGTTTTTCTCAATATCTGACATGAAATCAGAATAAACTTTTCCCGTTTTAGGTCAATTAGGATTACCATAATTATTAATATCTGCCAAATGCCAGAATAATGAGAGAGAATGTTTATATAAACTTCTAGTTTCAACTGCATATGCCTAATGTTGCTCAGAATTACAAAAATATACTCTATTCAAAAGAAGAATTTGTACATGGCATATCGATTCTAGGTGGTGATTTTAATATGGTTGTAGAACCTAGTCTTTTCTAGGCATTTCTAGTGGTCTATCTCATCATTTTTGCGCAAGGCAAAAAAAGATTGTTTATAACCATCAGTTTATGGACTCTTGGCACGTTCTCCTTCCTGTAGTGTTCTTTTGACTTAACCAATTTGTGAATATGTAACACAAACTGTTATATTTTTATTTAAACAATGAAATTAAGATCTGTTAAGGGATGTAAAGATTGAAAATATTACTTTTTCTGATCAGGCTCAGGTGACTGTTCCTTTAACATTTCCTACCCTGTAATCTAGGCAATGGCAGTGGAAACTGAATTTCAGCTCTGCTGGGTGACCATACTGTGACCCAAGACAACCTGAGGAAATATTTCTATAATAACATATAGAGACATGAATCCATGTATTACATGGAAAGCCCATAAATGTGTAATAAGACGGGGTGCTGATTAAACATGATACTAGAGGTAAGATTGAACGATCACAGGCACTTGAGGCCTTTTATGGCCAGATCCTAGATTTTCAAAATAATGAAAAAAGCTGCAGTAGAGGCATACCTCCCAACTTTTGAAGATGGGAAAGAGGGACAAAGTTTGCGGCGCACTTTGTGCGCTGATGCAAATTTTAGGCCACGCCTCTGACCACACCCATTCATAATTAGTCACAACCATATCCACGTCCCAATCACACCCATTTAGCACTGCTGATCACATTGTTTCATATACAATAATTATAAACAAAAAAATATGGCCACACAGTGCTCCATACTGTATAATGGCCACACATGATGTTCCATACTGTATAATGGCAGCACATGATGCTCAATAATGTATAATGACCACACATGATGCTCCATACTGTATAATGAACACACATGACCCTCCATACTGTATAATGACCGCACGTGATGCTCCATACTGTCTAATGACCGCACATGATGCTCCATACTGTCTAATAACCGCACATGATGCTCCATACTGTATAATGACCGCACATGATGCTCCATACTGTATAATGACTGCACATGATGCTCCATACTGTATAATGACCGCACATGATGTTCCATACTGTATAATGACCGCACATGACGCTCCATACAGTATAATGACCGCACGTGATGCTCCATACTGTCTAATGACCGCACATGATGCTCCATACTGTGTAATGACCGCACATGATGCTCCATACTGTATAATTACTGCACATGATGCTCCATACTGTATAATGACAGCACATGATGCTCCATACTGTATAATGACCGCACATGATGCTCCATACTGTATAATGACCGCACATGATGCTCCATACTGTATAATGACCACACATGATGCTCCATACTGTATAATGGCCACACATGATGCTCCATACTGTATAATGACCACACATGATGCTTCATACTGTATAATGACCGCACATGATGCTCCATACTGTATAATGACCACACGTGATGCTCCATACTGTCTAATGACCGCACATGATGCTCCATACTGTATAATGACCGCACATGATGCTCCATACTGTATAATGACCGCACATGATGCTCCATACTGTATAATGACTGCACATGATGCTCCATACTGTTTAATGACCGCACATGATGTTCCATACTGTATAATGACCGCACGTGACGCTCCATACAGTATAATGACCGCACGTGATGCTCCATACTGTCTAATGACCGCACATGATGCTCCATACTGTATAATGACCGCACATGATGCTCCATACTGTATAATTACTGCACATGATGCTCCATACTGTATAATGACAGCACATGATGCTCCATACTGTATAATGACCGCACATGATGCTCCATACTGTATAATGACCGCACATGATGCTCCATACTGTATAATGACCGCACATGATGCTCCATACTGTATAATGACCGCACAAGATGCTCCATACTGTATAATGACTGCACATGATGCTCCATACTGTATAATGACCGCACATGATGCTACATACTGTATGACTGCACATGATGCACCATACTGTATAATGACTGCACATGATGCTCCATACTGTATAATGACCGCACATGACGCTCCATACTGTATAATGACCGCACGTGATGCTCCATACTGTATAATGACCGCACATGATGCTCCATACTGTATAATGACTGCACATGATGCTCCATACTGTATAATGACCGCACATGATGCTCCATACTGTATAATGACCGCACATGATGCTCCATACTGTATACTGGCTGCACATGATATTCCATACTGTATACTGGCTGCACATGATGCTCCATACTGTATAATGGCCAAACACAGTTCTCCATACTGTATAATGATCCCACATGATGCTTAATACTGTATAATGACCCCCCTCCTGTATGCATGGCTCATATTCCCCCCTGTATGCATGGCTCATATTCCCCCCCTCCTGTATGTATGGCTCATATTTCCCCCTCCTGTATGCATGGCTCATATTCCCACCCACCCCCGTATGCATGGATCATATTCCCCCCCCTCCTGTATGTATGGCTCATATTCCCCCCCACTCCTGTATGCATGGCTCATATTTCCCCCTCCTGTATGCATGGCTCATATTCCCCCCTATGCATGGCTCATATTCCCCCCCCTTCCTGTATGTATGCTCATATTTCCCCCCTCCCCCCTCCTGTATGCTTGGCTCATATTTCCCCCTCCTGTATGCATGGCTCATTTCTCCATCCCCCCCCCCCCCCCCCGCGCTCCCATCTTGCATGGTGCGGCTACCGTCCTCCTTCATCCCCCCTACCCTGTCCCCCGTCCCTCATACTTACCTGTTCCTCACCGCACGGCCATCCCTCTCGCTCTATCCCGACTCCCAGCTCAGCACCTTCTTCCTGGGTGAGCGGTCATGTGATACCGCTCATTAAGGGCCATGAATATGCGCATATTCATGACCTTAATGAGCAGTACAACGTGACAGCTCATTCAGGAGCTCTGCAGAGGCCGAGACCATCGCTGGAGCAGGGTGAGTATTGTCTTCAAGGAGGGTGGGTGGGAGGCGGCCGGGGGGACGGGCAGTTGGGCGGGGGGGCGGGGTCGGTCGGGAGGTAACCCAGCTTTTATTTAAAAAAAAACAGCCACAAACCTTGCTCAGGTGCCGCCCCCTGCATTGTCCCCGCACTAGGCACATAGTGCGGGACAACTAATGTCCTGCCCGGGATCGCGGGGCTGACTGTCAAAATCAGGACAGTCCCGCAGGATCCGGGATGGTTGGGAGGTATGGTAGAAGAGATAAGAGCTCTACAGCTTCAGAAATGAGATTCCTTACGTACTTTGCTGATATCTTATTCCAAAGAGAAGCTGGCAAAGTGCAGCCGTTAATTTTATGAGACTGGTAAGGCTCTGGCCGGGCATTGAAGGATCCAAGGACAAGTACCTACTCTCCAGGTATTATTTTTTATACATAGAGAAGGATGCACTTCTCTCAAGACATACAAGATTGTTATTATGCTCTTTACTAGGGTTGAGCGACTTTTCATTTTTTGAGATCGAGTCGGGTTTCACGAAACCCGACTTTCTCAAAAGTCGGGCCGAGTGAAATCGGCCGATCTTATTGAAGGGTCGGGGATCGGCCGAAACACGAAACCCAATGCAAAGTCAATGGGAAATTTTCTTTTTTTATATTTGCTTCAGCGCGATATATCAGAAAAGCCGGTAATTCAATTGCCGGCTTTTCATTTCTCCTGCCTAAACCCGACATGATATGAGACATGGTTTACATACAGTAAACCATGTCATATCCCCCTTTTTTTTGCATATTACACACTACTAATGTTAGTAGTGTGTATGTGCAAAATTTCGGCACTCTAGCTATTAAATTTAAGGGTTAAATCGCAGAAAAAATTGGCGTGGGCTCCCGCGCAATTTTCTCTGCCAGAGTAGTAAAGCCAGTGACTGAGGGCAGATATTAATAGCCTGGAGAGGGTCCATGGTTATTGGCCCCCCCCTGGCTAAAAACATCTGCCCCCAGCCACCCCAGAAAAGGCACATCTGTAAGATGCGCCTATTCTGGCACTTGGCCACTCTCTTCCCATTCCCGTGTAGCGGTGGGATATGGGGTAATGAAGGGTTAATGCCACCTCGCTATTTTAAGGTGACATTAAGCCAGATTAATAATGGAGAGGTGTCAATTCTGACACCTATCCATTATTAATCCAATTGTATGAAAGGGTTAAAAAAACACACACTCATTATTAAAAAGTATTTTAATGAAATAAACACACAGGTTGTTTTAATATTTTATTGCTTGCTCAATCCACCTGAAGACCCTCGTTCTGTAACAAATTAAAAAGCCTGGAAAGCCTCCAGGCTCGAGTTCATATGAGGACATCCAGCACGGGGCGCATCACTGCGAATGAAGGTAACTACAGGTCATTGACCTACATTACCTTCATTCCCTGGGGTTTTACAGCCACGAGCACAGCTGCATTAGCAGTGCTCCTGCCTGTAAAATATTTTAACCCCTTCAGATGGATTTACAGCGTGGGACGTTACAGATCAACGGAAGGTATGTATATTGTTGGTTTATTATTTCTAATTTGTTACAGAACGAGGGTCTTCAGGTGGATTGAGCGAGCAATAAAATATTAAAACAACCGGTGTGTTTATTTCATTAAAATACTTTTTAATAATGTGTGTGTTTTTTTTAGCCTTTCATACAATTGGATTAATAATAGATAGGTGTCAGAATTGACGCCTCTCCATTACTAATCTGGCTTAATGTCACCTTACAATAACAAGGTGACATTAACCCTTCATTACCCCATATCCCACCGCTACACGGGAAATGGAAGAGAGTGGCCAAGTGCCAGAATAGGCGCATCTTACAGATGTGCCTTTTCTGGGGTGGCCAGGGGCAGATGTTTTTAGCCGGGGGGGGGGGGGCAATAACCATGGACCCTCTCTAGGCTATTAATATCTGCCCTCAGTCACTGGCTTTACTACTCTGGCGGAGAAAATTGTGCGGGAGCCCACGCCAATTTTTTCCGCAATTTAACCCTTAAATTTAATAGCTAGAGTGCCGAAATTTTGCACATACACACTACTAACATTAGTAGTGTGGAATATGCAAAAAAAAGGGGGATATGACATGGTTTACTGTATGTAAACCATGTCTCATATCAAGTCGGGTTTAGGCAGGAGAAATGAAAAGACGGCAATTGAATGTTAAGGACTGGCGGAACGCACCAAGTATAGATGATATGAAACTAGGTGCGTTCGCAGTCCGAGGTCGACCGTGCAGGTAAAAACCCTGCTGCTAGTAAGACGGACTATATGGCGGTACTATAAGTATACACGCACGGGTTAACTTCACCCTGCGTGAAGGAAGCGATCCTGTTGAGTCACAGGACCGCGGTACCGCACATAGAGCGCGAGCAAGAAGTCAGCGAACACAACCCCAACACAGGATTGAAGTCCGATTAGACCACTTGCTGGCACAACACCGCAACTGGGTGTGTAAGGAAACTATTAAAAATAGTATATAAAGGCACGAGAGTGCATGCAGTGCCACACTGACGGACGCCACCAACCACCCAGGCTTGGGTAAGGAAAGCGCAGAGGAAGCACACGGCGCCGTACAGGTGGTCACAGCAACTAGACGCTGTTATGTGTGTAACGTGCTGTTGGATAAGTCGGGCGCTAGATAGCAAACATACACCTTCCGCGAACAGTCATCCAATAGGGAGGGTATTTTAAAGAGCGACTTTCACTCACAACACACACACATATTATCAAGACAATACTAGCGCATGGCCGTGCGGTCATGCGCAGTTTATATAGTTGCAGCACAGGAAGCTGCTACCGAAGTTTTGCCCTTTCAGGACCTTCCTGGAGGACCAATGGAATGTGCTGCAGTACCTGAGCATGTGACCCTTGATCTCCAACGGGAGATCTTGCCCTGGGCATGCTCAGTGTGTGAAAATAAGGACTTAGTCCCAGAGAAGCCTGCTCGCCGCAGATCAGTGCAGGGTACAACAGGAGAGCCAGAAAAGGCAGTAGTAACCCTCTGCACAGAATCAGTCCCAGCAAGACGCTGGGAGCGACGCCTCCGCTGAGCAGACCCCACTGCGGCCGATGCAGAATGGGAGACCGCAGCACACACGGATCGAGATTCCTCCTGTGCAGCAGAGGAAACTCGACTCCTAACATTACCCCCCCCTCCTAGGGCCCCCCCCTCCTTGAGCCTCACTACGCTCAAAAGCTGCAATAAGCATCGGAGCCCGAATGTGCTCTACAGGCTCCCAGGTTCTATCCTCTGGGCCGTGACCCTTCCAGTCCACCAGATAAAATTTCTTGCCACGTACCACCTTGCACCCCACAATAGCATTCACCTCAAACTCATCCGTGGATGAACCCGATGTCCCAGCAGATGACTCAGAAAACCGGGACAAACGAACGGGCTTTAAGAGGGAAACGTGAAAAGTATCGGTGATACCAAGGCGTGGAGGAATAGCCAAACGGTAGACCACAGGGTTGACCTGTTCCAGAACCTTAAACGGGCCAATGTAGCGAGGAGCAAACTTAGTGGACTCAACTCGCAGCCTGATGTTACGGGCGGAGAGCCACACTAAGTCGCCAGGAGCAAAGACCGGAGCGGGGCGCCGGTGTGTATCAGCCGAAACCCTCATTCTCTCCTTGGAGGCCCGGATGGCATCCTGTGTGCGGTCGCAGATGTCACGTGCCTCCACCGCCCAGTCTGCCACCCTAGAATCAGTGGATGACACGGGCATGGACACGCGGATGCTGGCCGTAATTAAGGAGAAAAGGAGTCTGACCAGTGGAATCGGCTACGGCGTTGTTCAAGGCAAATTCCGCCCAACGTAGCAAAGATGCCCAGTCGTCCTGCCTAGCAGAGACGAAATGACGCAAATATGTCACCAGAGTCTGGTTGGTTCTCTCCACCAACCCATTCGTCTCGGGATGGTATGCAGAGGAGAGGTTTAACTCTATGCTGAGTAAACGGCAGAGCTCTCTCCAAAACCGAGACGCGAACTGGGGACCCCGATCGCTGACAATCTTATCAGGCATACCATGCAATCGGAAAACGTGCTTAATGAACAACACCGCCAAGGCCCGTGCTGAAGGTAACCGAGGAAGCGGCACCAAATGCACCATCTTAGAGAAATGGTCGGTGACAACCCAAATAATGGAGCAGCCACGCGACTTGGGTAAGCCCACCACAAAGTCCATCCCGACCATCTCCCAGGGCCTGTCTGCCACCGGTAGAGGGTAAAGCAACCCAGCAGGCCGTTGCCGAGGAGACCGATTCTGGGCGCAGGAAACACACGCCTGAATATAGTCCCTGACATCTCGGGCCATATGCGGCCACCAGTATGTTCTCGCCAAAAGCTCAGATGTCCTCTTGGTCCCAAAATGCCCACCCACTCTGGAGGAGTGAGCCCAAGAGAGAACCTCCAGTCGCAAGTTAGCTGGCACGAAAGTCTTGCCCGGGGGCACAGACTCTAGCGAAACCGGAGCTACAGTTCTCAGGCTCTCAGAAGGGACAATAAGCCGAGGCTCCTCCTCCTCCTCCTCAGATGACACTACGGAGCGGGAGAGAGCGTCGGCACGAACGTTCTTCTCCCCGGAGAGAAAATGGAGAGTAAAATGGAACCGGGAGAAGAACAGGGACCATCTAGCCTGGCGAGAATTCAGCCGCTGGGCCGTTTGCAGATCTACCAAGTTCTTGTGGTCAGTGAAGACTTGGAAGGGAAAGCGAGCTCCCTCCAAGAGATGTCTCCACTCTGAAAAAGCCAACTTCATGGCTAGCAACTCCCTGTCCCCGATGGAATAATTCCTCTCCGCTGGTGTGAAGGTCTTGGAGAAGAAGAAGCAAGGATGCTTCCGACCTTGAGCATCCTTTTGGAAAAGGACTGCTCCAGCACCAACAGATGAGGCATCCACCTCCAAGATAAATGGTTTATCAACATCGGGGCGATGTAGGATGGGAGCGCTAGCGAAATGAGACTTGATCGAGAGAAAGGCTATGGAGACCTCCTCTGACCACAACTTGGGATTTGCTCCCTTTTTGGTGAGGGCAACCAAGGGAGCTACCAAAGTTGAGAAGTGTGGAATGAACTGGTGATAGTAATTAATGAACCCCATAAAGCGCTGCACCGCTTTAAGAGAATGGGGTTCCTGCCAGTCCATTACAGCCTGTAGCTTGGCAGGATCCATAGCCAAACCCTGGGCAGAGATGATATAACCAAGGAATGGCAAGGACTCCTGCTCAAACACACACTTCTCCAACTTGGCGTAGAGGGAGTTTGCCCGTAAGAGGTCGAAGACTTTGCGAACATCTCTCCGATGGGAGTCAATATCTGGAGAGAAGATGAGAATATCATCCAGATAGACTACGACCGAGGTGGTGAGCATATCTCGGAAGATGTCGTTCACAAAGTCTTGGAAAACGGCTGGGGCATTACAGAGCCCGAAGGGCATCACCAGATATTCATAGTGCCCATCCCTGGTGTTAAAAGCCGTCTTCCATTCATCCCCCTCACGGATGCGAATCAGGTTGTAAGCACTCCGCAGATCTAACTTTGTAAATACCCTCGCTCCCCGTAGCCTATCAAACAGCTCAGATATCAGGGGTAATGGGTATTTGTTCTTAACGGTGATGGCGTTAAGACCCCTGTAGTTTATGCATGGACGTAAGTCTCCAGTCTTCTTCTGTACGAAGAAGAACCCAGCCCCTGCCGGTGACACTGACTTCCTAATGAATCCTCTTGCCAGATTCTCTTGGATATACTGAGACATTGCCTCCGTCTCCGGGAGAGATAACGGATAGACTCGACCCCGGGGAGGCTCAGCACCAGGCAAGAGGTCAATAGGACAGTCATAGGGGCGGTGAGGCGGAAGGGTCTCCGCAGCTCTTTTGGAGAACACGTCTGCATAGGGCCAATAGTGCTTGGGGAGAGAGGAAAGATCTGCGGGTACCTGTGTAGTAGCAATCTGAACGCACTCCCTCTGACATCTACCCTCGCAGGATTTACTCCATCCCAAAATTCTCCCAGAGGACCACTCAATATGAGGAGAATGGTAGCGAAGCCATGGTATCCCCAACAGGACCTCATCAATTCCCTCAGGAATGACTAATAGGGAGATTATCTCCTGATGTGATGGAGACACAGAAAGCGTGAAAGGAATGGTTTGGTGGGTAATCTGTGAGGGTAGTGTTGACCCATTTACCACTCGAACAGTTACTGGCTTGGCGAGCATCACCAAGGGTATTGCGTGACGCTGGGCAAAAGCGGAAGACATAAAGTTACCCTCTGCCCCATAATCCACGCATAGCTCGACCATAAGAGTGGATGGGCCTATGGTAATTGTCCCCTTGAAGGACAACTTTGAGGCAAACGTCGCCGTGTCTAGTGTACCTCCTCCAACTGCCACTAGACGCTGACGTTTCCCCGACCGCTGAGGACCCTTGGAGGCAAGATGTCCTGACTGCTGGCAAACATGACGGACCTTATGTGCACGGGCGGACAGAGATTTGGATCCCGCTCGTGTCACCTCTAAGGCCTCATGTGATTTGGATGCCAGGATTGGAGATTCCAAAGGTTTGGCGAAGGTGGGAGCCAGCCGAAACCTCTGCCTACACTGGGCTCGCTCTAACCTCCGCTCGTTAAAACGGAGGTCAATACGAGTAGAGACAGTTATTAATTCCTCCAGTGTGGCAGGAATCTCCCTAGTGGCCAGAGCGTCCTTAACGTGATCAGCCAGGCCCCTCCAAAATATGGGGATAAGGGCCTTATCCGACCACTCCAGCTCGGAAGCTAAAGTACGGAAGCGGACGGAAAAATGGCTGACCAAGGACTCACCCTGAGTTAAAGCCAGTAGTTGGAGCGCTGTGTCATGGGTGACTTGAGGTCCTAAAAAGACCTTTTTCAGAGTGCTCAGGAACAACGGAGCACTCTGCACCACATGATCACCACGCTCCCACAGCGGCATAGCCCACTCCAACGCCCTGTCCGACAAGAGAGAGACAATAAATCCCACCTTAGCCCGCTCTGTAGGAAAACGTGCAGCCAGGAGCTCGAGATGGATAGAGCACTGACTCACGAATCCCCTACAAGTTTTGCAATCTCCAGAAAATTTTTCTGGCAACGGGAGGCGGGATAATGTCGGAACTGGGGTGGCAGTGGACAAGGTTGCTGCAGCCACGCTAGCAGCCTGTACAGCAACTGCGGTAACATCCACAGCTGAGGTTGAGCTCTCGTCAACCTACCCTCCAGCTGCTGGATATACCGCAAAGATTGCTGAATGTCCGCCATTTACTAGCCAGACCTTGGCGCTAGTATTATGTTAAGGACTGGCGGAACGCACCAAGTATAGATGATATGAAACTAGGTGCGTTCGCAGTCCAAGGTCCACCGTGCAGGTAAAAACCCTGCTGCTAGTAAGACGGACTATATGGCGGTACTATAAGTATACACGCACGGGTTAACTTCACCCTGCGTGAAGGAAGCGATCCTGTTGAGTCACAGGACCGCGGTACCGCACATAGAGCGCGAGCAAGAAGTCAGCGAACACAACCCCAACACAGGATTGAAGTCCGATTAGACCACTTGCTGGCACAACACCGCAACTGGGTGTGTAAGGAAACTATTAAAAATAGTATATAAAGGCACGAGAGTGCATGCAGTGCCGCACTGACGGACGCCACCAACCACCCAGGCTTGGGTAAGGAAAGCACAGAGGAAGCGCACGGCGCCGTACAGGCGGTCACAGCAACTAGACGCTGTTATGTGTGTAACGTGCTGTTGGATAAGTTGGGCGCTAGATAGCAAACATACACCTTCCGCGAACAGTCATCCAATAGGGAGGGTATTTTAAAGAGCGACTTTCACTCACAACACACACACATATTATCAAGACAATACTAGCGCATGGCCGTGCGGTCATGCGCAGTTTATATAGTTGCAGCACAGGAAGCTGCTACCGAAGTTTTGCCCTTTCAGGACCTTCCTGGAGGACCAATGGAATGTGCTGCAGTACCTGAGCATGTGACCCTTGATCTCCAACGGGAGATCTTGCCCTGGGCATGCTCAGTGTGTGAAAATAAGGACTTAGTCCCAGAGAAGCCTGCTCGCCGCAGATCAGTGCAGGGTACAACAGGAGAGCCAGAAAAGGCAGTAGTAACCCTCTGCACAGAATCAGTCCCAGCAAGACGCTGGGCGCGACGCCTCCGCTGAGCAGACCCCACTGCAGCCGATGCAGAATGGGAGACCGCAGCAGACACGGATCGAGATTCCTCCTGTGCAGCAGAGGAAACTCGACTCCTAACATTGAATTACCGGCTTTTCAACATTATCGCGCTGAAGTAAATATATATATATAATAATAATCTTTATTTTTATATAGCGCTAACATATTCCGCAGCGCTTTACAGTTTTGCACACATTATCATATATATATGTGTGTGTGTCTCTATGACATATATAAAACACGAAACCCGACTTGGGAGTACAGATCGCCGACCGCCGACCCGATCCCAGACTGGGATCGGGTCGGGTTTCACGAAACCCGACTTTGCTAAAAGTCGGCTACTTTTGAAAAGTGCCGATCTGTTTCGCTCAACCCTACTCTTTACAGTACAGATAAAACAAATTTAGCTACAAGATATAGCAATTTTAGGACTTTAATCAGGGAGGTCTGCACTAAGAGAGGGGATAGTAGAGACGCTTAAATTACGGTACTAAAAACAAGTGTTAACATTTTCCAGGAAATTAAAAATACTCAAAAAAGAATGCCTCAGGGTCTGATGGCTTTTCACTACACTATTAGGCTACATTCACACATCTGTAAGGCATGTCCTAGTGCTGCTTTTTTTTTTCAGACAGTACACGGACCTATAGAGTTTCATTGATCCATACACACAGCAGTTTTAAAAACGGTTCGGTGTCTCCGGTCTATGAGACTCAGAGCAGGTCCTATTCTCATCCGTTTTGTCAATCAGAATTGGCCTTTAAAGTCTATGGGGATACGTACAAAACAGATGAAACTAGGCAGACATAATTAGTACTTCAGTTTTCTATCCATTTTTCAGCCGTTTTTAACTGATTCATTGTTAAGAGTAAATGTACAAATAAAAGATTGAACAGATGCAAAATGGAGGCAACACGGATATCAACAGAGAAACATTTTACATGCATTTATAAATAGACATGGATGTGTGACCGCAGCCTTACAAAACCGTTCATCATATATTGACTTCCGTTTTTTGGCTTCATGTAACTCCATTGTGTGGGTATCCTCTCTACCAGCAGATTCATTGAGTGCACATGGAATGCCCGCTTGGGCCGTGGGGTACTCGGGCATAAAGTTAAAGAGGGAATAAAGTTTATGGGGGATTAGTTTGTGATGCCACCCGTGGTGTTCGGCAATAAGGAGATGGCCGGCGCTGCGGTTCAGATCCACTGGGGCAGTTGGTGATGCAGCAGAGATGTTACAGATCTCCATGGGTAGAGCTGGCCCCAGGGCAGTTAAGGTGTTAAAGTCAATGATGAACTGGTGTAGTGCAGGGCAGGTGATGCAGTAAATAATTCGGAGGACACAGCAGGGTGCAGTTTCCACATATTATTCACAGTTCTTAGATGAAATCCCCAGCCGGGTGCTGTGTCCTCCGGGTCTGTGGTCCAGTCAGCTCAGGTAATTTGGGGTACACTTTGCCAGAACCCCCTTCTTATGTTTCTTCTCTGGCTGTCTCACTGCGTTGGCTCACGCCTCTCCTGCCTGTACCTTCACACACAGTGTCCTAAGCCAGCAGCCTCGGGTCTTGTCGGGCAACGTCCTCTTGGTCCCCTGGATCCTATATGGCTGCCTTTTCAGCAAATGTGTGTGAATGTGGCTATGGCACCTACAGTTACCACAGCCTCTGGCTTGCTAGCTGAGTCTTGTAGTTCCTCCACTAGTGTGGGAGCCGATTCCCCCACTGCGACCAGGTCCTTTCACCTGACTACGGTCGGCGTGGATGCGGGCGCCCAGGGTGGATTCCTCACTTCCCTGGCCCCCTAGGACCCCTTCCTTCTCTCAGAAGCTTCTCTCTCTTAGGCCGGCTTCACACTCAGCGTATGAAAATACGGTCCGTATATTACGGCCGTAATACGCTGAAATGTCCCGAAAATAGTGGTCCGTAGCTCCTCCGTAGGCAGGGTGTGTCAGCGTTTTTTGCGCATGGCATCCTCCGTATGTAATCCGTATGGCATCCGTACTGCGTGGTTTTCTCGCAGGCTTGCAAAACCAACATACCGCTATAGAAATGATCCATGTGTCCCAAAAATATAATATATATATATATACTGTCTATATATATATATATATATATATATATATATGTCATTAGACACATATATGTATATATATTAATATTTATTCCAGCGCTATACAGCTTGAAAGCCGGTAATTCAATTACCGGCTTTTTCTTTCTCCTTCTTAAAACCCGACATGATTTGAGACATGGTTTACATACAGTAAACCATGTCTTCTCTCCATTTTTTTTGCAGATTCCACACTACTAATGTCAGTAGTGTGTATCTGCAAAATTTGGCCGTTCTAGCTCTTAAAATAAAGGGTTAAATGGCGGAAAAAATTGGCGTGGGCTCCCGCGCAATTTTCTCCGCCAGAGTAGTAAAGCCAGTGACTGAGGGCAGATATTAATAGCCTGGAGAGGGTCCATGGTTATTGGCCCCCCCCTGGCTAAAAATATCTGCCCCCAGCCACCCCAGAAAAGGCACATCTGGAAGATGCGCCTATTCTGGCACTTGGCCACTCTCTTCCCATTCCCGTGTAGCGGTGGGATATGGGGTAATGAAGGATTAATGCCACCTTGCTATTGTAAAGTGACATTAAGCCTAATTAATAATGGAGAGGCGTCAATTATGACACCTATCCATTATTAATCCAATTGAATGAAAGGGTTAAATAAAACACAAACACATTATTTAAAATTATTTTAATGAAATAAAAACAATGGTTGTTGGAGTATTTTATTCTACGCCCAATCCAATCACTGAAGACCCTCGTTCTGTGAAAGAAAAAACATAATAAACCAACAATATACTTACCCTCCGCAGATCTGTAACGTCCAACGATGTAAATCCTTCTGAAGGGGTTAAAACATTTTGCAGCAAGGAGCTTTGCTAATGCAGGCTGCTCCTTGCTGCAAAACCCCGGGGAATGAGTCTAAATATAGATCAATGAGCTATATTTAGCTTCATTTGCGGTGAGGCGCCCTCTGCTGGATGTTCATAGATCGTGGGAAATTTCCTAGAAAGCTCCCAGGCTTTCTAGGCAAGTTCCCACGATCTATAAACAGCCAGCAGAGGGCGCCTCACCGCAAATGAAGCTAAATATAGCTCATTGATCTATATTTAGACTCATTTCCCGGGGTTTTGCAGCGAGGAGCAGCCTGCATTAGCAAAGCTCCTTGCTGCAAAATGTTTTAACCCCTTCAGAAGGATTTACATCGTTGGACGTTACAAATCTGCGGAGGGTAAGTATATTGTTGGTTTATTATGTTTTTTCTTTCACAGAACGAGGGTCTTCAGTGATTGGATTGGGCGTAGAATAAAATACTCCAACAACCATTGTTTTTATTTCATTAAAATAATTTTAAATAATGTGTTTGTGTTTTATTTAACCCTTTCATTCAATTGGATTAATAATGGATAGGTGTCATAATTGACGCCTCTCCATTATTAATTAGGCTTAATGTCACTTTACAATAGCAAGGTGGCATTAACCCTTCATTACCCCATATCCCACCGCTACACGGGAATGGGAAGAGAGTGGCCAAGTGCCAGAATAGGCGCATCTTCCAGATGTGCCTTTTCTGGGGTGGCTGGGGGCAGATATTTTTAGCCAGGGGGGGGGCCAATAACCATGGACCCTCTCCAGGCTATTAATATCTGCCCTCAGTCACTGGCTTTACTACTCTGGCGGAGAAAATTGCGCGGGAGCCCACGCCAATTTTTTCCGCCATTTAACCCTTTATTTTAAGAGCTAGAACGGCCAAATTTTGCAGATACAGATTACTAACATTAGTAGTGTGGAATCTGCAAAAAAAATGGAGAGAAGACATGGTTTACTGTATGTAAACCATGTCTCAAATCATGTCGGGTTTTAGGAAGGAGAAAGAAAAAGCCGGTAATTGAATTACCGGCTTTCAAGCTGTATAGCGCTGGAATAAATAGTAATATATATACATATATGTGTCTCACTGACATATATATATATATACCTATTCTATGTGTACACATTTATTCTACCTATTGGACTGTAAGCTGTCAGTGTGATTTTACTGTACACCGCACTGAATTGCCGGCTTTTCTCTCTAACAGCGCTGCGTATTTCTCGCAAGTCACACTGCTTGTCCGTGTGAAATCCGTATTTTTCACGCTTCCATAGACTTTCATTGGCGTATTTCTTGCGCAGTACGGTGACAAACGCAGCATGCTGCGATTTTGTACGGCCGTAGAAAGCCGTATAATACTGATCAGTAAAATACGGCAGATAGGAGCAGGGGCATAGAGAATAATTGTGCCGTATTTTTTGCGAGTGTTACGGACGTAGTTTCTGCGCTCTTACGTCCGTAAAACTCGCAAGTGTGAAGCCGGCCTTATGTCTGCTCTCCTCTGCTCCTCAGCTCCTCAGCTCCAACTCCCTCAATGACTCACTAAGGGTAAGTTCACACAGGGCGTTTTTGCTGTTTTTTTGCTGCATTTTTTATACTAAATTTCAGCTGCTTTTTACAGTACCAGCAAAGCCTATGAGATTTCAGAAATCTCTTGCACACACATTGTTTTTTTGTGTGATCAGTATTTTGTGCTTTGCTGCGTTTTTTGGACATAGAGCATGTCACCTCTTTCAGCGTTTTTGCTGCATTTTTTCACCCACTGACTTGAATGGGTGTTGAAAAAAACGCAGCAAAAACGCAGGTATCATTATTTGCTGCATTTTTGCTGCTGAAAATCCAAGGACATTAGCATGGACAAAGAGAATAAAAACACACCCAAAAACGCACCAAATACGCAACAAAAAACACACCTAAACCTGCATTTTTTACACAGCTTCTTTCCTGACAAGATCAGGTTTTGCTTCAGAAAAAAAGCAGCAAAAACGCCCTGTGTGAACTTACCCTAACTCCTCCCTCTTGTTTCCACAACTCGTCACAACTGACACTCTCTCCACCTACGTCTTCTACCTAGTTCCTCCCTGGCCTGGAGGGGTATAGTGTTGGGTGCTAGTGTGTGGGTACTGGGTACTGTCTGCTCCTTACCAGAGCGGAGTAGCACACCTCTGGCTGAGGTGAAGTACCTCTGTGGCGACTGGAGCCTCAGGTGCGCCACACACACCCGGGCAATGTGCGCTTTTTGAGCATTTTCACTACTTAATCTACCACTTCAGTGTTTTTTTTTCTTTATTTCAGCACTAGTGACTGACCGGAAGCAAGAGCCAATGGTCACAAGCACGCAGTGTAAATCTATGAAAACCTTCTGGCCTCGTTCTGGTGGCAGGGTCAGTTTTAGACAAAGTGGGGCCCTAGGCAAAAGTTTAAAGTGGGGCCCCAAATGCTAACATTGTAAAATCACATAAACATTTAGGTTACATTACATGAGCAGGATGCGGATACAGTTGGTGGAGGGGCCTGGAGCCAGTGCTCGCACTGTGTCCCTCATATTTAGGGGCCTTATATCGGCAAATGGGTCTGCAACTATTAGCTGTACGCAGGGGCGTTGCTAGGGTCAGAAGAGATTGGGGGCCCAAGCCCCAAGACAAACAGTTGCCCCCCCCAATCCGCTCATATATTTTTTTTTAACACTGCAGATAACAGTGATAACTCTCTGAGTACAGATAATGTATTAGATGTCACCTGTAGTCCTATGTAACACCAGAGATAGCAGTGATAACTCTCTGAGAACAGATAATGTAGTAGATGTCACCTGCAGTGACCACAGATAGCCATAGCATTTCGGGATTTGGATGTTTCGCCCCCAGCAATTCGCCCCCGTTTGTCCTTGTGGTTCATGAATTCCAGTCCGTCATCAATCCAAATGTCACAAAAGTACTGTACACATGAAATCAACTGTTTCCATCTGATGTCACGGGGAACCACTAGACTGCACTCCGTGACCCAAGGAGCTGCAGCTGCAACACATAAGTATCATCCTGGGGGCCAAATGCTGTGGACAAAATGTGCGGGAGCGAAATGTACCTGGGTGCAAACTGCTGGGGGTGAACTGCTGAGGATAAACTGCTGGGAGTGAACTGATGGGGCGAAACATCCTATAACCAGCATTTCAGAGTAAGACTATGTTCACATGCAGCATTTTTTTCAGTAGCCAAAACCTTTTCTTTTGGTAGTAAAAATGTTGCGTTCAAAACACCTGTTTTTCAGCTTGTTTTGTGGTGTTCTTCGCACTTTTTTCAGCTTTTTTGTGGAGTGAGGATGTTATTATTATTACTATTATTTATTTATATAGCTCCATGGTGCTGCACATGAGAAAAGGGGTTACATACAGGGTTAATGATATCGTTAACAGTAAACAAATTGACAATGACAGACTGATACAGAGGGGAGAGGACCCTGTCTTTGCTGACTTACATTCTACGGGATAATGGGGAAGAGACAGGAGGTTGGGGGTGCTGCAGCTCGGGTGGTTGGTGAGGCGGCAGTTAGGGTGGTTGGTGAGGTGGCAGCTTGGGTGGTTGATGTGGCGGCAGCTCGGGTAGTTCGTGAGGCGGCAGCTCGGGTGGTTGCTAAGGTGGCAGCTCAGGTGGCTGGTGAGGCGGCAGCTCGGGTGGTTGGTGAGACGGCAGCTCAAGTGGTTGGTGAGGCGGCAGCTCGGGTGGTTGATGAGACGGCAGCTCGGGTGGTTGGTGAGGTGGCAGCTTGGGTGGTTGGTGAGGCGGCAGCTCGGGTGGTTGATGAGGTGGCAGAATGGTTATTGCAGGCTGTAGGCTTTCCTGAAGAGATGAGTTTTTAGGTTCCGTCTGATGGATCCGAGGGTGGTGGATAACCAGACCTGTTGAGGCGTGGAATTCCAGAAGATGGGGGATATTTGGGAGAAATCTTGGAGGCGGTTGTGTGAGGAGCGAATAAGTGTGGAGGAGAGTAGGAGGTCTTGGGAGGATCGAAGATTATGTGAGGTAAGATAGTGGGAGGTTAGTTCTGAGATATAGGGAGGGGACAGGTTGTGGATGGCTTTGTATATCAGTATTAGTAGTTTGAACTGGATTCGTTGGGGAATTGGGAGCCAGTGGAGGGATTTGCAGAGGGGAGAAGCAGGGGAGTAGTGAGGAGAGAGATGGATTAGCCAAGCAGCAGAGTTGAGGACAGACTGGAGTGGTGCAAGAGAGTTAGCAGGGAGGCCACAGAGGAGGGTGTTGCAGTAATCGAGGCGGGAGATGATGAGGGCATGTACAAGAGTGTTAGTAGATTGTGGGCTGAGGAAAGGATGGATTCTGGCAATATTTTTGAGTTGGAGGCGACAGGAGGTGGCAAGAATTTGGACGTGCGGTTTGAAGGACAGGGCAGAGTCGAGAGTTACCCCGAGGCAGCGGATTTCAGGTGCGGGAGAGAACGTGATGCCGTTTACCATAATAGACAGATCAGGTGTTTACTTTATCTACAGTATGATTAAGGCCACGTTCACACGTTGAGTATTTGGTCAGTATTTCACATCAGTATGTGTAAAGGCCCCGTCACACATAGCGACGCTGCAGCGATACCGACAACGATCCGGATCGCTGCAGCGTCGCTGTTTGGTCGCTGGAGAGCTGTCACACAGACCGCTCTCCAGCGACCAACGATCCCGAGGTCCCCGGTAACCAGGGTAAACATCGGGTAACTAAGCGCAGGGCCGCGCTTAGTAACCCGATGTTTACCCTGGTTACCATCGTTAAAGTAAAAAAAAACAAACGCTACATACTTACCTATCGCTGTCTGTCCTCGGCGCTCTGCTTCTCTGGTCTGGCTGTGAGCACAGCGGCCGGAAAGCAGAGCGGTGACGTCACCGCTCTGCTTTCCGGCTGACCGGCGCTCACAGCCAGACCAGAGAAGCAGAGCGCCGAGGACAGACAGCGATAGGTAAGTATGTAGCGTTTGTTTTTTTACTTTTAGGATGGTAACCAGGGTAAACATCGGGTTACTAAGCGCCGCCCTGCGCTTAGTAACCCGATGTTTACCCTGGTTACCAGCGAAGACATCGCTGAATCGGCGTCACACACGCCGATTCAGCGATGTCAGCGGGACCTCAACGATCAAAAAATGGCCCAGGCCATTCCGACACGACCAGCGATCTCACAGCAGGGGCCTGATCGCTGGTACGTGTCACACATAGCGAGATCGCTACTGAGATCGCTGTTGCGTCACAAAACTTGTGACTCAGCAGCGATCTCGCTAGCGATCTCGCTATGTGTGACGGGGCCTTAAGACAAAACCAGGAGGGTGAGAAATACAGAAGTGGTGACATGTTTCTCATTGTTCCACTGCTGTTTCTGCATTACAAATACTGACATGAAATGCTGAACATGTGAACGAGACCTAATAGTTTAATTCACCAAAACCACTTAAAAAATTGCAGCGAAAAATGCCGTTGCAATATCTGCAGCTTTTTTAATCTTTCATTGATTTCAACGGGTGAAAACACACTGAAAGAACTGACACGCTATAGATTTAACCCCTTAGTGACAGAGCCAATTTGGTACTTAATGACCGAGCCAATTTTTACAATTCTGACCACTGTCAATTTATGAAGTTATAACTCTGGAACGCTTCAACGGATCCCGCTGATTCTGAGAATGTTTTTTCATGACATATTGTACTTCATGATAGTGGTAACATTTCTTCGATATTACTTGCGATTATTTATGAAAAAACGGAAATATGGCTAAAAATTTTAAAATTTTGCAATTTTCAAACTTCGTATTTTTATGCCCTTAAATCAGAGAGATATGTCACAAAAATAGTTAATAAATAACATTTCCCACATGTCTACTTTACATCAGAACAATTTTGGAAACAAAATTTTTTTTTTGTTAGGGAGTTATAAGGGTTAAAAGTTGACCAGCAATATCTAATTTTTACAACACCATTTTTTTTTAGGGACCACATCACATTTGAAGTGTTACACCATTCTAAAAACTGCACCCCTCAAGGTGCTCAAAACCACATTCAAGAAGTTTATTAACCCTTTAGGTGCTTCACAGGAACTGAAACAATGTGGAAGGAAAAAATGAACATTTAACTTTTTTTTTGCAAACATTTTAATTCAGAACCATTTTTTTATTTTCACATGTGTAAAAACAGAAATGTAACCATAAATTTTTTTATGCAATTTCTCCTGAACACGCCAATACCCCATATGTGGGGGTAAACCACTTTTTAGGCGCACAGCAGAACTTGGAAGTGAAGGTGCGCCGTTTGACTTTTTCAATGTAGAATTGGCTGGAATTGAGATTGGACGCCATGTCGCGTTTGGAGAGCCCCTGATGTGCCTAATCAGTAGAATCTCTCCAGAAGTGACACCATTTTGGAAACTAGACCCCCCATGGAACTTATCTAGATGTGTGGTGAGAACTTTGAATGCCCAAGTGCTTCACAAAAGTTTATAATGCAGAGTCGTGAAAATAAAAAATATTTTTTTTTCCACAAAAAAGATTTTTTAGCCCCCAAGTTTTTATTTTCACAAGGGTAACAAGAGAAATTGGACCCCAAAAGTTGTTTACCAATAACAGAGCAAAGAAAGGGGAGAAGCCAGCGCAGCCTAAGGTTAAGACGCAACACATAAAGTGCAAATGCACATATTAATTTCTAACTGTATTTTCAAAATGAGACATTTAGCAAACAATTGATCAATTCTTTGAGCCACCCCGCCTCTTCACGGCAATCTCATAGTGGGGCAGTCCTACACTACGTTTTTTATATTCGCTGTGCCATAAAGGCCTCCTAAATGAATCAAATGCAAGACCACATTAAAAACATGCTGTACCTGGAGCATAACTGAGTCACCCCCATGGCGCCAGAGTAGGCAAGCGAGGATAAAGGTTGACTAGGTCCAGACAGACATTTCTGATCCAACCTCCACACTGCCCATCCAGTTCTGGGGTGGCTGGGGCCAGATGTTTTTAGCCAGGGGGGGGGGGGGGGGGTCCTATAACCATGGTCCCTCTCTAGGCTATTAATATCTGCCCTCAGTCACTGGCTTTACCACTCTGGCGGAGAAAATTGCACGGGAGCCCACGCCAGTTTTTTCCGCGATTTAACCCTTTACTTTAACAGCCAGAGACCCCAAAATTTGCACACAGACACTTTTAACATTAGTAGTGAGGAATATGTAAAAAAATAAGGGATATGAAATGGTTTACTGTATGTAAACCATGTCTCATATCCTGTTGGGTTTGGGAAGGAGATAGCAAAAGCCGGCAATTGAATTACCGGCTTTTCTGCTATCTAGCGCTGTATGAAATATAAATATATATACTGTATATATATGTGTCTCACTGACATATATATGTATATACTGTACCTATACTGTTGTGAATTCTGTGGCTGAATTCACTCCTGTGGTCACAAGTGGTACTGCAGCTTCTGAGTTTCCTCCCTCAGGTGTTCTGGTGAGCTCGTTAACTGCTTCATTACTTAACTCCGCCTGATGCTGCTATCCTTGCTCCTTGTCAATGTTTCAGTGTTGGATCTGAGCTTCTCCTGATTGTTCCTGTGACCTGCTGCTCTGTATAGCTAAGTGCTTTTTGCTTTTTTGTTGCTTTTTTTCTGTTCAGCTTGTCTTTTGTTTTGCTGGAAGCTCTGAGACGCAAAAGGTGTACCGCCGTGCCGTTAGTTCGGCACGGTGGGTCTTTTTTTGGCCCCCTTTGCGTGGTTTTTGCTTTAGGGTTTTTTGTAGACTGCAAAGTTCGCTTTACTGTCCTCGCTCTGTCCTAGAATATCGGGCCCCACTTTGCTGAATCTATTTCATCCCTACGTTTTGTCTTTCATCTTACTCACAGTCATTATATGTGGGGGGCTGCCTTTTCCTTTGGGGAATTTCTCTGGGGCAAGTCAGGCCTATTTTTCTATCTTCAGGCTAGCTAGTTTCTTAGGCTGTGCCGAGTTGCCTAGGTAGTTGTTAGGCGCAATCCACAGCCGCTTTTAGTTGTGTTTAGGATAGGATCAGGTGTGCAGTCTACAGAGTTTCCACGTCTCAGAGCTCGTTCTTTTGTTTTTGGGTATTTGTGAGATCACTGTGTGCGCTCTGATCGCTAGGCACACTGTGTCTCTGGATTGCCTTCATAACACCTTTCATTAGCAAACATAACACTATACTATGTAACATAGTAACATAGTAACATAGTTAGTAAGGCCGAAAAAAGACATTTGTCCATCCAGTTCAGCCTATATTCCATCATAATAAATCCCCAGATCTACGTCCTTCGACATTAATGTGTAGACATTAATTTTATCTGTTCTATTCTAACCTGTCAGTGTGATTTAATTTTATTAATTATTATTATTTTATTAATTTTATCTGTTCTATTCTAACCTGTCAGTGTGATTTTACTGTGCACTGCGCTGAATTGCCAGCTTTTCTATAGAACACCAGTGCGTATTTCTCGCAAGTCACACTGATGGTCCATGTGTAATCCGATTTTTTTCTCACCCCCATAGACTTTCATTGGCGATTCTCAGCCGAGATACGCTGACAATCGCAGCATGCTGCGATTTCACTCGGATCCTGAATACGGCCGAGAAAACAACGGATAATAGAAGCTGCCCCATAGATAAAGATTATTATTATTATTATTATTAATGTTAATTTTTATATAGCGCTAAAATATTCCGCAGCGCTTTACAGTTTTTTGCACACATTGTCATCACTGTCCCCAATGGGGCTCACAATCTAGAATCCTTATCAGTATGTCTTTGGAATGTGGGAGGAAACCAGAGTGCCCGGAGGAAACCCACGCAAACACGGAGAGAACATACAAACTCTTTGCAGATGTTGTCCTGGGTGGGATTAGAACCCAGGACCCCAGCGCTGCAAGGCTACAGTGCCAACCACTGCGCGATTTTTTATCGCATTGCACTCGGCCGTATTACGGTCTAGTGTGACTCCGGCCTAAAGGAGATACCGTGACTGGTAGGACCATGCCTCTTATGTGCATAAAGTTTACTCCTGGAGAAAGAACTGTAATCTGTTCAGGTGCGCCTGCACTGATATATATATGTACCTGCTGAATGAACTGTTTATTTGCTCTTATACCTTTGTCCCTGGCAGAGGCTGTTTTTGGTTTTAAATTTGGAGTGTTATGAAAGCAATAAAACTGCATTGCCTGTGTGAACGCTACATAATACCTACCTGATAGCATAAATTCCTACAAGATGTTAAGAAGTAATTGTGTACAATTAAAATTCATCTGAAATGTAATTACTTTATGCTACCCTCTGAAGGAAAGTATATCTCAGAGACAGGTCTGTGCTCATATTAGTCCAAAAAAATCTGTACAAAACATTTTGTGGCATTGTACATGCCAGTCTTAATGAAAGGGCATTAATTAACTTGGAGCATCTTCTTAGTGGCGTGCGCATCATTGAGCCTCACCAGAAATATTACGCCAGTCAAGAAGTGGAGTAACATTTCTGACATTAAAAAAATGCTGAAACTATTGATAAATTTGATGGGAAGGCATTGCCAAGACCAAGCTTCACTCCAGCTCCACACCCATTTTGTCAGAGGTGCCCAAAACTGGCAACATTTTTGCAAAATTCTGATGACTTGGGGCCTTTGATGAACGACTTTGATGAATCAGGCTTTTGTGCTCTTTGACCAAGAGCGATAAGAATGCTTAAGAAAACAAAAAATCCCTTTTACCCAATGGTAAATCTATTAAATTGCTAATATTGAGATATATGGCACTTCTTTGGGGGCTCAGATAGGGTCTCACTTCATAAGTGCAATAATAACAGAAAAATCCGACACTCCAATAGTGACAAAGTGCAACATGAGGCATTTCGGTCTATAGACCTTCTCCATGTACTCAATACTAAGACAGGTAATATGCGGCATTTTAGAGTGGCATTTGTACACCATCAGATGACATGCTTAGATGTCTTATCCGTTTTTTTAATCAAAAACTGCTAAGGCTGGGTTCACATTGCGTTAGGGCAATCCGTTAAGCGCATAGCGCTAGCGGATTGCGCCAACGCAATGTTTATTTTGGGTCCGCGTTCGCCGTCCCCGCTAGCGCAGATCGGACGTCACAAAAGAACGGCACATCGCTAGCGCGTGCCGAAAATGGCATGCGCTAGCGATGCGCTACAGGCACAAATCACATTGCTATCAATGGGTGCACTAACGGACCCGTTGCACGGTGTTAATTGCGACATTTTCGCCGTGCAACGCAGTCCGTTAGCGTTAACCCATTAACGCAATCTGAACCTAGCCTAAGGCAAGCAGCGTCCGAGGCTCGCCACAAAACACCTGCACATCGCTAGCGCGTGCCGAAAATGGCACGCGCTAGCGATGCACGTTCCCATTGCTGCCAATGGGCGCACTAACGGACGCATTGCACCGCGTTAATTTCGCCGTGCAACGCTGTCGGTTAGCGCGGTCCCATTAACGCAATAGGAACCTAGCCTAACTATGTACGTCACATTTTTATGTGTGCAGCAATGGCGGATCATGTGTTTGTTAATCGCAGTGTGCTGATGCATTTTGTTACTATATAGGTTGTATTAGTGAATATATGAGGACATATTGATAAATTGTTGGCCTTGAATATTTCTCTCAGACAAAAATAAATATTGTTGCTATGGAAACAAATATTAACTTTGACAAGTGCACATGCTAAGTCTTAGCAGATAAAGTTATGTCAGTTTGAAGTTGTGATTACAGAATAATCGTCATTTAAATTTTAATATCATAAATCAATAGAGCACAGGAAAATAATCAACTTTGTAATATACAGTGCCTTGCGAAAGTATTCGGCTCCCTGGAACATTTCAACCTTTTCCCACATATCATGCTTCAAACATAAAGATACCAAATGTAAATTTTTGGTGAAGAATCAACAACAAATGGAACACAAGTGTGAAGTTGAACAAAATTTATTGGTTATTTAAATTTTTTGAAGAAATTCAAAAACTGAGAAGTGGGGCGTGCAATATTATTCGGCCCCTTTAACTTAATACTTTGTTGCGCCACCTTTTGCTGCTATTACAGCTGCAAGTCGCTTGGGGTATGTCTCTATCAGTTTTGTCCATCGAGAGACTGAAATTCTTGTCCATTCTTCCTTGGCAAACAGCTCGAGCTCAGTGAGGTTTGATGGAGATCGTTTGTGAACAGCAGTTTTCAGCTCTTTCCACAGATTCTCAATTGGATTAGGTCTGGACTTTGACTTGGCCATTCTATCACCTGGATACGTTTATTTGTGAACCATTCCATTGTAGATTTTGCTTTATGTTTGAGATCATTGTCTTGTTGGAAGACAAATCTCCGTCTCAGGTCTTTTTCAGACTCAAACAGGTTTTCTTCAATAATGGTCCTGTATTTGACTCCATCCATCTTCCCATCAATTTTAACCATCTTCCCTGCTGAAAAAAAGCAGGCCCAAACCATGATGCTGCCACCACCATGTTTGACAGTAGGGATGGTATGTTCAGGGTGATGAGTTGTGTTGCCTTTACGCCAAAGATATCGTTTGGCATTGTTGTCAAAAAGTTTGATTTTGGTTTCATCTGACCAGAGCACCTTCTTCCATATGTTTGGTGTGTCTTCCAGTTGGCTTGTTGCAAACTTTAATGACACTTTTTATGGATATCTTTGTTGTGAATTCCGTTCTTGGGCTCCCTCCGGTGGTTGTAAATGGCACTTTTGTGAATTCTGCCCTTGGGCTCCCTCTGGTGGTTTTGAGTGGAACTGCTGCTCCTTGGGTTTAGCTTTAGCAGCTGCTTTCACTAATCATCTCTCCTGGCTCTGCTATTTAACCTGGCTCTAGTCTTCAGCCTATGCCACTTGTCAATGTTTTCTGCTGGATTCACATCTCTGCTTGGATTCTCCTGGTTTCCTGACCAGTTCTGCTAAGATAAGTTCTGGCTTTGCTCATTTCAGTCCACATGTTGTGGACTTATTGTTCTGTGCATTCTATTTTTGTCCAGCTTGTCATTATGGATTTTTTCTGTTAGCTGGAAGCTCTGGGAAGCAGATTTACCCTCCTCACCTTTAGTCAGGTGTAGAGTTTTTGTAAACTCTGTGTGGATTGTTTTGTAGTTTTTATACTGACCGCACAGTATCCTTTCCTGTCCTATCTATCAAGCTAGACTGACCTCCTATGCTAAAATCTGATTTCATCTCTGCGTATGTTATTTTCTCCTCCTCTCACTGTCAATATTTGGGGGGGCTATCTTTCCTTTGGGGATTTTCTCTGAGGCAAGATAGGTTTCCTGTTTCCATCTTTGGGGGAAGTTAGATCTTAGGCTGTGCCGAGGGGTCTAGGGAGCGTCAGGTACCCCCCACGGCTATTTCTAGTTGCGCTGCTAGGTTCAGAGTCTGCGGTCAGTACAGATACCACCTCCTTCAGAGCTTGTCTCATGTTGTTCCTAAACCACCAGATCATAACAGTACAAGTGGCCAAAAATGAATTAAATGTCTCTCAAAAGAAGGAAAAGAAAGTTCTGAACCATTTTTTTTTCTGTGCTCTGGTTCGCCTCTTTTTTCCCCTTGATATCTGGGTGGTGCAGGATATATGCTCTGGCATGGATGCTCAGGGTTTGTTTTCTCGTGTGGATCAACTGGCTGCAAGAGTACAGAGTATCCAGGACTATGTTGTCCAGACTCCGGCTTTAGAGCCCAGAATTCCTACTCCGGATTTGTTCTTTGGGGACAGATCCAAGTTTTTGAACTTTAAAAATAACTGCAAATTGTTTTTTGCTTTGAAACCCCGTTCTTCAGGTGATCCCATTCAGCAGGTGAAAATCATCATATCCTTGCTGCGTGGTGATCCGCAACACTGGGCTTTTTCTCTTGAAACAGGGGATCCGGCATTATTGAATGTAGACGCATTTTTTCAAGCGCTCGGATTATTGTATGACGAACCTAACTCTGTAGAGCATGCTGAGAAAACACTGTTGGCCCTGTATCAAGGTCAGGAAGCGGCAGAGTTATACTGCCAGAAATTTAGAAAATGGTCTGTGCTCACTAAATGGAATGAAGAGGCTCTGGCTGCTATTTTCAGAAAAGGTCTTTCTGAAACCCTTAAAGATGTTATGGTGGGCTTTCCTACGCCTGCCGGTTTGAACGAATCTATGTCTCTAGCCATTCAGATTGATCGGCGTCTGCGCGAGCGCAAAGCTGTGCACCATATGGCAGTATCCTCTGAGCATAGTCCTGAACCTATGCAATGTGATAGGATTTTGACTAGAATAGAACGGCAGGGATTCAGACGTCAGAATAGGCTGTGCTTTTACTGTGGTGATTCGGCTCATGTTATCTCTGATTGCCCTAAGCGTACTAAGAGATTCGCTAGGTCTTTTACCATTAGTACTGTACAGCCTAAGTTTCTCTTGTCTGTGACCCCGATTTGCTCATTGTCGTCCTTTTCTGTCATGGCATTTGTGGATTCAGGCGCTGCCCTGAACTTAATGGACTTAGAATTCGCCAGGCGCTGTGGTTTTTCCTTGCCGCCTTTGCAGAGCCCTATTCCTTTGAGGGGCATTGATGCTACACCCTTGGCCAAGGATAAACCTCAGTACTGGACACAGATGACTATGTACATGGCTCCTGCACATCAGGAAGATTGCCGTTTTCTGGTGTTGCATAACCTGCATGATGTTGTTGTGCTGGGATTTCCATGGTTACAGGAACATAATCCGGTGCTGGATTGGAAAACTATGTCTGTGGCTAGTTGGGGTTGTCAAGGGGTACATAGTGATGTTCCTTTGATGTCAATTTCCTCTTCCCCCTCTTCTGAGGTCCCTGAGTTTTTGTCGGATTTTCAGGATGTATTTGATGAGCCCAAGTCCAGTTCCCTTCCTCCACATAGGGACTGTGATTGTGCTATTAACTTGATTCCTGGTTGTAAGTTCCCTAAGGGCCGACTTTTCAATCTGTCTGTGCCAGAGCATGCCGCCATGCGGAGCTATGTTAAGGAATCTTTGGAGAAAGGGCATATTCGGCACTCTTCGTCACCATTGGGAGCGGGTTTCTTTTTTGTTGCTAAGAAGGATGGCTCCTTGAGACCCTGTATTGATTATCGTCTTCTTAATAAGATCACGGTCAAATTCCAATACCCCTTGCCTTTGCTTACTGATTTGTTTGCTCAGATTAAGGGGGCTAGTTGGTTTACTAAGATTGACCTCCGAGGGGCATATAATCTTGTTCGTATTAAACAGGGTGACGAATGGAAAACTGCATTTAATACGCCCAAAGGCCATTTTGAATACCTTGTGATGCCATTTGGGCTCTCTAATGCTCCATCTGTGTTCCAGTCTTTCATGCATGATATTTTCCGCAATTATCTTGATAAATTCATGGTCGTATATTTGGATGATATTTTGATTTTTTCCAATGATTGGGAGTCTCATGTGAAGCAGGTCAGGATGGTGTTCCAGATCCTTCGTGATAATGCTTTATTTGTGAAGGGGTCTAAGTGCCTATTCGGAGTTCAGAAGGTCTCTTTTTTGGGTTTTGTTTTTTCTACCTCATCTATAGAAATGAATCCTGTTAACGTCCAAGCTATTCATGACTGGATCCAACCCACATCTGTGAAGG
The DNA here is from genome assembly GCF_032444005.1 of Ranitomeya imitator. Taxonomy (NCBI): domain Eukaryota; kingdom Metazoa; phylum Chordata; class Amphibia; order Anura; family Dendrobatidae; genus Ranitomeya; species Ranitomeya imitator. The sequence goes on from NC_091289.1 coordinate 60,128,543, forward strand.
GTCTTCAAAAATTTTTGGGCTTTGCTAATTTCTATCGTCGTTTCATTGCCAACTTTTCCAGTGTGGTTAAGCCCCTTGCTGATTTGACGAAGAAAGGCGCTGATGTGACGAATTGGTCCTCTGAGGCTGTTGAGGCCTGTAATGCTCGCACCGAGACTGGTTGGCGCGGGCACCTGGGGGTGTGGCCCCACTGGACCACAGACCGAACTTCCCTGGAAGGGGCGTAACTAAGTAGCTTCCTAGGTGTTCGCTGGAGCCTCTGATGGTGAGGTCAGACTTGTGCAATAGGAAGCTACCAGGTGCCACTCCAGGGTGGAGTCGGACTGTGGATGCTGATCCCACCGGGGACAAGACACGGGCAGGCAGGCACGGCTGTGACACTGGCTGACAGACGGGTATGGCAGAGGCCCTGACGGGCGGACTGGCTTGACAGAGATACAGGCAGGCAGACGGGCGCGGCTGGCACTGGCAGACAGGACTGATACTCTGGTAGGAACTGGTATTCAGATGGATGTGAGGAAACCGGTAAGAACCTGTTCAGACTGGAGAATATAAAGGAAAAGGTAGAGACCTGTAGGGAAAGTTGCAGAATTAAGATAGAGCAAGAGTGGAAGAAAAGCTGAATCGCAGGAGGCAGAGTACGAGTAGAAGGTGGAGCTATGAGCAGAGAAGGAGAAGGCAGAGCAGAGAGTAGAGAAGGAGAAGGCAGAGCCAAGGACAGAGCCGCAGGAGGCGGAGCCAAGAGCAGAGATGCTGGAGGCGGAGCCAAGAGCGGGGACGCTGGAGGCGGAGCCAAGAGCGGGGACGTTGGAGGCGGAGCCAAGAGCGGGGACGCTGGAGGCGGAGCCAAGAGCGGAGACGCTGGAGGCAGAGCCAAGAGCTTAAGATGTAGAACCGCAAGGAGCGGTGCCAGGTGGAACCGCAAGGAGCAGAGCCATAGAGCAAAGCCACAGAGAGCGGAGCAAGGTCAGAGAACAGAGCTGAGAGACACAGAGCCACAGGTTGTGGTAGAACTGAGCAGAGAGAAGCAGAGCCACAGACAGTGGCGAACAGAGCAGAAAGATAAGGCAGAGGTACACACAGCTGAGTGGGAAATGACTAATGACAAAGAAGGAGCAGGGACGGACATAGACCAGAGTACAGACAGGAACGGACACGGATACACAAACAGAACACAGATGAAGGCCTGCAATAGTGCAGCCCTCAGAGACAGGAAACACACGACCTGGCAGCTCAGTAGCAAATGCAAACTGAGGGGAATAGTTTGCTCAGGCATCCTCCAATGGGTGAGGATGCCTTAAGTATCAGAGGCCTCAAGGCTATTGGCCAGAAGCACCTTAGGGAGGTGCACACAGTCTCAATAAGAATCCGGAGTGGCTGGCGCCGCCCCCCTATGCACACAGCAAGGAAGTGTACACAGAGCAGGCCGCCATGAAGCACATGGCATGGAACCAGCAGCAGACAGATCTCACAGCATGGCACTGGGTGAGTGAGTAGATGTAACAGGCAGGTGGGGAATGGAAGGCCATGCAGTGATGCCGGCAGGGTTGTTACAAGGCCTTTCAGGAGCTTAAACGCCGATTTACTTCTGCCCCTGTGCTACGTCAACCGGATGTTTCTCTTCCTTTTCAGGTTGAGGTCGACGCTTCTGAGATTGGGGCAGGGGCTGTCTTGTCGCAAAAGGAGTCTGATGGTTCTTTGTTGAAATCGTGTGCTTTTTTTTCCAGAAAGTTTTCGCCTGCGGAACGCAATTATGATGTCGGCAATCGGGAGTTGTTGGCTATGAAGTGGGCGTTTGAGGAGTGGCGACATTGGCTTGAGGGAGCTAAACACCGTGTTGTGGTCCTGACCGATCATAAGAATCTGATTTACCTCGAGTCGGCCAAGCGGCTGAATCCTAGACAGGCTCGATGGTTCCTGTTTTTCTCCCGTTTTGATTTTGTGGTCTCATATCTTCCGGGATCTAAGAATGTTAAATTCATAGCCATGAGTCTGACCAGACGTGTCTGACCATCTTAGAAATTGCATTTTTAAATTGCAGTTTTTTAATTGCTATGAATTAGACTAGAATTCCATGGGGCATTTGAGCATTCATCACTGCTGTACTTTCATCATCCTCATCACCACCTGTATCCTCTAATCAAGCTCTTTTGTCTACCCACAGGTATGCTGCTGTCCATCTACTCTGCCTTTCCTGCAATGTGTGTTTATGTGAACTGCATATAATTCCCACCTGGTATGCTGCTGTCCATCTACTCTGCCTTTCCTGCAATGTGTGTTTATGTGAACTGCATATAATTCCCACCTGATATGCTGCTGTCCATCTACTCTGCCTTTCCTGCAATGTGTGTTTATGTGAACTGCATATAATTCCCACCTGGTATGCTGCTGTCCATCTACTCTGCCTTTCCTGCAATGTGTGTTTATGTGAACTGCATATAATTCCCACCTGGTATGCTGCTGTCCATCTACTCTGCCTTTCCTGCAATGTGTGTTTATGTGAACTGCATATAATTCCCACCTGGTATGCTGCTGTCCATCTACTCTGCCTTTCCTGCAATGTGTGTTTATGTGAACTGCATATAATTCCCACCTGGTATGCTGCTGTCCATCTACTCTGCCTTTCCTGCAATGTGTGTTTATGTGAACTGCATATAATTCCCACCTGGTATGCTGCTGTCCATCTACTCTGCCTTTCCTGCAATGTGTGTTTATGTGAACTGCATATAATTCCCACCTGGTATGCTTTGCTTACCCATTGTTTTCTATCCATTCGTATTTCACTTCCCTTGCTTCTTGCTTGCATACCTGAGTGGCCATCTACCCCACCCCCTCTTTATGACCTGGCTTAACTGTGAACATGTGCTCTAGACACACACGCCCACATCCTCCCTCTCAGCTGTGAGCCCTTAGGTGCCCATAAATTCATAGCCATGAGTCTGACCAGACGTGTCTGACCATCTTAGAAATTGCATTTTTAAATTGCAGTTTTTTAATTGCTATGAATTAGACTAGAATTGGACTGGAATTGACTGGAAGGTAAAGGAATAGAAAACCACTATAATGTTTCGGTTTCTTTTCACATTCACCCCCATACTACTCTATTTCTTCCTATCTCCTGTAGTCCCTCCACCCAGTAAAGAACTAGTCATTTCTCCCTCCATCCTCCCCAGTCATCTCACCTCCTCCACAGAACTATTCCTCCACATACAATCCTTTCTCGCCAGGCACACACGGCCACATCATGACCTATCCAGCTCACACCTTCTAACGCTCTGTCTGCTGCTCCTCATTGCTGGCGACATATCCCCAAATCCTGGCCCTCCTCATCACATCCCCACACTCATTTCTAATCCCCTGCCACGATCCTCTACACGTCCTCGCAACCACAGTAACCTCATACCCATTCATCCTGCCCCCACTCCCCCAATTTCCCTAACTGGAGCACTATGGAACGCACGCTCTGTCTGCAATAAACTTCCATTTATCCATGACCTCTTTATCAATAACAAACTCTCCTTCCTCGGCATCACTGAAACCTGGCTCACCCCTTCTGACACAGCCTCCCCTGCGGCACTCTCTTACGGTGGCTTCCACCTTTCTCACACACCCCGCCCCAGCAGCAAGCATGGCGGAGGAGTTGGTTTTCTCCTGTCAGATAACTGCTCCTTCACCCCAATCCCACTGCCACCCTCTGTTATCCTCCCTTCCTTTGAGGTGCACTCTGTGCGCATCTACTCCCCCTCCAACCTCCAACTGGCTGTCATCTACCGTCCCCCAGGGCCAGCCACCACCTTCTTCGATCACTTCACCACCTGGCTACTCCACTTCCTCGCCGCCGACATCCCCACTATCATCATGGGCGACTTCAACATCCCCATTGACACTTCCCTCTCAGCTGCCACTAAACTTCTATCTCTCACTTCCTCCTTTGGCCTCACTCAATGGTCTTCTACAGCCACCCACAAAGATGGTCACACACTGGACCTCATTCTCACCCGCCTCTGCTCCCTATCTAACCTCTCAAACTCACCTCTTCCTCTTTCTGACCACAACCTACTTACATTCTCTTCCCTTTCCACTCCTTGTCTACAACCCCCATCCCACAAACTCTCACACCCTCGCAGAAATCTTAAACACCTTGATCTTCACTCACTCTCTGAATCCCTCCTCCCTCTCACAGACATAAGCTCCCTACACAATGCGGATGATGCTGCCACTCTATATAACACCACAATAGCTGCAGCTTTGGAATCTCTTGCCCCTCTCACACATACCAAAGCTCGCAAAATCAACAGACAACCCTGGCACACCAGCATGACAAAAGAACTGAGGCGAGCTTCCAGAGCTGCTGAGCGCAGATGGAAAAGATCCCACTCCATCGAGCACTTCATCGCATTCAAACAGTCCCTCACTGCTTTCAAAACCATGCTCGCCACAGCAAAACAAACCTACTTCTCATCTCTCATATCCTCCCTGTCTCACAACCCCAAACAGTTATTCAACACCTTCAACTCTCTCCTCCGTCCCCCAGCACCTCCTCCCTCCCCACTCATCTCAGCTGAAGACTTTGCCTCATTTTTCAAGCAGAAAATTGAGAACATCAGAGACAATTTTAGTAAACAACCCCCAGAACCCTTCCTCCCAACTACCCAGCCCTCCACCTCCAAAACCAACTTCTCCACCATTACAGAAGACGGACTCTCCACTCTACTCTCAAGATCGCATCTCACCACCTGTGCACTTGACCCACTCCCATCCCACTTCATCCCAAACCTCACCACAGTCTTCATCCCAACCCTAACCCATCTCTTTAACCTATCACTAACAACTGGCATTTTCGCCTCAAGCTTTAAACATGCCACAATCACACCTATCCTCAAAAAGCCCTCTCTTGACCCATCCTCTGTATCTAGCTATCGCCCTATATCACTTCTCCCCTTTGCCTCAAAACTACTGGAACAACATGTCCATATTGAACTGTCCTCCCATCTATCTTCCTGCTCCTTCTTCGACCGCTTTCAATCAGGCTTCCGGTCACACCACTCCACTGAAACTGCCCTAACTAAGGTCACCAATGACCTATTAACCGCCAAGAGCAAGCGACACTACTCTGTCCTCCTCCTCCTGGACCTGTCCTCTGCCTTTGACACAGTGGACCATTCCCTGCTGCTGCAGACCCTCTCATCCCTTGGCATCACAGAATTGGATCTCATCATACCTAACTGACCGTACATTCAGCGTCTCCCACTCACACACCACCTCCTCACCTCGCCCCCTATCTGTCGGAGTCCCGCAAGGTTCAGTTCTAGGACCCCTGCTCTTCTCCATCTACACCTTTGGCCTGGGACAGCTCATAGAATCTCACGGCTTTCAGTATCATCTCTATGCTGACGACACACAGATCTACATCTCTGGACCAGATATCACCTCCCTACTAACCAGAATCCCTCAATGTCTGTCTGCTATTTCATCCTTCTTCTCCACTAGATTTCTAAAACTTAACATGGACAAAACAGAATTCATCATCTTTCCCCCATCTCACGCGATCTCCCCAACGAACCTATCCATTACAGTAAACGGCTGCCCACTCTCCCCAGTCCCACAAGCCCGCTGTCTTGGGGTAATCCTTGACACTGATCTCTCCTTTAAACCACATATCCAAACCCTTTCCACTTCCTGCCGCCTCCAACTCAAAAATATTTCACGGATCCGCACATTCCTAAACCAAGAATCTGCAAAAACCCTAGTCCATGCCCTCATCATCTCTCGCCTTGACTACTGTAACCTCCTGCTCTGTGGCCTCCCCTCTAACACTCTTGCACCCCTCCAATCTATTCTAAACTCTGCTGCCCGACTAATCCACCTGTCCCCCCGCTATTCCCCGGCCTCTCCCCTCTGTCAATCCCTGCACTGGCTCCCCATCACCCAGAGACTCCAGTACAAAAGCCTAACCATGACATATAAAGCCATCCACAACCTGTCTCCTCCATACATCTGTGACCTCGTCTCCCGGTACTTTCCTGCACGCAACCTCCGATCCTCACAAGATCTCCTTCTCTACTCCCCTATTATCTCCTCTTCCCACAATCGCATACAAGATTTCTCTCGTGCATCCCCCCTACTCTGGAATGCTCTACCACAACACATCAGACTCTCGCCTACCATCGAAACCTTCAAAAAGAACCTGAAGACCCACCTCTTCCGACAAGCCTACAACCTGCAGTAACCACCGATTGACCAAACCGCTGCACGGCCAGCTCTACCCTCACCTACTGTATCCTCACCCATCCCTTGTAGATTGTGAGCCCTCGCGGGCAGGGTCCTCTCTCCTCCTGTACCAGTTGTGACTTGTATTTTTCAAGATTATTGTACTTGTTTTATTATGTATACCCCTCCTCACATGTAAAGCGCCATGGAATAAATGGCGCTATAATAATAAATAATAATAATAATAATAATGTTAAGGCTGATGCCCTCTCTAGGAGTTTTTCGCCTGATTCTCCTGGAGTCCTTAAGCCGGTTGGCATTCTTAAGGAAGGGGTGATTCTTTCTGCCATCTCCCCTGATTTGCTTCAGGAATTTCAGGCTGATAGGCCTGACCGCTGTCCAGTGGGGAAGCTGTTTGTTCCTGATAGATGGACAAATAAGGTAATTTCTGAGGTTCATTGTTCAGTGTTGGCTGGTCATCCTGGGATTTTTGGTACCAGAGATTTGGTTGCTAGGTCCTTTTGGTGGCCTTCCTTGTCTCGCGATGTACGTGCTTTTGTGCAGTCCTGTGGGACTTGCGCCCGGGCCAAGCCTTGCTGTTCCCGCGCTAGTGGGTTGCTTTTGCCTTTGCCGGTCCCTGAGATGTCCTGGACGCATATTTCCATGGATTTTATTTCGGATCTTCCTGTTTCCCAGAAGATGTCTGTTATCTGCGTTGTTTGTGACCGGTTCTCTAAAATGGTCCATTTGGTACCTTTGCCTAAGTTGCCTTCCTCCTCAGATCTGGTTCCATTGTTTTTTCAGCATGTGGTTCGTTTGCATGGCATTCCGGGGAATATTGTGTCTGACAGAGGTTCTCAGTTTGTCTCTAGATTTTGGCGGGCCTTTTGTGCTAGGATGGGCATTGATTTGTCTTTTTCTTCGGCGTTTCATCCTCAGACTAATGGCCAAACTGAGCGAACTAATCAGACCTTGGAGACCTATTTGAGATGCTTTGTATCTGCTGATCAGGATGATTGGGTGTCTTTCTTGCCATTGGCCGAGTTTGCCCTTAATAATCGAGCTAGTTCGGCTACTTTGGTTTCACCTTTCTTTTGTAATTTTGGTTTTCATCCTCGTTTTTCTTCTGGGCAAGTTGAGCCTTCTGATTGTCCTGGTGTTGATTCTGTGGTGGACAGGCTGCAGCAGATTTGGACTCATGTGGTGGACAATTTGACGTTGTCTCAGGAAAGGGCTCAACGTTTTGCTAGCCGCCGTCAGCGTGTTGGTCCCCGGCTTCGTGTGGGGGATTTGGTTGTCTTCTCGTCATGTTCCTATGAAGGTTTCTTCTCCTAAGTTTAAGCCTCGGTTTATTGGTCCTTATAAGATTTCTGAAATTATTAATCCGGTCTCTTCATTTTGCTCTTCCAGCCTCTTTTGCCATTCATAATGTTTTCCATAGATCTTTGTTGCGGAGATATGTGGTGCCCGTTGTTCCCTCGGTTGACCCTCCTGCCCCGGAGTTGGTTGAGGGAGAGTTGGAATATGAGGTTGAGAAGATTTTGGATTCTCGTTTTTCGAGGCGGAGGCTCCAGTATCTTGTCAAGTGGAAGGGTTATGGCCAGGAGGATAATTCTTGGGTTGTTGCCTCCGATGTCCATGCTACCGATTTGGTTCGTGCTTTTCACTTGGCTCGTCCTGATCGGCCTGGGGCCTCTGGTGAGGGTTCGGTGACCCCTCCTCAGGGGGGGTACTGTTGTGAATTCTGTTCTTGGGCTCCCTCCGGTGGTTGTAAATGGCACTTTTGTGAATTCTGCCCTTGGGCTCCCTCTGGTGGTTTTGAGTGGAACTGCTGCTCCTTGGGTTTAGCTTTAGCAGCTGCTTTCACTAATCTCTCCTGGCTCTGCTATTTAACCTGGCTCTAGTCTTCAGCCTATGCCACTTGTCAATGTTTTCTGCTGGATTCACATCTCTGCTTGGATTCTCCTGGTTTCCTGACCAGTTCTGCTAAGATAAGTTCTGGCTTTGCTCATTTCAGTCCACATGTTGTGGACTTATTGTTCTGTGCATTCTATTTTTGTCCAGCTTGTCAGTATGGATTATTTCTGTTAGCTGGAAGCTCTGGGAAGCAGATTTACCCTCCACACCTTTAGTCAGGTGTGGAGATTTTGTAAACTCTGTGTGGATTGTTTTGTAGTTTTTATACTGACCGCACAGTATCCTTTCCTGTCCTATCTATCAAGCTAGACTGGCCTCCTATGCTAAAATCTGATTTCATTTCTGCGTATGTTATTTTCCCCTCCTCTCACCGTCAATATTTGTGGGGGGCTATCTTTCCTTTGGGGATTTTCTCTGAGGCAAGATAGGTTTCCTGTTTCCATCTTTAGGGGAAGTTAGATCTTAGGCTGTGCCGAGGGGTCTAGGGAGCGTCAGGTACCCCCCACGGCTATTTTTAGTTGCGCTGCTAGGTTCAGGGTTTGCGGTCAGTACAGATACCACCTCCTTCAGAGCTTGTCTCATGTTGTTCCTAAACCACCAGATCATAACAGTACAAGTGGCCAAAAATGAATTAAATGTATCTCAAAAGAAGGAAAAGAAAGTTCTGAACCATTTTTTTTTCTGTGCTTTGGTTTGTCTTTTTTTTTTTTCCTCTTGATATCTGGGTGGTTCAGGATATATGTTTTGGCATGGATGTTCAGGGTTTGTTTTCTCGTGTGGATCAACTTGCTGCAAGAGTACAGAGTATCCAGGACTATGTTGTCCAGACTCCGGCTTTAGAGCCCAGAATTCCTACTCCTGGTTTGTTTTTTGGGGACAGATCCAAGTTTTTGAACTTTAAAAATAACTGCAAATTGTTTTTTGCTTTGAAACCCCGTTCTTCTGGTGATCCCATTCAGCAGGTAAAAATCATCATATCCTTGCTGCGTGGTGACCCTCAAGACTGGGCTTTTTCTCTTGAAACAGAGGATCCGGCATTATTGAATGTAGATGCATTTTTTCAAGCGCTCGGATTATTGTATGACGAACCTAATTCTTTGGATCATGCAGAAAAAACCCTGTTGGCCTTGTGTCAAGGTCAGGAAGCGGCAGAGTTATACTGCCAGAAATTTAGAAAATGGTCTGTGCTCACTAAATGGAATGAAGAGGCTCTGGCTGCTATTTTCAGAAAAGGTCTTTCTGAAACCCTTAAAGATGTTATGGTGGGCTTTCCTACGCCTGCCGGTTTGAGCGAATCTATGTCTCTAGCCATTCAGATTGATCGGCGTCTGCACGAGCGCAAAGCTGTGCACCATATGGCAGTATCCTCTAAGCATAGTCCTGAACCTATACAATGTGATAGGATTTTGACTAGAATAGAACGGCAGGAATTCAGACGTCAGAATAGGCTGTGTTTTTACTGTGGTGATTCGGCTCATGTTATCTCTGATTGCCCTAAGCGTACTAAGAGAGTCGCTAGGTCTGTTACCATTAGTACTATACAGCCTAAATTTCTCTTATCTGTGACCCTGATTTGCTCATTGTCGTCCTTTTCTGTCATGGCATTTGTGGATTCAGGCGCTGCCCTGAACTTAATGGACTTAGAATTCGTCAGGCGCTGTGGTTTTTCCTTGCAGCCTTTGCAGAGCCCTATTCCTTTGAGGGACATTGATGCTACACCCTTGGCCAAGGATAAACCTCAGTACTGGACACAGATGACTATATAGACAAGAGAATGGAGGGCACAATCCAACCAAATATCAAAAGGGCAGAGGTTCAACCCAAAGCATGACCTATAGTACACATAACAAACACCAAGAAAAAGATGTCATGCTATATATAAAGGGGAACCACCAAACAATACTAGAGATATACAAAAATCAAATAGAAATTTTATTGTATCGACCAACACACAAAACAAACCACTAGAATTAAAAACATTTAAAACAAAGAATAGGTCAACAAGGGTTCCTATATGGAACCCCCCCCTGGACATGTATTTGTATAACAATATAAACTTAGATGGTAAGATCAATGGCAGACACAGCTGCTCTGCATGCACATATACATAGATGGTAGAGTATGATAAAATTTACTCACAAGGATTATAACAAATACATATAAATACTACTGGTCCAGCTCGCAGCACACAAAGGTAGGTATAGATCAAAACAGTGTCCGATATTATTATATATAGAGGTATATTCAGTATAGCAATAAATATTACCCAAATGTTCTCTTTCAAACAAGTATATATACGTGTACCAATACGAGACTGGCTGGTATAAAATAATCAAGCAGTCAGTTATCAACATATATATAAGGGAATATATCAATAGTAGTGATAGCCACCTAAGTAACCTTTACAAGCTAACATGAGCAAAAATAAGATATATATACGGGTGCCGACGCGAGACTGGCTAGTATAAGATAATGCGAGACTGGCTGGTATAAAATGATCTAACAATCAGTTATCAACATACAGTGGGGCAAAAAAGTATTTAGTCAGTCAGCAATAGTGCAACTTCCACCACTTAAAAAGATGAGAGGCGTCTGTAATTTACATCATAGGTAGACCTCAACTATGGGAGATAAACTGAGAAAAAAAAATCCAGAAAATCACATTGTCTGTTTTTTTAACAATTTATTTGCATATTATGGTGGAAAATAAGTATTTGGTCTGAAACAAACAATCAAGATTTCTGGCTCTCACAGACCTGTAACTTCTTCTTTAAGAGTCTCCTCTTTCCTCCACTCATTACCTGTAGTAATGGCACCTGTTTAAACTTGTTATCAGTATAAAAAGACACCTGTGCACACCCTCAAACAGTCTGACTCCAAACTCCACTATGGTGAAGACCAAAGAGCTGTCAAAGGACACCAGAAACAACATTGTAGCCCTGCACCAGGCTGGGAAGACTGAATCTGCAATAGCCAACCAGCTTGGAGTGAAGAAATCAACATTGGGAGCAATAATTAGAAAATGGAAAACATACAAGACCACTGATAATCTCCCTCGATCTGGGGCTCCACGCAAAATCCCACCCCATGGGGTCAGAATGATCACAAGGACGGTGAGCAAAAATCCCAGAACCACGCGGGGGGACCTAGTGAATGAACTGCAGAGAGCTGGGACCAATGTAACAAGGCCTACCATAAGTAACACACTACGCCACCATGGACTCAGATCCTGCAGTGCCAGACGTGTCCCACTGCTTAAGCCAGTACATGTCCGGGCCCGTCTGAAGTTTGCTAGAGAGCATTTGGATGATCCCGAGGAGTTTTGGGAGAATGTCCTATGGTCTGATGAAACCAAACTGGAACTGTTTGGTAGAAACACAACTTGTCGTGTTTGGAGGAAAAAGAATACTGAGTTGCATCCATCAAACACCATACCTACTGTAAAGCATGGTGGTGGAAACATCATGCTTTGGGGCTGTTTCTCTGCAAAGGGGCCAGGACGACTGATCCGGGTACATGAAAGAATGAATGGGGCCATGTATCGTGAGATTTTGAGTGCAAACCTCCTTCCATCAGCAAGGGCATTGAAGATGAAACGTGGCTGGGTCTTTCAACATGACAATGATCCAAAGCACACCGCCAGGGCAACAAAGGAGTGGCTTCGTAAGAAGCATTTCAAGGTCCTGGAGTGGCCTAGCCAGTCTCCAGATCTGAACCCTATAGAAAACCTTTGGAGGGAGTTGAAAGTCCGTGTTGCCAAGCGAAAAGCCAAAAACATCACTGCTCTAGAGGAGATCTGCATGGAGGAATGGGCCAACATACCAACAACAGTGTGTGGCAACCTTGTGAAGACTTACAGAAAACGTTTGACCTCTGTCATTGCCAACAAAGGATATATTACAAAGTATTGAGATGAAATATTGTTTCTGACCAAATACTTATTTTCCACCATAATATGCAAATAAAATGTTAAAAAAACAGACAATGTGATTTTCTGGATTTTTTTTTCTCAGTTTGTCTCCCATAGTTGAGGTCTACCTATGATGTAAATTACAGACGCCTCTCATCTTTTTAAGTGGTGGAACTTGCACTATTGCTGACTGACTAAATACTTTTTTGCCCCACTGTATATATATGAGCATATACCCATAGTAGTGGTGACAACCTTATATAATCTTTGCAAGTTGATATGGACAGATAGGCAACAATGAAGAGCACATATACAGTGTCTATATTAGGGGGAACACCATAGATATGGATCTCCCCCACACACAGATACGTCTGGAGGTCAGAAGTATACTAAATCCCTAAAGGTATGCATAGCCCCCACCAGGCACAGACACATGCTGTCGACAATGGTCCCAATGCCTACCAAGACCGGAGTAAAATAGATAGAGCCCCCAAGTAGTGAGGCACTGTACTACCATAAATGTGCAGAGAACACCAGTAGAACATAACCAAATGTCAGATAAGTACAGAGGTCCAGGGGGCTGAAGCCCCACGCGTATCGCCACTAAGAGTGGCTTCGTCAGGAGCAGGTGTGATGTGTGCGGCCGGCAAAACCGTATATATACAAGCGCTTACCCTAATGAAATGATCCCTATCAGCTGTAAGGCGGCAGCATGATGCTCAGCGTAAAGGCATAGTATGCGCAGCACCGGAAATGGTACCGCGTGTAGAAATATCCGGGAGTATGAAGATGGTTGTCAGCACGCCACTGCGCATGTCAAGAGTACCAAAATGGCCGCTAGCGCGCAAATGCGCATGCCTGGACCAAAAAATGTCCCAATACTTGAAGAAGAGGTCAAACTGGCCACTAATGCGCAAGTGCGCATATCTGGACCCTCAAAATAGACTCTGCAGTATGCGATGCTCCTAAGACATAGTGTGCGCAGCACCAGAGACGGTGCCGCATATGAAAATTACCAAGAGTATAAAGATGGCTGTCAGCGCACCATTGCGCATGTCAGGAGTACCAAGATGGCCGCTAACGCGCAAATGCGCATGCTCGGACCCAAAAGTATCCTAACACTTCAAAAAAAGGTCAAACTGGCCACTGATGCGCAAATGCGCATGTCTGAAACCTTAGAATAAGCTCTGCAGTATGTGGTGCCCCTAAGAGGACCACATACACAAGCTAAGGCGTACCTGCCTATAAGAGGCTCAAAAAGCATCAAAGTGGCCATGTATGCACATAATGCGTATGCCTAGGCACCGATGACTATGTACATGGCTCCTGCACATCAGGAAGATTGCCGTTTTCTGTTGTTGCATAACCTGCATGATGTTGTTGTACTGGGATTTCCATGGTTACAGGAACATACTCCGGTGCTGGATTGGAAAACTATGTCGGTGACTAGTTGGGGTTGTCGAGGAGTACATAGTGACGTTCCTTTGATGTCAATTTCCTCTTCCCCCCTCTTCTGAGGTCCCTGAGTTTTTGTCGGATTTCCAGGATGTATTTGATGAGCCCAAGTCCAGTTCCCTTCCTCCACATAGGGACTGTGATTGTGCTATTAACTTGATTCCTGGTTGTAAGTTCCCTAAGGGCCGACTTTTCAATCTGTCTGTGCCAGAGCATGCCGCCATGTGGAGCAATGTTAAGGAATCTTTGGCGAAAGGGCATATTCGGCCCTCTTCGTCACCATTGGGAGGGGGTTTCTTTTTTGCTGCTAAGAAGGATGGCTCCTTGAGACCCTGTATTGATTATCGTCTTCTTAATAAGATCACGGTCAAATTCCAATACCTCTTGCCTTTGCTTACTGATTTGTTTGCTCCGATTAAGGGGGCTAGTTGGTTTACTAAGATTGACCTCCGAGGGGCATATAATCTTGTTCGTATTAAACAGGGTGACGAATGGAAAACTGCATTTAATACGCCCGAAGGCCATTTTGAATACGTTGTGATGCCATTTGGGCTCTCTAATGCTCCATCTGTGTTCCAGTCTTTCATGCATGATATTTTCCGTAATTATCTTGATAAATTCATGGTCGTATATTTGGATGATATTTTGATTTTTTTCCAATGATTGGGAGTCTCATGTGCAGCAGGTCAGGATGGTGTTCCAGATCCTTCGTGATAATGCTTTATTTGTGAAGGGGTCTAAGTCCCTTTTCGGAGTTCAGAAGGTCTCTTTTTGGGGTTTTATTTTTTCTCCCTCGTCTATAGAAATGGATCCTGTTAAGGTCCAAGCTATTCATGACTGGATCCAACCCACATCTGTGAAGGGTCTTCAAAAATTTTTGGGCTTTGCTAATTTCTATCCCTCTTGTGGTTTCTAGTGGTATGGCTGCTCCTTGGAGTTAGCTGTCATCAGCTGCCTCCACTTATTGTCTCTTCTGCTCAGCTATTTAAGTCTGGCTATTTCTTCAGCCTGTGCCACTTGTCAATGTTTCCTGGCTGGATTCACATCTCTGCTTGGATTCTCCTGGTTTCCTGACCAGTTCTGCCTACCTGGGGTTCGAGTCCGACACATCGCTGATCGGGTGGACAGATTACTGGGAGGGGCTGGTGAGGACCCAGCGGACATGGTGCACATTGGCACAAATGACAAAGTTAGAGGTAGGTGGAAGGTCCTTAAAGATGATTTCAGGGAATTAGGCCGCAAGCTGAAAGCAAGGACCTCCAACGTAGTATTTTCCGAAATACTGCCTGTACCACGTGCCACGTCAGAGAGGCAATGGGAGATTAGGGAGGTTAATAAGTTGCTCAAGAATTGGTGTAGGAAGGAGGGGTTTGGGTTCCTGCAGAACTGGGCCGACTTCTCAGTTGGCTACAGGCTCTACGCTAGGGATGGGCTGCATCTCAATGGGGAAGGTGCAGCTGTGCTGGGGGAGAAAATGGCTAGAAGTTTGGAGGAGTGTTTAAACTAAGGATTGGGGGGGAGGGTATTCATTTTATAGGAGGGGAAGATAGTGCAGATAGGGACCTGGGCACAAATAAGGAAGATGGGGGTGACGGTGGCATGGGGGGTGGGGTTAGAACAGTTAATAATTTAAGAAATAGAGGTACAGAGAGGAACATCAAGTGCATGTATACTAATGCCAGAAGCTTTGCCAACAAAATGGATGAATTAGAACTAATGTTGTTGGAGCATAATTATGACATGGTGGGGATATCTGAAACGTGGCTGGATGAGAGCCATGACTGGGCTGATAACTTGCAGGGTTATAGTCTGTTCAGAAATGACTGAACGGATAGGCGAGGGGGAGGGGTGTGTCTATATGTAAAATCGTCCTTAAAACCCATCCGGCGTGATAATATAGGTGAATCTAATGAAAATGTAGAATCCGTGTGGGTGGAGATAAGGGGAGGGGGGAAAAATAATAAATTACTGATAGGGGTTTGTTATAAATCTCCAAAATTAATGGAAGCAATGGAGAATATCCTCTTAAAGCAAATAGATGAAGCTGCGACTCAAGGAGAAGTCATTATTATGGGGGACTTCAACTACTCTTAATAGATTGGGGAACGGAAATCTGCAGTTCCAGCAAAGGTAATCGGTTTTTGACAACTATGAGAGACAATTACCTTTCACAACTGGTTCAGGACCCAACAAGAAGGGGGGCACTGCTAGACCTAATATTAACCAACAGGCCAGACCGCATATCAAATATAAGGGTTGGGGGTCACTTGGGGAATAGTGATCACAAATAATAAGTTTTCATGTATCCTTTAATTAGATGTGTAGTAAGGGGGTTACAAGGACACTAAACTTCAGGAGGCTAAATTTCCAACGGATGAGAGAGGATCTTGGTGCAATTAACTGGGACGATATCCTGAGACATAAAAATACACAAAGAAAATGGGAGACATTTAATAGCATCCTGGATAGGACCTGTGCACAGTATATACCGTATGGGAATAAACATACTAGAAATAGGAGGAAACCAATATGGCTAAATAGAGCTGTAAGGGGCGCAATAAGTGACAAAAGAAAGCATTTAGAGAATTAAAGGAAGTAGGTAGTGATGAGGCATTAACCCCTTCGCGCCATGCGCCGTACTAGTACTGCGCTGCCGGCACTGCATAAGTGCCAGCCGCAGTACTAGTACGGCGCCGCCATTTTCCGGTCACCGCGCGGCATCGCGCGGTGATCGGGTTCCGGTGTCTGCTGTTCCTGACAGCAGACAATCCCTGCACGCAGCCCCGGGTGCCTGCACCGCCCCCCCGCATCAGCGATCGCTGTGATTGGCTGGTCAATTCTGACCAGCCAATCACAGCGATGTGACAATAAAGTTTCAAAAAAAAAAAAAAAAAGCATGTGACAGGCTGTGATTGATGCTGTGTGATGTCGCACCAATCACAGCCGTCACTGTAGGTGGGGTGATCGCCACGTCACCTCAACTGATTAACCCCTATGGCGCTGATTGGCTGAACAATAGCTTCTAGCCAATCAGCGCCAAAGGGGTTAATTTAAAATACCGATCACCGCCCTGCACGCCATCTTTCTCTCAGATTTGGCGTGCAGAGCGGTGGTCTAAGCCCCTCTGTGTCACCTTAGTGAAGGAATCCATTGGTGGCCAGTGCGATCCTCCCTGGGATCTCCTGCCTCCAGCTTGTGCTCCTGCTTCAGCTTGTGCTCCGTGCTGTGTGCTCTCTGCTGCCATCTGCCTGCTGTGTGACTCCTGTGATCACAGCAGCACCTCCCCCACCCCTTTCCCATCCCCCCATCCCTGTTCCAGTACCCCCTCCCTCCCCCACCCTCCAATTGAAATTTTTTGCGCACTTTTTTTGCGCTTTTTTTCCTGTGCGCGGCGTCCCGCGCAGAGCATTCGTGCTCTTCCTGTGTCCGCAGCGCTCTGATCAGTATCGCTGCTGATCAGAGACTGCGCCACAGGACTTTTTTTTTTAGGTTAGTTAGTGTAGCGGACATTGCAGTCTAAGCGACGTCTGTTTTTTTTTTTTTAGAAAAAAAATTGTAGTTAGTACAGTGTAGTTTTAGACGTAACAAGGTAGCGTAGCCGGCGTCAGTGTTTGGTGACGTCCCTCCATCCCTGTTCAAGTACCCCCCTCCAATTCAATTTTTTGCGCACTTTTTGCGCTTTTTTTCCTGTGCGCGGCGTCCCGCGCAGAGCATTCGTGCTCTTCCTGTGTCCGCAGCTCTTTGATCAGTATCGCTGCTGATCAGAGACTGCGCTACAGGACTTTTTTTTTTTAGTTAGTGTAGCGGACATTGCAGTCTAAGCAACGTCCGATTTTTTTTTTTTCTTTTACAAAAATATAATAGTAGTTAGTACAGTGTAGTCTTAGACGTAGATTAGCTGGTGTCACAGCGTTCGTGACGACCGGTCTTTTTTTTTTTTTTTGGGAGAAAAAAAAAATTGTACAGAGTAGTTTAGTGGTAGCGTGTTAGTGTAGCCAGCGTCACAGCGTTAGTGACGACCGATCATCTTTTAGAAGAAAAAAAAATCGTACTGAGTTTTATAGGTAGGGAGGTAGCGTCTTGTGCATAAAAAAAATCTGCTATCGCCGGATTATCTCTAGTGCATTAGGGGAGCGTACGTCACAGTGTTAGTGGCGTTCGCTTTTCTTTTGTAAAAAAAATATTTAGTTGCGTAGGGTAAATTTATACTTTTTTTTTTATACAAACTTATTTTTTTACATTGATTTTTCTTTTCATCTTTTTTTCTTGTTTCTTCTACATTTTTTCTCACTACTTGTTTTTTCTCTCTGATTGGTTTTAATAAAGAGTACCCTATACACAAGCCCCACACATTACACGTGTAAAAGCACCACTTACACACACACCCAGGGTTTGGGAAAAAAAAAATGGCCCATTCGTCAACAAGGCGCTATTCACCAGAGGAGGCTTACGCCATCCTTGCGTCCGACACGGATTCAGCCAGTGAGGAAGATCCCACATTCCTCTATTCCTCCTCCTCCTCCTCCTCCTCCTCCTCATCTGGTGAGGAAAGACCCCTAACACGGCACCGTAGGACCCAGGCAACTCCTGCAGCAATCGATCCCGTATGGATTGCACCCCCGGAAAATTTTCAGCCCGTCATTCCGGATTTCAGCAGCAGCTCAGGAATCCAGTTTGACACGACTGGCCTCACTGAAATTGACTTCTTCAAATTCTTTTTCAGTGATGAAATAATAAATATTATGGTGGCCCAGACGAACCTGTATGCCCAACAATTTTTTACCCAAAATCCCACGTCATCTTTTGCCAGATGGACCCCCGTAAATGCAGCAGAGATGATGACATTTTGGGGAATTGTGCTGCATATGGGCCTAATCAAAAAGCCAAAGCTTCGGCAATACTGGAGTACTGACATTCTCTACAGTACACCGGTATTCCGCATGGCCATGAAAAGGACACGATTTGAAGCGATCCAAAAATGTTTGCATTTCAGTGATAATGCGCAGTGTCCTCCCCGAGACGATCCAAACTTTGATCGTCTATATAAAATTCGTCCAGTGGTTGAACTCTTCAGCAGAAAATTTGCTGAGGCGTACACACCCCAGAGGGACATCGCTATTGATGAATCTCTCGTTCATTTCAAAGGGAGGCTAAAATTCCGACAGTACCTGCCCAGTAAGAGGTCCAGGTACGGAATAAAGCTGTACAAACTGTGCGAGAGTACCTCAGGGTACACCCACAGATTTAGGGTCTACGAGGGTAAGGACACCCAGATTAACCCCCTGAATGCCCCCCCATCCTGGGGGTGAGTGGGAAAATTGTGTGGGAATTGCTGCACCCACTGCTGGATAAGGGTTATCACCTTTATATTGACAACTTTTACACCAGCATCCCACTCTTCAAGGCCCTCTCTGCCAGAGGTACAGCTGCATGTGGCACCGTGCGAAAAAATCAGCGAGGCCTCCCTAAGCCGCTAATTGGGCAAACGCTGAGAAAAGGGGAAAGCAGAGCCAAATGCAGCGACAACATGCTGATGGTCAAGTATAAGGACAAAAGGGATGTCCTTATCCTGACCACCATACACCGTGACAACAGCACCCTTGTCACTGTTCGTGGGACCACAACACATGTCCCAAAGCCAGATTGTATCCTGGATTACAATCGGTACATGGGGGGTGTGGATCTCTCAGATCAGGTCCTCCAACCATACAGTGCCATGCGAAAAGCTTACGTATGGTACAAAAAATTGGCCGTGCACATTGTACAGATGGCACTGTACAATGCTTTTGTGCTGTCCCGATCTGCAGGCAATACGGGGACCTTCCTTCAGTTTCAGGAGGTAGTCATCAAGGCCCTAATGTTTGGCACTCAGGGAGGTGAGGGTCCCAGTACTTCTGAATCTGATAGTGCCCGTATTGTCCAAGGTCAACATTTCCCAGGACAGGTTCCCCAAACAGCGAGGACAGGACGATCACAAAAACGGTGTAGAGTATGTTCCAAGAGGGGAATCCGAAAGGACACAATTTACCATTGTGAAACCTGCCCTGAGAAACCTGGCCTTTGCATTAAGGATTGCTTCAAAGCATACCACACGTCCACAAATTAATAAAAATTAGTTTATACCCTGCTGACACAACACACTGTGTAGTTTCCAACATGGGGTCACTTGTGGAGTGAGGCACTTGGAGGTTTACGGTGCTCACCACATATCTAAATAAATTCCTTGGTAGGTCCAGTTTTCAAAATGGGGTCACTTGTGGAGTGAGGCACTTGGAGGTTTACGGTGCTCACCACATATCTAAATAAATTCCTTGGTAGGTCCAGTTTTCAAAATGGTGTCACTTGTGGAGTGAGGCACTTGGAGGTTTACGGTGCTCACCACATATCTAAATAAATTCCTTGGGAGGTCCAGTTTTCAAAATGGTGTCACTTGTGGAGTGAGGCACTTGGAGGTTTACGGTGCTCACCACATATCTAAATAAATTCCTTGGGAGGTCCAGTTTTCAAAATGGTGTCACTTGTGGAGTGAGGCACTTGGAGGTTTACGGTGCTCACCACATATCTAAATAAATTCCTTGGTAGGTCAGTTTTCAAAATGGGGTCACTTGTGGAGTGAGGCACTTGGAGGTTTACGGTGCTCACCACATATCTAAATAAATTCCTTGGGAGGTCCAGTTTTCAAAATGGTGTCACTTGTGGAGTGAGGCACTTGGAGGTTTACGGTGCTCACCACATATCTAAATAAATTCCTTGGGAGGTCCAGTTTTCAAAATGGGGTCACTTGTGGAGTGAGGCACTTGGAGGTTTACGGTGCTCACCACATATCTAAATAAATTCCTTGGGAGGTCCAGTTTTCAAAATGGTGTCACTTGTGGAGTGAGGCACTTGGAGGTTTACGGTGCTCACCACATATCTAAATAAATTCCTTGGGAGGTCCAGTTTTCAAAATGGTGTCACTTGTGGAGTGAGGCACTTGGAGGTTTACGGTGCTCACCACATATCTAAATAAATTCCTTGGTAGGTCCAGTTTTCAAAATGGGGTCACTTGTGGAGTGAGGCACTTGGAGGTTTACGGTGCTCACCACATATCTAAATAAATTCCTTGGGAGGTCCAGTTTTCAAAATGGGGTCACTTGTGGAGTGAGGCACTTGGAGGTTTACGGTGCTCACCACATATCTAAATAAATTCCTTGGGAGGTCCAGTTTTCAAAATGGGGTCACTTGTGGAGGATTTCCACTGTTTAGGTACATCAGGGGCTCTGCAAATGCAACGTGACGCCTGCAGACCAATCCATCTAAGTCTGCATTCCAAATGGTGCTCCTTCCCTTCCGAGCTCTGCCATGCGCACAAACAGTGGTTTTTCCCCACATATGGGGTATCGGCGTACTCGTGAAAAATTGCACAACATTTTTTTCTTTCTATTTTGTCCTATAACCCTTGGGAAAACAAAAACAACCTTGCTAAAGATCATTTTTGTGGAAAAAATGTGTTCTATTTTTTTTTTTACGACTCATCATTATAATTTTTGGTGAGGCACTTGGAGGTTCACGGTGCTCACCACATAGCTAGATAAGTTCCTTGAAGGGTCTAGTTTCCAAAATGGGGTCACTTGTGGCGGTTTTCCACTGTTTAGGCACATCAGGGGCTCTCCAAACGGGACATGGTGTCCGATCTCAATTCCAGCCAATTTTGGTTTGTAAAAGTCAAAAGGTGCTCCTTCCCTTCCGAGCCCTGCCTTGTGCTCAAACAGTGGTTTTCCCCCACATATGGGGTATCAGTGTATTCAGGATAAATTGGTCAACAACTTTAGTGGTCCATTTTCTCCTTTTACACTTGTGAAGATAAAAAAATTGTTGTTAAAAGATCATTTTTGGGGGAAAAAATGTGAATTTTTATTTTCACGCCTCTACGTTCTAAACTTCTGTGAAGCACCTGGGGGTTCAAAGTGCTCACCACATAGCTAGATAAGTTCCTTGGAGGGTCTAGTTTCCAAAATGGGGTCACTTGTGGCGGTTTTCCACTGTTTAGGCACATCAGGGGCTCTCCAAACGGGACATGGTGTCCGATCTCAATTCCAGCCAATTTTGGTTTGTAAAAGTCAAAAGGCGCTCCTTCCCTTCCGAGCCCTGCCGTGTGCCCAAACAGTGGTTTTCCCCCACATATGGGGTATCAGTGTATTCAGGATGAATTGGTCAACAACTTTAGTGGTCCATTTTCTCCTTTTACACTTGTGAAGATAAAAAAATTGTTGTTAAAATATCATTTTTGGGGAAAAAATGTGAATTTTTATTTTCACGCCTCTACGTTCTAAACTTCTGTGAAGCACCTGGGGGTTCAATGTGCTCACCACATAGCTAGATAAGTTCCTTGAAGGGTCTAGTTTCCAAAATGGGGTCACTTGTGGCGGTTTTCCACTGTTTAGGCACATCAGGGGCTCTCCAAACGGGACATGGTGTCCGATCTCAATTCCAGCCAATTTTGGTTTGAAATAGTCAAACGGCGCTCCTTCCCTTCCGAGCCCTGCCGTGCGCCCAGACAGTGGTTTTCTCCCACATATGGGGTATCAGTGTATTCAGAAGGAATTGCACAACAACTTTCGTGGTCCATTTTCTTCTTTTACCCTTGTGAAAATAAAAAAAATGTTGCTAAAAGATCATTATGTGGAAAAAAAAGTTAAATGTTATTTTTTTCCTTCCACAGTCCGTTAATTCCTGTGAAGCACCTGAAGGGTTAATAAACTTCTTGAATGTGGTTTTGAGTACCTCGGGGGGTATAGTTTTTAGAATGGTGTCACTTTTGGGTATTTTAAATCCTATAAGCCTCTCAAAGTGACTTCAAATATGATGTGGTCCCTACAAAAAATGGTTTTATAAAAGTTGTTGAAAAAATGAGAAATCGCTGTTTAACTTTTAACCCTTATAACTCCCTAAGGAAAAAAAAATTGGTTCCAAAATGTTGCTGATGTAAAGTAGACATGTGGGAAATGTTATTTATTAACTAATTTGTGCGATATGAGTCTCTAATGCAAGGGTATAAAAATTCAAAGTTTGAAAATTGCAAAATTTTCAAAATTTTCGCCAAATTTCCGTTTTTTTCATAAAGAAACGAAGGTAATATCAAATAAATTTTACGACTATCATGAAGTACAATATGTCACGAGAAAACAATGTCAGAATCGCCAGGATCCATTGAAGCGTTTCAGAGTTATTACCTCATAAAGTGACAGTGGTCAGAATTGTAAAAATTGGCCCTGTCACTTAGGTGAAAACAGGCTTCGGGGTGAAGGGGTTAAATAAATGCAAAAAAAAAAAATAAATTCTGTAAAAAGCAAATCAAGGCAGCACAAAGATTGAGACAGAGAGACTCATTGCCAGGGAGAGTAAAAATAATCCCAAAATATTCTTTAACTACCTAAATGGTAAGAAACTAAAAAATGATAGTGTTGGCCCCCTTAAAAATAGTCTGGGTGAAATGGTGGATGAGGATGAGGAAAAAGCCAATATGCTAAATGACTTTTTTTTCATCAGTATTTACACAAGAAAATCCCATGGCGGACAAAATGACTAGTGATATAAATTCCCAATTAAATGTCACCTGCTTAACCCAACAGGAAGTACGGCGATGTGGCACCCCTAGAAGTATTTGCCACAAATATAGTTACTGACACTGAATACAAATACTAAAATAGCAAGACTGCAGTACCTCCTCCGGCCAGAAGGGGGAGCTCCAGAGACTCCCCTTGATCCATTCTGGTCGGAGAGAAGAAATGGCAGTTGGGCTAAGGAGTTGAAAGTGAGAGGTCATACAGCTGAATTTCTAACAGCCCGTTGACGGTTTCCAGGCCCAAATCACCGGCCTGAGGAGAAGAGGGATAGAGAAAAAGGACATTGTGAGAACCGGGTAGCATTAATCACTACCCAGAACAGGCGCAAAGACGGATATTGGATCCGTGGCTGTATTCATTACATATAATACAGCAACCGGAAAAACGTGAGGTGATATCAGCTTCACTAGGGTCGGACGCAGCAACAGACACAGAGTTCAGCGGTACTCCCGGAGGGGGTAAGCCGATAAAAGGACTCGGGTTGCCCGTCGAACCAGGACCCGGAGGGGACAGATTGGGCCGGCAGCCAGTTCACATACAGCAGCAGGGCCACACAGATATTGCGTACAATAAGAGGCGAAGACCCCGGCAGGGTCAAAGTAACTCAGAGTTCCCATACAGACTCCGGTGACAGGACTGGTTGTAAATCCTTTTTTGTTAAAGTAAACTGGTTAAACATTTCAGTGCCTCAGTCTTTCATTTGGACAATAGCCATCTATCCAGGATTGGGATCATCACCGCTGGGAGAACCTGCTGCTGATCAAGTAAGTGTCTGTTCCCTCACGATACCCTTTACACTGTGCATTGCCTGAGGCCACAGCACCGGGTCAAGCCACCCGTGACATCCCCCTCAAGAGACAGACCCCATTGGTCCGGTGCTGGGTACCCCGGTCTCTCGGGCGTCACAATTGGCGTCACGAACAGGATAGAGCCAGCCCATATACCGGGTATTGTGTGCCGTGATTGGAGCCCAAAACTTTGAAAACTTGGATGAAATATCGTGAAAATTGACTTTATTAAAGAAAATTCCATTTCCCATTAAAAACTATTGAAAGTGACTTTTCCCCATTGGTTATAATGGAGTAAAGATGGCCGCCATCCCCTGAGGTAATCACCTCATAACCGTTAAGCGCGAGACTGTTAATTGAGCTACGCCATTACCTGAGCCCCAGTCTAACTGAAAAACTTCAGAATCCGCCATTACAGAGCACGCGGCGGGCGGGAGCAGCAGGGGGCGTGTCATTGTGGGAGGCACCAAGCTGAGCGCTCTGACGTCAGAGCAAGGGGAAAACCAATCCTGCTGCACAGCAGAACGAATCTACACTATCCCGACGGAAGCGGAGGACCGGAAGGGTCCGGATTAACTAAGGGGGCACAGTATGTCGCAGCACGGAGACGCCGCAGCACCCGGCGGCGCTAATGCAGCTGAAAGACAGAGTGTCGATAGAGCGTCTGGTAGCGCAGCGGTGCAAGGAGTGGCGCCCATCATGCCGGTGCTGATGCCATATACCCCAGGTGGCCCGTGGCTTCCAATGTATGAAGGTGAGCCTAATACCCTTGACGATTTCAGAGAAAAGATGCTGGCCCATTTTGACATGTTCCCCGTGGGTGAAGTTCAGCGTGTTAGTCTCCTGATGATGCAGTTAAGTGGCCATGCTAAGCGAGAAGTCACAGCATGGGCAGCTGATCTAAAAGGCACTGTTGAACACATATTTGCTGGATTAAAAGCTACATTTGAAACCACGGCCAGCAGCAAAGCTAAAATACGATTCTTTAATTGCAAACAAAAAGTTAATGAGGGCGTGAGAGACTTTGCCTTAAACCTGCAGGAAGCCCTTAAATCACTTACACTGGCTGAACCCATTTTTAACACCGGAGCGGATAAACTGCTAAGAGATCAATTTATGGAGGGACTCTACACCCCTTCTCACCGGGGGCATGTGAGCATGCTTGTTTTTAAGAACCCTGAATTGACATTTGCTCAATTAAAGGAGAGCGCTATATGTCTCCAGCTGGCAGAGGCACCTCGGGATCAGGATCCTGCGCAACCTATGGCAGAGGCACCTCAACAACAGGGAGTGCCAGTGACATCAGCTATGTCCGGGGCCATTGCTAAGCCCCTGGGGCCCAGTACTAATGAGGCTCTTCAACAAAAGCTTGACTCTTTAACTGATGTTTTTGCTTCAATGGCTAAAACCATGCAGGAGATGAGAGGACCCAAGATAGAGTTCGCAAACCGTAGAGAGGATGTTCCATGGATGAGACCCCGGAGATACCCGACATGGAGAGGACGACCCCGCGACCGCTACCAACCAGATGGACAGCCCATTTGCCGCCGTTGCCAGCAGCCAGGCCACTTTGCACGAGATTGTGATTTAAACGGGAATCCCCTGTGAATGCGGGCCGCTTCGCAGGAATGAACTTTCAAGGCCCAACACCCTGGCACGACAGGTACATCGGAGGACGACCCATTATCCCTATCGTGCTGGACGGAATTCCCCTCAACGCTTTGCTGGACACAGGTTCCCAGATTTCATCTATACCGTATATCCTTTATAAGAGGTACTGGGCTGATGCAGATATTGATAAAGGGCCCTCTGATGTTGAACTAGATATATGGGCCAGTAATGGTAAGTTGGTACCGAAACTAGGATTCAGGGAGATGACCATAAAGATTGGTAAAGTAGAATTGAAGAAACAGGGTATAATTGTTGTTGATGTTGACCGGCGGAACTGTGAACCAACTGTATTGATAGGAATGAATGTGTTAGGCTACGTTCACATTGGCGTTCCGCCAATGTGCGTCGCTGTTGCGCCGGCGACGCGCCGGCGACGCAGCGGCGACGCAGCGGCGACGCGCCCCTATGTTTAACATAGGGGACGCGTGCGTCGTTTTGGTGGCGTTTTTCGCCACGTGCGTCGTTTCCGACGCTAGCGTCGGACGCAAGAAAACGCTACATTGTAGCATTTTCTGTGCGTCCGATTTTAGTCAAAAACGACGCACGCGTCGCAAAACGCGCTCGTTTTTGCGCGCGTTTGCGCGCGTTTTTACGTGCGTCGCGCTTTGCGTCGCCGACGCAGGGCGGCGCAACGCTAGTGTGAACCTAGCCTTAGAGAACTGCTTTTCCGAAGTTATTTCTGTCTTACAGGAAATTGCTGAAACTGCCCAATCCTGCCAGCAGAGAGTTCTCCAAAGGGAAATAAAAGTATTGATGTTAAGGCAACAGGTAGAAGTTGCAGGTGGAGAAATCGGCAGTGTGAGGGTAAGTGATCCAACATCTATTGTAATCCCACCAAAAACAGAAATGCTGGTATGGTGTAGAGCAGCCATTGGTACTAAGGGACGAGATTATCAAGCCTTAATAGAACCAGTGTACACCGACAGCAGGCCCACTATACTCACAGCACGAGGGGTAGTCGAGGTACACCGGGGACGAGTGCCGGTACGACTTTTGAACTGTGGAGAGGAAGAGGTCACTTTGCCAAGGTATGCTACAGTGGCAAAGCTATATACTGTTGACAACAATGCCATCACAACCATTGAGCCCTTAGAACCAACCTGTCAGGTGGAAGGCAAGGGCTCAGACGGAGAATTGGAGGATTGGTGTCAACAGCTACACGTGGGCATAAATTCAACACCTACCCATCAAAAACAAGGGGTGTATAGGCTAGTGACGGAATATGAACAAGTCTTCAGTAAACACCCATTGGACTTCGGACGGATAGAAGGGGTAGAACACACAATCCCCACCAGTGACCATCCCCCAATAAAAGAAAGATATAGACCCATACCGCCCGCTCACTATCAATGTGCAAAAGAAATGCTGAGGGAGATGAAACAGGCCGGGGTAATAAGAGACAGCTGTAGCCCCTGGGCGGCCCCTCTAGTGCTTGTCAAAAAAAAAGGACGGAACCATGAGAATGTGCGTAGACTACCGGCGGATTAATAACATGACCCATAAAGATGCCTACCCCTTGCCTAGGATAGAAGAGTCCTTGACTGCTTTGAAATCTGCTAATTATTTTTCCACCTTAGACTTAACAAGCGGGTATTGGCAAGTCCCTGTGGCTGAGAGAGATAAGGAAAAGACGGCATTCACCACACCAATGGGTCTATGTGAATTTAATCGCATGCCATTCGGACTCTGCAACGCATCCGGTACCTTCCAGCGGCTGATGGAATGCTGCCTCGGACACAAGAACTTCGAGACCGTCCTCCTGTACCTAGATGATGTGATCGTCTACTCAAAGACTTACGAACAACACTTATAAGACCTGGCAGAAGTGTTCGAAGCCTTATCCAGGTATGGCATGAAAATCAAGCCATCCAAATGTCACCTTCTCAAGCCAAAGGTACAGTACCTGGGACACATCGTGAGTTCGGAGGGAGTAGCACCGGATCCCGAGAAAATAAGCGCCATAAGGGATTGGCCAAGACCTACCAACGCAAAAGAAGTGAGGCAATTCCTGGGATTGGTGGGTTACTATCGCAGATTTATAAAAGGATTTACCAAATTGGCAGCACCCTTGCAAGACGCCTTGGTAGGGCAGACGAAGAAACCTTCAAACCGAAACCCTCCTTTTCAGTGGAACGATGAAAGGGAAGACTCCTTTGAACAACTAAAGAAGGTACTAACCGGAGAAGAGGTTCTGGCATACCCAGATTACCATCAACCTTTCATCCTCTACACCGATGCCAGTAATGTGGGACTAGGAGCGGTGCTGTCACAAAAGCAAGAAGGTCGGGAGAAAGTCATCGCCTTTGCAAGTAGAAAGCTCCGGCCTACTGAAAGAAATCCAGAAAATTATAGCTCCTTCAAATTGGAACTACTGGCAGTAGTTTGGGCTGTGACTGAACGTTTCAAACACTATCTGGCTGCTGCAGAATTTATTGTCTATACTGACAACAATCCGTTGACCCACCTGGACACAGCCAAATTAGGTGCGTTAGAACAGCGATGGATAGCCCGGTTATCTAATTACAACTTCAAGATCAAGTATCGAGCAGGTCGCAGGAATGGAAATGCCGATGCCCTATCCCGGATGCCACACTTGAGAGATGTAGAAGAAGAAACGGGGGAGCTTGAAGAAATTGAACTACCAGCCTTCCATCATCCCAAGGCAAAACATCATCAGTCAAGTACCTATCAGAAACAACAAGAGGTGAATTTTAATCCGTTAGCACACCATAGATGGGCTGACACCCAAGACAGCAATCCGGCTGTGAAGTTGGTGAAGGAACTGTTAACTGAGCAAAGTGCATATCCCGATGAGGATGCCCCAGAAGAGACGCATCAACTCTGGAAAGAGAGAGGCAAAATGTTCCTGTATCAAGGGAAGCTCTGTAGAAGGTACACCAATCCGAAAACACATGAATTGGTTTGGCAGATTATCGTGCCTAAACAAGATGTGAAGATGGTCCTCGAAGCTTACCATAATGGTGCTGGTCACTTCGG
The DNA here is from genome assembly GCF_032444005.1 of Ranitomeya imitator. Classification (NCBI taxonomy): domain Eukaryota; kingdom Metazoa; phylum Chordata; class Amphibia; order Anura; family Dendrobatidae; genus Ranitomeya; species Ranitomeya imitator. Next base: position 60,157,096 of record NC_091289.1, read on the forward strand.
TTGGAAAAAGTTAGAAGTACTTCTAAGAGAAAGATTTTATTGGGTCGGGATGAGAAAATCAATCGAACAGTGGTGCAGAAATTGTGGCCCGTGCAACCTCAGAAGAAACGATCAAAAGAACCAAAGAGCACCACTGCAGCCCATAATCACCAAACAACCACTTGAACTTGTAGCCATGGACCACGTGAAGTTGACACCAAGCCGGTCCGGCTATGTCTATGCCTTAACCATCGTGGACCATTATTCACGCTTCTTGGTAGTAGTACCCGTAAAAGATCTGACAGCAAAAACAGCAGCCAAAGCGTTCCAAACGTACTTTTGTAGACCCCATGGATATCCGGAACAGGTTCTCACCGACCAAGGTACAGCCTTTGAATCAGAGATCTTCAGAGAATTCTGTAATATGTATGGTTGCAAAAAGATCCGGACGGCGGCCTATCATCCACAAACAAACGGCTTATGCGAGAAGATGAACCATATTGTAATAGAACTACTAAAGACTTTACCTGAGGCAGAAAGGAATCAATGGCCAGAGAAATTGCCTGACTTGGTGGATCTGTATTATCATGTCCCGGTGAGTTCCACCAATTGCACCCCAGCTTACCTTATGCGTGCAAGACCCGGCCAATTACCAATCGATCTAGAAATGGGAATTCTGAAACCAGACGCAGAAGTCCAAGACTCCAATTGGGATATCATACGGCAAAAGCAGTATCGCCAAGTGCAAGAGAGTGTGGAAAGAAGCCTTCAGCAAACTAGAGAAAGACAAGAGCGAACTTTCAACCAGAATGCATTAGCGACCCCATTAAAACCGGGTGACCAAGTGCTCAAGAGAAATCGTCGAACCAATAAACTAGACAATCAGTGGGAAGCCGTACCCTACACAGTTTTACCAACAAGAATGGATAATCCTAAAATGTGTCTCATTAGCAAAAACGGGGGCTTATCATCTGTACTGGTGTCAAGAGACAATCTTAAATTATGTCCGGAAGCATTGAAAGAGACAGAAGTTGTCCAGCCAGAACCAGAAGTTATTCAACACATGCAGGTACAACCAGTAAAGGAAAAAGAAGAGGAAATGTATCACACCTGTATAGGAGACTTTCCCAAAACCCTACTAACATACCATGGTGCAGTAGTGGTTCCCATGGTGGCCTTTTACGCAACACCGAACCCAATACCAGAAGTCCCAAGACAGGAAAAGGCTGACCCCGTACTACAGGAGATTCCAGGCCAGGAAGAACAGATTCCTGATCAGAGTGATCCCATTCACGGTGGACTTGCCAACTCCATAGTCGTGGAATTATCTTTAGCAGAGCGGGCAGATACTACATCCGCAGTAGACAGTAGTACACCACATGGAGAGATACCGCTGTTACGTAGATCACAGCGTAGTACCCAGGTTCAATTACCGGCCAGGTATGCAGATTACCAACTATAAAACTATAGTCATTGTTGTCATTCTGCAACGTTTAAGCCCAGTACCTACAGAGACTTGTCTGTATGAACTTATTGCATATTCTTGAACTTTTTATCAGCCCGGAGGCACTAAATCAAAGCTCCGGAAAGACTGCTTTTTGAACTTTGCTTTTTGCTCTTTTTGAAATTTCTTTAGACGTTATATTGATAACTCCGTTAGAAAAATGGAACTAAATTCTTGGACACAAAGTGCAGTGCCTTTCCTAGTACCTTCAAGGATAGAACTGTATTAATGGACGCTATTTGAAGTGACTTTTTACAGAACTCTATTTTTGTTTCCTTGAGTGGTTTTTGTAACTTTTCATTTTTGAGACTCTGTACATATTAATTGTTATTTCAAAATGTTATCGTCCCACAGTCCCGGAGTACTGTTCTTAACTAAGGGGGAATGTGGCACCCCTAGGGGTATTTGCCACAAATATAGTTACTGACACTGAATACAAATACTAAAATAGCAAGACTGCACTACCTCCTCCGGCCAGAAGGGGGAGCTCCAGAGACTTCCCTTGATCCATTCTGGTCGGAGAGAAGAAATGGCAGTTGGGCTAAGGAGTTGAAAGTGAGAGGTCATACAGCTGAATTTCTAACAGCCCTATGACGGTTTCCAGGCCCAAATCACCGGCCTGAGGAGAAGAGGGATAGAGAAAAAGGACATTGTGAGAACCGGTTAGCATTAATCACTACCCAGAACAAGCGCAAAGACGGATACCGGATCCGTGGCTGTATTCATTACATATAATACAGCAACCGGAAAAACGTGAGGTGATATCAGCTTCACTAGGGTCGGACGCAGCAACAGACACAGAGTTCAGCGGTACTCCCGGAGGGGGTAAGCCGATAAAAGGACTCGGGTTGCCCGTCGAACCAGGACCCGGAGGGGACAGATTGGGCCGGCAGCCAGTTCACATACAGCAGCAGGGCCACACAGATATTGCGTACAATAAGAGGCGAAGACCCCGGCAGGGTCAAAGTAACTCAGAGTTCCCATACAGACTCCGGTGACAGGACTGGTTGTAAATCCTTTTTTGTTAAAGTAAACTGGTTAAACATTTCAGTGCCTCAGTCTTTCATTTGGACAATAGCCATCTATCCAGGATTGGGATCATCACCGCTGGGAGAACCTGCTGCTGATCAAGTAAGTGTCTGTTCCCTCACGATACCCTTTACACTGTGCATTGCCTGAGGCCACAGCACCGGGTCAAACCACCCGTGACATCCCCCTCAAGAGACAGACCCCATTGGTCCGGTGCTGGGTACCCCGGTCTCTCGGGCGTCACAATGGCATCTAAAAATCACTAAAATTGACAAATCTCCGGGCCCGGATGGGATACACCCTCGAGTACTGCAGGAATTAAGTACAGTCATTGATAGACCATTATTTTTAATCTTTAAAGACTCCATAATAACAGGGTCTGTACCACAGGACTTGCGTATAGCAAATGTAGTGCCAATATTCAAAAAGGGGACAAAAACTGAACTCGGTAATTATAGGCCAGTAAGCTTAACCTCTACTGTGGGTAAAATCCTGGAGGGCATTCTAAGGGATGCTATACTGGAGTATCTGAAGAGAAATAACCTCATGACCCAGTATCAGCACGGGTTTACTAGGGACCATTCAGGTCAGACTAATCTGATCAGTTTCTATGAAGAGGTAAGTTCTGGACTGGACCAAGGGAACCCAGTGGATGTAGTGTATATGGACTTTTCAAAAGCTTTTGATACGGTGCCACACAAAAGGTTGATATATAAAATGAGAATAATGGGGATAGGGGAAAATATGTGTAAGTGGGTTAAGAGCTGGCTCGGGGATAGGAAACAAAGGGTGGTTATTAATGGAGCACACTCGGACTGGGTAGCGGTTAGCAGTGGGGTACCACAGGGGTCAGTATTGGGCCCTCTGCTTTTTAACATATTTATTAATGACCTTGTAGGGGGCATTCAGAGCAGAATTTCAATATTTGCAGATAACACCAAACTTTGCAGGGTAATCAATACAGAGGAAGACAATTTTATATTACAGGATGATTTATGTAAACTAGAAGCTTGGGCTGATAAATGGCAAATTAGCTTTAATGGGGATAAATGTAAGGTCATGCACTTGGGTAGAAGTAATAAGATGTATAACTATGCGCTTAATTCTAAAACTCTGGGCAAAACCGTCAATGAAAAAGACCTGGGTGTATGGGTGGATGACAAACTCATGTTCAGTGGCCAGTGTCAGGCAGCTGCTACAAAGGCAAATAAAATAATGGGATGCATTAAAAGAGGCATAGATGCTCATGAGGAGAACATAATTTTACCTCTATACAAGTCACTAGTTCGACCACACTTAGAATACTGTGCACAGTTCTGGTCTCCGGTGTATAAGAAAGACATAGCTGAACTGGAACGGGTGCAGAGAAGAGCGACCAAGGTTATTAGAGGACTGGGGGGTCTGCAATACCAAGATAGGTTATTACACTTGGGGCTATTTAGTTTGGAAAAACAAAGGCTAAGGGGTGATCTTATTTTAATGTATAAATATATGAGGGGACAGTGCAAAGACCTTTCTGATGATCTTTTTAATCATAGACCTGAGACAGGGACAAGGGGGCATCCTCTACGTCTGGAGGAAAGAAGGTTTAGGCATAATAACAGACGTGGATTCTTTACTGTAAGAGCAGTGAGACTATGGAACTCTCTGCCGTATGATGTTGTAATGAGTGATTCATTACTTAAATTTAAGAGGGGACTGGATACCTTTCTGGAAAAGTATAATGTTACAGGGTATATATACTAGATTCCTTGATAGGGTGTTGATCCAGGGAACTAGTCTGATTGCCGTATGTGGAATCGGGAAGGAATTTTTTTTCCCAAAGTGGAGCTTACTATTTGCCACATGGGTTTTTTTTGCCTTCCTCTGGATCAACATGTTAGGGCATGTTAGGTTGGGCTATGGGTTGAACTAGATGGACTTAAAGTCTTCCTTCAACCTTAATAACTATGTTACTATATTATATGGGGCCCATTATATATGGTGCATTATATGTGGCCCAGGATACAGTGCGGAAAAAAAGTATTTAGCCAGCCACCAATTGTGCAAGTTCTCCCACTTAAAAAGATGAGAGTGGCCTGTAATTGACATCATAGGTAGACCACAACTATGAGAGTCAAAATGAGAAAACAAATCCAGAAAATCACCTTGTCTGATTTGGCAAAATTTATTTTGCAAATCATGGTGGAAAATAAGTATTTGGTCACCTAAAAAGCTGCAAGATTTCTGGCTCTCTCATACCTGTAGCTTCTGCTTTAACCCCTTCATGACCTTGGGATTTTCCGTTTTTTTCCGTTTCCGTTTTTCACTCCCCTCCTTCCCAGAGGCATAACTTTTTTATTTTTCTGTCAATATGATCATGTGAGGGCTTATTTTGTGCGAGACTAGTTGTACTTTTGAATGACATCATTGGTTTTACCATGATGTATACTAGAAAATGGGAAAAAAATTCCAAGTGCGGTGAAGTTGCAAAAAAATGCAAGTTTTTTGTTTGGCTTTTTTGCTAGGTTCACTAAATGCTAAAACTGAGCTGCCATCATGATTTTCCAGGTCAGTACGACTTCATAGACACCAAACATGTGTAGGTTATTTTTTATCTAAGTGGCGAAAAAAATTCCAAACTTTGCTAAAAAACAAAAAAAAATTGCACCATTTTCCGATACCCGTAGCGTCTCCATCTTTCATGATCTGGGGTCGGGTGAGGGCTTATTTTTTGCGCACTGAGCTGACGTTTTTAGTGATACCACTTTGGACGCATTTCAAATTTTTTTCTCGCTACGCCGTTTAGCAATCAGGTTAATGCTTTTTTTTATTGATAGATCGGGCGATTCTAAATGCGCCGATACCAAATATGTGTATATTAGATTTTATTTTTATTGTTTTATTTTGAATGGGGCGAAAGGGGGGTGATTTAAACTTTTATATTTTTTCTATTTATTTAATATTTTTTTAAACATTTTTTTTAACTTTTGCCATGCTTCAATAGGCTCCATGGGAGGCTAGAAACTGGCATAGATCATCAGATCGCTTCTATGTAGCTTAATTACCGGCTTGCTATGAGCGGCGACCACAGGGTAACCAAGGACCTCTATGGTTACTATCCTGATGCATTGCTGACCCCCGATCATGTGACGGGGGTCGGCGATGCGCGCACTTCCGGCCGTGCGGCCGGAAGCGGTAGTTAAATGCCGCTGTCAGCGATTGACAGCGGCATTTAACTAGTTAATAGAGGATCGCGATTCCACTCGCCGCTATTGCGCGCACATGTCAGCTGTTCAAAACAGCTGACATGTCGCGGCTTTGATGTTGGCTCACCACCGGAGCAGGGGATCTGACCTCGGACGTACTATCCCGTCCGAGGTCAGAAAAGGGTTAAGAGGCTCCTCTGTCCTCCACTCATTACCTGTAGTAATGGCACCTGTTTGACCTTGTTATCAGTATAAAAGACACCTGTCCACAACCTTAACCCCTTAGCGACCGCCGATACGCCTTTTAACGGCGGCCGCTAAGGGTACTTAAACCACAGCGCCGTTAATTAACGGCGCTGTGGAAAAAGTGAATAGCGCCCCCCAGAGCACGATTTTCTCCGGGGTCTCGGCTGCCGGGGGTAGCCGAGACCCCAGAGAACATGATTCAGGGGGTTTTTAACCCACCCCGCATTTGCGATCGTCGGTAATTAACCGTTTACCGGCGATCGCAAAAAAAAAAAAAAAACGCGATCTCTTTTTAATTTCTCTGTCCTCCGATGTGATCGCACATCGGAGGACAGAGAAAAGGGGTCCCAGGTGGCCCCCCAATACTCACCTAGCTCCCCCGATGCTCCTCGTGTCTCCCGGTGGGCGCCGCCATCTTCAAAATGGCGGGCGCATGTGCAGTGCGCCCGCCGGCCGGCACCGGGAGAATCTTTGGGGTCGGTTTTACCGACCCCTGTTTTGCGATCGCCGGTAATTAACTGTTTACCGGCGACCGCAAAAAAAAAACAAAAAACAAAGTAAAGTGTAATTCTCTGTCCTCTGATGTGATCGCACATCAGAGGACAGAGAAATAGGGGGATTCGGGGACCCTACAGTACTCACCTGTGTCCCTGGATCCTCTTGCTGCTCCTCCTGGCCGCCGGCAGAAGAACATGGCGGGCGAATGCGCAGTGCGCCCGCCATCTGTCTCCATCTGCCGGCCGGCAGGAGAACAGCAGTTGGGGCTAAAATTAGGGTTAGGGGTAGGGTTAGGGTTAGGGGTAGGGTTAGGGGTAGGGTTAGGGTTAGGGGTAGGGTTAGGGGTAGGGGTAGGGTTAGGGTTAGGGTTAGGGTTAGGGGTAGGGTTAGGGGTAGGGTTAGGGGTAGGGTTAGGGTTAGGGGTAGGGTTAGGGGTAGGGTTAGGGTTAGGGGTAGGGTTAGGGGTAGGGTTAGGGTTAGGGGTAGGGTTAGGTTAGGGGTAGGGTTAGGGTTAGGGTTAGGGCTAGGGTTAGGGCTAGGGTTAGGGCTAGGGTTGGGGCTAAATTTAGGGTTAGGGTTGGGGCTAAATTTAGAGTTAGGCTTCTTTCACACTTACGTCGGTACGGGGCCGTTGCAATGCGTCGGCCCGACATACCGACGCACGTTGTGAAAATTGTGCACAACGTGGGCAGCAGCTGTAGTTTTTCAACGCATCCGCTGCCCAATCTATGTCCTAGGGAGCAGGGGGCGGAGTTACGGCCACGCATGCGCGGTCAGAAATGGCGGATGCGACGTACAAAAAAAAGTTTCATTGAACTTTTTTTGTGCCGACGGTCCGCCAAAACACAACTGATCCAGTGCACGACGGACGCGACGTGTGGCCATCCGTCACGATCCGTCGGCAATACAAGTCTATGGGCAAAAAACGCATCCTGCGGGCACATTTGCAGGATCCGTTTCTTGTCCAAAACGACGGATTGCGACGGAATGCCAAACGACGCAAGTGTGAAAGTAGCCTTAGGGCTAGGGTTAGGGTTGGGGCTAAAGTTAGGGCTAGGGTTGGGGCTAAAGTTAGGGTTAGAGCTGGGATTAGGGTTGGGGTTTGGATTAGGGTTGGTATTAGGGTTAGGGTTGGCATTAGGGTTACGCTTGGGATTAGGGTTAGGTTTGGGACTAGGGTTAAGGTTAGGGTTGTGATTAGGGGTGTATTGGGATTAGGGTTAGGTTTGAGGTTAGGGTTGAGATTAGGATTAGGGGTGTGTTGGATTTAGGGTTTTGATTAGGGTTATGGTTAGGGTTGACATTAGGGTTGTTTTGGGGTAAGGGTTGTGATTATGGTTAGGGTTAGTGATTAGGATTATGGATCAGGTTGGGATTAGGGTTAGGGGTGTGTTGTGGTTAGGGTTGGAGCTAGAATTGGGGGGTTTCCACTGTTTAGGTACATCAGGGGGTCTCCAAACACGACAGCCAATTTTGCGCTCAAAAAGTCAAATGGTGCTCCCTCCCTTCTGAGCTCTGCCGTGCGCCCAAACAGTGGGTTACCCCCACATATGGGGCATCAGCGTACTCGGGATAAATTGGACAACAACTTCTGGGGTCCAATTTCTCTTGTTACCCTTGTGAAAATAAAAACTTGGGGGCTACAATATCTTTTTTGTGGAAAAAAAATATTTTTTATTTTCACGACTCTGCTTTCTAAACTTCTGTGAAGCACTTGGGCATTCAAAGTTCTCACCACACATCTAGATAAGTTCCTTGGGGGGTCTAGTTTCCAAAATGGGGTCACTTGTGGGGGTTACTACAGTTTAGGTACATCAGGGGCTCTGCAATCGCAACATAATACCCGCAGACCATTCTATCAAAGTCTGCATTCCAAAAAGGCGCTCCTTCCCTTCCGAGCTCTGCCGTGCGCCCAAACAGTGGTTTACCCCCACATATGGGGTACCAGCATACTCAGGACAAATTGGACAACAACTTTTGGGGTCCAATTTCTCTTGTTACCCTTGTGAAAATAAAAACTTGGGGGCTAAAAAATCTTTTTTTGTGGAAAAAAAAATATTTTTTATTTTCACGGCTCTGCATTATAAACTTCTGTGAAGCACTTGGGCATTCAAGGTTCTCACCACACATCTAGATAAGTTCCATGGGGGGTCTAGTTTCCAAAATGGGGTCACTTGTGGGGGATTGCTACTGTTTAGGCACATCAGGGGCTCTCCAAACGCGACATGGCGTCCGATCTCAATTCCAGCCAATTCTACATTGAAAAAGTAAAACGGCACTCCTTCTCTTCCAAGCTCTGCGGTGCGCCCTAACAGTGGTTTACCCCCACATATTGGGTATCAGCGTACTCAGGAGAAATTGCACAACAACGTTTGTGGTCTAATTTCTCCTGGTACCCTTGTGAAAATAAAAATTTGTGGGCAAAAAGATCATTTTTGTAGAAAAAATGCGATTTTTTTTTTTTTTCACGGCTCTACGTTATAAACTTCTGTGAAGCACATGGGGGTTCAAAGTGCTCGCCACACATCTAGATAAGTTCCTTAAGGGGTCTAGTTTCCAAAATGGGGTCACTTGTGGGGGGTTTCCACTGTTTAGGCACATCAGAGGCTCTCAAAACGCAACATGGCGTCCAATCTCAATTCCAGCCAATTCTACATTGAAAAAGTAAAACGGCGCTCCTTCACTTCCAAGCTCTGCGGTGCGCCCAAACAGTGGTTTACCCTCACATATGGGGTATCGACGTATTCAGGAGAAATCGCACAACAACTTTTGTGGTCTAATTTCTCCTGTTACCCTTGTGAAAATAAGAATTTGTGGGCGAAAAGATCATTTTTGTGTAAACAAAAGCGATTTTTTATTTTCACGGCTCTACGTTATAAACTTCTGTGAAGCACTTGGGGGTTCAAAGTGCTCACCACACATCTAGATAAGTTCCCTAAGGGGTCTAGTTTCCAAAATGGTGTCACTTGTGGGGAGTTTCCACTGTTTAGGCACATCAGGGGCTCTCTAAACGTGACATGGCGTCCGATCTCAATTCCAGCCAATTCTGCATTGAAAAAGTCAAACGGCGCTCCTTCACTTCTAAGTTCTGCGGTGCGCCCAAAAAGTGGTTTACCCCCACATATGGGGTATTGGCGTATTCAGGAGAAATTGCATAACAAAATTTATGGTTACATTTCTGTTTTTACACTTGTGAAAATAAAAAAAATGGTTCTGAATTAAGATGTTTGCAAAAAAATGTAAATGTTCATTTTTTCCTTCCACATTGTTTCAGTTCCTGTGAAGCACGTAAAGGGTTAATAAACTTCTTGAATGTGGTTTTGAGAACCTTGAGGGCTGTAGTTTTTAGAATGGTGTCACACTTCATTATTTTCGATCATATAGACCCCTCAAAATGACTTCAAATGTGATGTGGCCCCTAAAAAAAAATGGTGTTGTAAAAATGAGAAATTGCTGGTCAACTTTTAACCCTTATAACTCCCTAACAAAAAAAAATTTTGTTTCCAAAATTGTGCTGATGTAAAGTAGACATGTGGGAAATGTTATTTATTAACTATTTGTCGTGACATATCTCTCTGATTTAAGGGCATAAAAATACAAAGTTTGAAAATTGCAAAATTTTAAAAATTTTCGCCATATTTCCGTTTTATTCATAAATAATCGCAAGTAATATAGAAGAAATGTTACCACTAACATGAAGTACAATATGTCACGAAAAAACAGTCTCAGAATCAGCGGGATCCGTTGAAGCGTTCCAGAGTTATAACCTCATAAAGTGACAGTGGTCAGAATTGCAAAAATTGGCCTGGTCATTAAGTACCAAATTGGCTCTGTCACTAAGGGGTTAAACATAATCAGTCAAGAATGGTGCACTCAATATGGAGAGATGGTGCCCAAAGGAAAAAATGATCCAAGTACAAAATAGTAACCTTCGGCACTCAAAAAGTGACAAGGAGGTTCACAGATTCATATGATAATCCTTTTAATGAACAGACGACAAAATGGAAATATAGACATCAATCTTTCTGACGTTTCGGCATATGAGCCTTTATCAAGGAAGACGACGGATATGTAGATACAAAAAATAGACAAAGTGAAAAAACAAAAAAACTATATATGATTAACCACCTCATATATAAATAACCACAAGGTTATACTTATAGTATTATATGCACATACAAAAGCTAATAAAGAAATGGTTAACCAGCGGCTGTAGATATTCAAACAATTTACATATGGCAATAAAATACATACACATGTATACATACATGTATATGTATAAGAACGGAAAGGTGACGGAAACTAGGTCCTTGATATTACATTCATGTAATCAGGCAACCTCAAACAGTCACACTCCAGACTACACTATGGTGGATACCAAAGAGCTGTTGAAGGACACCAGAAACAAAATTGTAGCCCTGCACCAGGTTGGGAAGACTGAATCTGCAATAGACAAGCAGCTTGGTGTGATGAAATTAATTGTGGGATCATAATTCTGTATGGAGCAATATATGGGGTCATTATTCTGTATGGAGCACTATGTGGTACCGATAATACTGTATGGAGGACTATACTGTCCGGTTTCTGACCTATTGTAGAATTTACAATATATATATCACTCATGTAATGTAAGAAGTGAAATATTTGGCATTGTACTATACCTATATTGCTCTGCCGTATCGGTGCATCATGAATCACCTTTTTTGGCTGGGACCCACAAAAACCTGGAGCCGACCCTGACACTGTTTCTAATTTTTTAAAGGCTTTGCACTTAGTACAAAGCCTTTATGAGTCTAGAAGTACCAATACATGACAATTTGAACAGAATGTGTATGAGGCCCTCCTTTACAGTATGTCTAATACAGGGTGTATCTGAGTTCCTTCATTAATTACACTGACATTTCCATTTTGTTTTTATAAAAATTTCAATTTTGGTTTACTTAACCCCTTAATTCCATATGACGTACTATCCCATCAAGTTGACCTGGGACTTAATTCCCAGTGACGGGATAGTCACGGACCGCCCCTGGCACATTAACCCCCGGCACACTGCGATCAAACATGACCTCTTCATCACCAACAAACTCTCCTTCCTCGGCCTCACTGAAACCTGGCTCACCCCATCTGACTCTGCCTCTCCAGCTGCGCTCTCCTATGGCGGATTCCACCTCTCTCACACCCTTCGCCCCAGCAACAAACGTGGTGGAGGAGTTGGATTGCTCCTGTCCGACACCTGCTCCTTTACTCCAATCCTGCTACCACCCTCCGCTTCTCTTCCTTCGTTTGAGGTGCACTCTGTCCGCATCTACTCCCCCTCCAACCTCCAGCTGGCTGTCATCTACCGCCCCCCAGAACTAGCCATCTCCACCTTTCTCGACCACTTCACCACCTGGCTACTTCATTTCCTCTCTGTCGACATCCCCACTATCATCATGGGTGATTTCAATATCCCCATTGACACTTCCACCTCAGCTGCCTCTAAACTTCTAAACTTCTATCACTGACTGCCTCCTTTGGCCTCACTCAATGGTCCTCTGAGGCCACTCACAAAGATGGCCACACGCTGGACCTCATTTTCACCCGCCTCTGCTCCCTTACTAATCTCATTAACACACCCCTCCCCCTGTCTGACCACAACCTACTGACATTCTCTTCCCTCTCCTCTCCTAATGTGCAACCCCCACTCCACAAACTCCCTCGCAGAAATCTCAAACATCTCAACTTACAATCACTCTCGGGGTCCCTTCTCCCTCTCACAGACATAGCCTCCCTTCATGACACAGATGCTGCTGCCACTTTTTATAACACCACAATAACAGCAACACTCGATTCTGCCGCCCCGCTCATGCATAGTAAAACTCGTACAATTAACAGGCAGCCCTGGCTGACCAGCCTGACCAAAGAATTAAGACAGGCTTCCAGGATTGCTGAGCGGAGATGGAAGCAATCCCGCTCTGCCGACCACTTCACTACATACAAGCAGTCCCTCGCCAGCTTCAAGTCTGCACTCACTGCCGCAAAACAAACTTACTTCTCATCTCTCATATCCTCCCTGTCTCACAACCCTAAACAGCTTTTCAACACTTTCAATTCTCTACTCCGTCCCCCAGCACCTCCTCCCTCCCCTCTCATTTCTGCTGAAGACTTCGCCTCTTTCTTTAAACAGAAGATCGATACGATCAGAGAAAGCTTTGGCCCACAGTGCCCACTGCCCCTCTTAGCTGCTCAACCCTGCTCCTCCATAACCAGCTTCTCCACCATGACAGAAGATCAGCTCTCCACCCTCCTGTCAAGATCACACCTCACCACCTGCACGCTTGACCCGCTCCCATCCCACCTCATCCCTAACCTTTCCATGGTCTTCATCCCAACCCTAACGCACCTCTTCAACCTCTCACTCACAACAGGTGTCTTCCCCTCATCCTTCAAGCATGCCAAGATCACACCCATCCTCAAAAAGCCCTCCCTCGACCCATCCTCTGTGTCTAGCTATCGCCCGATATCTCTTCTCCCTTATGCCTCCAAATTGCTGGAGCAACACGTCTATCTTGAACTGTCCTCCCACCTCTCCTCCTGCTCCCTCTTTGATCGGTTACAATCAGGCTTCCGTCCCCATCACTCAACTGAAACTGCCCTAACTAAAGTCACCAATGACCTACTAACTGCCAGGAGCAAGCGACACTACTCTGTCCTCCTTCTCCTGGACCTGTCTTCTGCCTTTGACACTGTGGACCACTCCCTTTTGCTACAAATTCTCTCATCTCTTGGCATCACAGACTTGGCCCTTTCCTGGATCTCGTCATATCTGACAGACCGAACATTCAGTGTCTCCCTCCCCCACACCACCTCCTCACTTCGCCCCTTGTCAGTCGGTGTTCCTCAAGGCTCTGTTCTAGGACCCCTACTCTTCTCCATCTACACTTTCGGCTTGGGACAGCTCATAGAATCCCACGGTATGCAGTACCATCTCTACGCTGATGACACGCAGATCTACCTATCCGGACCTGACCTCACCTCCTTACTTACCAAAATCCCGCACTGTCTGTTTGCTATTTCAGCCTTCTTTTCTGCTCGCTTTCTACAACTGAACATGGACAAAACAGAATTCATCATCTTTCCCCCATCTCACTCTACCCTTCCACCAGACCTATCCATCAATGTCAATGGCTGCTCACTTTCCCCAGTCCCACACGCCCGGTGCCTCGGGGTGATCCTCGACTCTGCCCTCTCTTTCAAGCCACATATCCAAGCCCTTGCCTCCTCCTGCCGTCTCAAACTCAAAAATATTTCCCGGATCCGTGCTTTCCTTGACCGCGACACCGCAAAAACGCTAGTGCATCCCCTTATCATCTCCCGCCTCGACTACTGCAACCTCCTACTCTCTGGACTCCCCTCTAGCACTCTGGCACTGCTCCAATCCATCCTACACTCTGCTGCCCGACTAATCTACCTGTCTCCCCGCTATTCCCCAGCCTCTCCCCTATGTCAAGCCCTTCACTGGCTTCCTATCGCCCAGAGACTCCAGTTCAAAACCCTCACAATGACATACAAAGCCATCCACAACCTTTCTCCTCCATACATCTGTGACATGGTCTCCCGGTACCTACCTACACGCAACCTCCGATCCTCTCAAGACCTCCTTCTCTACTCCCCTCTCATCTCTTCTTCCCACAACCGCATCCAAGACTTCTCCCGTGCTTGCCCCATACTCTGGAACTCTCTACCCCAACACATCAGACTCTCGCCTACCATAGAAACCTTCAAAAAGAACCTGAAGACCCACCTCTTCCGACAAGCCTACAGCCTGCAGGGATCCTGAAGTTACTGAACCGCCGCGCAACCTGCCCTACCCTCTCCTAGTGTTTCATCACCCATCCCCTGCAGACTGTGAGCCCTCGCGGGCAGGGTCCTCCCTCCTTATGTACCCGTGTGCCTGTAATCTGCTCATGTTTAATATATTTGTCTATATTTGCCTCGTATTCACATGTAAAGCGCCATGGAATAAATGTCGCTATAAAAATGTATAATAATAATAATAATAATCGTGCTCTGGATTGAGGATCCTGAAGTCTTCAGTAAAGAGGTAAAGAGACTGCAACCTTGTGTCCTCGTTATTGCCTGCACCTCACACCATCACCATCCACCTTACTGGGAAGCCCTGGAGACACACTTCACCTGTGGGAAGGTATACCATCTAGCTGCCATTCCATCACCCCAGCAGACCCCACAGCAGCGTCGGTCACCCTGACCGAGTACCACAGGTGGCGTCACGAAACCTTGACAGACTCCTATCACCTTTTATTGGACGCCCCTTAGCAGGGTTACGGACCGGGTCTAGCCACCGTGACAGCCTCAGAACCGAATCAGAGAGGCCCGGTACCGAGAACTCGTGGCCCTGTGTCTGGGGGCGATCCAACTTGGCGTCACGAACAGGATCCTACTTAAGCCTGAGAAGCAGGTCATGTGTGCCTTGGAACTGTGATTGAAATGTGTTTGGACTGTGATTTATTGCAAAGACTGTGTATTGCCGGCTGCCGCAAGATTCCCGCCAAAACCGCTGCTATTACAGCGCCACGAGGAGCGCAGGGGAAGAAGGAGGGCATGCCATGGGGGGAGATTATCAAAGTGGCGCCAGAAGTGCTGACCGCCCCCTCCGATTGCTGTTGCGGGAGGACGATCTGCCCCGAAGCAGAGGAGAACCGCCCCCTGATTGGCAACGGCGGGAACCAAGACAAGAAGGAGCTCCACCCCCAGAAAATGGAGGGACCGCATGTACATGCCATCGCAGATCCCGGAGTGGGGATGACGACCAGCGAATACCCGAACGACGAAGGAGTGATCCTGGTCTGTCCCAGTCAGTCGGAGGTGGACCCGGACCCGAATCTGCCGCGGCTGGAGGGTCCACACTTCTTGGAGCCACGGGCGGAGGAGCCGAGCCAGCATATCCCGAGCGTAAAGCCAGCCGGTGTGAGGCAATGGAGGTCGGAGCCGTCACTGGGGGCCACACCGGGAGAACCGTGGTCCGAGTCGCAGCCGACTCCAGCGTCCTTATCAATGGAACCGACCGGCATCGAAGGAACCACATCAGACGGAGGTATGGAAAACGCCCCTGCTTCCCCGACCGATCCTGCTCCCGTGACCGCTCCCCGTCCCGACAGTGACCGAGTCCTTGCCCCTGAGCTGGTGGTTATAGCCCCCGGCACTATGGAGAAGCTGGTGCCTCCGCTACCGACAACTATGGGGAAACCACTGGGTGTAAGCCCAGAGGGGGTGATCTTCCAGTGGGATACCCCAAGGATCGGGCCAGACGGAACTAGGCAGGAGGGCCTCAGCATCGCTGCGCTCACTTGGGAACAATACAAACAATGCCTAATTTTACACTGGAAAGACCGAAAAGAGACAGAACAAAGTGACCCACCGAAAGTACAAGGGCCAAAGACAGAACGCAATAAGGGGAGTCCGGTAAAGCAGGGGACTGTGCTAGCCTTTCACCCAAAGCAGGGTTGGGGCTATATACAGGAACCGGGACTACCGACGGAAGTCTTCTTTACCAGCTACAACGTGAAAACCCCGTTCCGCAACAGATGTGATAATCAGCTGCTATATAGAGGGGACCAGGTGACGTACACCCGCCATCAGAGTGCGCATGGATGGTGCGCTCGGAACGTCCAACGATGTGAGCCGGCAGTGGCGCCACCTGCTGTCCTGACTACGACTAACCCTGATTTGACAAACTCCATCCCTATCACCACAGTGTGCATTATCGCCGCTACTGAACTTGCAACCAAAGCTGACATTTGGATCCAGACACCGGGTGACCTGGCCGCACCTGAGAGACGAACCCATGATACTGACACCGCCTTAGGCGGGAACACGGAACCAGAGCTTCCACGGCCGGGAAGTGTTCGACACCGATTGATGCCTTGTAACCTACTATAGAAATAAACCTCGAAAACCTGAAAATGTAAATAGTTATCTGTTTCCTGCTCGTTTGCTGCTAAACCCGTCCAGGGTTATTTCTTAAAGGGATCCCTTTGTTGACCCGGGATCCCTATTGTTTTACATTTCTCTTTTTATTTCCTTTTGCACAAGTTATCATTGTTTCCAAAGACTGCCGGATCATGAACAGTGAATGATTCCAAAACTGTTTTGTATATAGTTTGCACCTTCTTAACGGTGCTCCCTACTGGTTTCACAAAAGAAAGAAGACTTTGCGAAGAGATTGTTTTTGGACACGACGCAGAAGGTCTTGCTTTCGTTGGACTTGCAGACGGAGAGAATCTGCACTACCTCATAGAGACTTGGTTCCCTCTTAAAGGGAATGTTCCCCTGTTGCCTTAAGAAAAGTTAAAATGTTAATAATGTTGTGATTTAGGAAAGTTTGATAATGTTGTTAGAAATTGAGGACAAGAAAGGTTGAAAGTGAACCCGTAGGGGTTAGAGAGAGAGTCCTCCTGAGAACTGTAGACTGACAGATAGACAATGACAGTAGGCCCAGCCAAGGAGCTAGGCGGTCCTGCATTGGTGAAGCTAGACAGAAGAGTTGAGTTATTTTATAGTATTTTATAGTAGGCCTTTAGTGGGTTCAGCTTATACGCCCTAAAAGGAAAAGTTAAATTATTGTTCAGAATTTGCACTTAGTAGAATACCCGGCAGGGTACTAGGAGTTATTTATAGTCATAATGTTACTTAAAAATATTTAACCTAGTTTTTGTTTGTAACGTTCAAGTGTCCTCACCTCCCATAAAGGGAAGCTTTGTTATATTTACTTGTTCCAAGCATTTCAAAATTTTGTATGTCTTTTGCTGATATGTATTGTTGTTCTTCTTCCCAGTCCAGGAGTACTGGATTTAACCGTGGGGGAGTGCAGCGCCCCAGAGATCTAGTCGTTGCAGTATGACACTCTGCCGCTAAGGTGAGTGATGGTACGTCTGATGGCACTGAAGGAATTCTACTGACCAGATATCACCAGCACATATTACACTTCACACTCCGGCCACTAGGGGGAGAAAAAGGCTTTATTTATTGGGCCACTCCTCACACTGGTAAAACTAGGGGTTGGATAGGAAGTTAGTCAGAAGCTGACTGGGTTGGATTCAGGCAACATCCCGTGGCAGGGGGTGTTGCAGGGAGAAGACACAGGAGGGTCCCTGTTGGGCGTGGGAACCTGGCAGGTACCTAGCGAACAGAGCAGAACGTTACGAACCGCGCCTGCACTACCTTGCGGTGGTATCCTAAGAAAGAGACACGAAGGGAAGGACATTGTGGAACAGTGAGAAACGAGATCAAGCACAAAGGAGAGCCAGTAGGAGTCGTGCCGTGGGACCGAGGCAACATCCTACTGAGGCGCGTAGCCGGTGGCCGGAACACCGCGGAAGTAACTGACTCTAGGCCTTACTTCAAACTCCACAGGACAGTTATTTATAGGTTGGCTGTCTACCTTAAATTTCCTACGAAGACATAGGGGGCAACGCGTGGAGAGGGGCGTCTCTAGGGTCCCGGAAGAGCTCTGAGCCTTCCCGTCATACGGGTGCGTCCTAGCCATAACATACCTGGGGGACGATAAACTTGTAACATCTGGATTCCGAGAGAGAGAATTAGAAAGAACGAACGAGAACAGAAGTTGTGAGGACTATTCCGAATGCTCAGCAGGGTAGCACTACAACACACAGGCGCTAGTGGTAGGCACTGATTTCCACCTGCAAAGGGAACTCTGGATGTGCCCATCGGACCGGCCGGTCTCAGAAAGCCCTGTTAATCGTGCTCTGGATTGAGGATCCTGAAGTCTTCAGTAAAGAGGTAAAGAGACTGCAACCTTGTGTCCTCGTTATTGCCTGCACCTCACATCATTGCCATCCACCTTACTGGGAAGCCCTGGGGACACACTTCACCTGTGGGAAGGTATACCATCTAGCTGCCATTCCATCACCCCAACGGACCCCACAACAGCGTCGGTCACCCTGATCGAGTACCACAGGTGGCGTCACGAAACCTTGACAGACTCCTATCACCTTTTATTGGACGCCCCTTAGCAGGGTCACGGACCGGGTCTAGCCACTGTGACAGCCTCAGAACCGAATCAGAGAGGCCCGGTACCGAGAACTCGTGGCCCTGTGTCTGGGGGCGATCCACATACGCATGTAATTTCGTAACAATGTGTTTCCATAGACAGTAATGCATTGTTTTACGCACTCATCCACAATCATCTGCATGCGCATGATTGCGCAATATTTGATGCCTCAAAAAATGCAACATGCTGCGTTCGCCGGAAACTGCCGCACACCGCGAAACAATATATAAGAACAAATACCGGCGCACAACGGGTCTATAGATCAAACTATAAGGGGTGCGGAGAAGTGGTAATGTAACATGAAAGCCAAGAAGAAAAGGACCACTCTATATAGTACCGCACACCACTATTAAATATGTGTATAAAAAGAGGTAAACTTTATTGATACAACAATATTAAAAACATCTAAAAAAATCCCCACATAAACCCAAAAGATCCTGCCAAAATCAAAACTTGCATCACAAAAAATTGCATACTCATAAAACAAAGATCAAATATAAACATCACTTTGTATGCAAACACTTCATAATTAAGATATCTCCCAGGGGTGAGACAGCCCACGTACGGTTGCAAGGGCAGAAACCTATCTAGAAAATGAGAAACTTGCTTTCATAGCCAGGGCCTAAAGGTAGATTATAGTACCTGTATGCCAAAGAAGGTAGATATATAAAGGCACCCAACAGAGCCAAAGAGATGGTACAGAATACTCGTCTGTCCCTATATGTGGAGCAAGATAACCCCACTGGAGCAGTGACAACCACAAACCTGTTGTCAGAAATGAGCGGGGGACATAGTGCTGTAAAAATCAGGCACCAGCATGACCTAGGTAAGGGATAGCAGAGGGTGAAAATCCACCATATAAGGAACTGACAGCCCAAATAGGCAAATACCCGGGGAGAGAAGGATGGCAAGGATCAGCGTGGGGACGGTCCCTACGCATGTCGCCGTTACAAGGACGGCTTCATCAGGGGAAGGTGTTGAGAGAGCGATCAACATCAGTTTAAATACCTTATCAAGTAATCAGATCAGCGCGTGTGGTGTGTGAGAGGCCAGAACCGGAAGTGATAAAGGAAGGGCAAAAGAAAGAAGGCAGGCGTCCCTGCCAGTAATACATAATGCGCACGCGCCGAGAAATGTCCAGCGCGACGCATAATGAGCCTGATGTGAAGCAACGCTGCGCTAGTGAAGATAGACAGAACACAAATACAAACAATGAGGGTGACGAATACATAGACATTAATTGAAAACGAATAAATACAGGACAAATACCAGGACATATATACCGAGGGGGCACGTGACATGTGTGTGGACAAAAACAAACACAGAAACAACACCCACAAAACTAAACACAAATAAGGACGTACCTGCATACGTAAGTTACGTTACTAGAAAAAAGGGTCAGACGATAAAAGGTAAGCACACAATAGAAATTTAGACCAGACAATAAGGAGCCATATGATATGGCTCAAAAGTGAATCACCATATATAAGCAAATGGAGATAAATGATGTTATAGCCCAGTATTTTTATTAATGAAACTACAAACAAAAACAGCAAGCAGGAATAGGTAAAGAATGTTGTACACCATAGACAAAGGGCCAGATAATAAAGGGGCCAAAGGAAGGGAATGGTAGAGGAGGCAAAGATCTATATGATTAGGATGCCACGATGGTTGAGAGAAGACCCTCCCGAACATATAGTGAGCGCAAAAGATGACCAGCCTATTATAAGAACATGGGAGTGAGGACAAAGGGAGGGGTCCAATAATTTGTACGATCTGTGAAAAAAATGCAAAGTTGGATTTGAGCAATACTCACAATATGGCCCTATGGCATACAGGTACAAGAGGAAGGATAAATTGCTAACAGGGGACTCTTTGGAAATTGTATCTACTCCAAATAATGCGTCATAATTTGGCGGCACTTGTGTCCTACTGTGCACGCATAAAGAGCCTGCTTGCAAAGGTAGAAGGTTAATAGCATGTATATAGTCTGGGATCACTGTCCCGTGAAGTTGTAAAGTCCAAGAGGTCATGGGTGCTTTTCCAAGGATTCAAATGGTTCTCCACGACTCCCGTACATTGTCATGAACAGAAGTGCTAATTTCTGAAGAGCATAAAAATATCCACCATAATCAGGGGCAACAGCGTCTGATACCTAATTTTACGGGGGAGTCCTTGGGAGTACACGCACAGCTAGTAATAAACTTCATGGGAAGTTATGGAACAAACAAAGAACCAAAAGCCACGGACCAATTGTTCTCCATGGCTCAAACATAGGACCATATCCCAAGTTCATAATTGCTAAAAGATGTCCATACTTTTGTTCAATCCGGAAAAAGTCTTCATTATCACCGCGGATAGAAGTTGGTCAACGAAGGTCAAACAGGCCTCCTAAAAGGAACACATGAGAAGAATATTATTTACCCAAGAAAACCTGTGAAAAGAAGATCTTCATTGATGCCAGATGGGGCCGTAGAGTGTAATGAAAAAATCCAACGGGCCTCTGTTTGCAACAACTTATTTTCCAAAGATCCACCTCTGCCCGAGCCCTTGACCTGCTCAAGGCCCACGACCCTGGTCCCCAAGCATTTGCCCGCATGTTGTGATAGGTAGTGAGATGCCACCGTAGTAACCGCCTTACCCCGACGCAAATCAGCCACAGCAGTATTGATGGTGGAAAGATGTTTTTGGATGCGTCGGCGTAGTTCCTGGGACGTCTGTCCAACATACACAAGTGGGCAAGGACAGATGATTGCGTATATTACATTACTGGATTTACAGTTAATGTAAGTCTTTAGATCATGTTCTGTCTGATCCGTGGGATTGCAGAATTTGTCCCTGACCGGGTGCATGTATTGACACACGTTGCAATCACCGCAGGGAAAAGAACCCTTAAGTGAGATGCCACGATTCAAACGTGTGGTGGGTCTAGTATAGTGGCTACTCGTGAGGATGTCCCTCAAATTGGGCGCTCTCCTTGCAGTCATAAGCGGTTGTTCACTAACAATACGTGATGTTATTGCATCTGTTGTGAGAATCCCCCAATGTTTTTGTAAGACATGTCTTACCTGGGACCAGTGGGTATTGTACCCCGTGATGAACTGGACGGATTTGTCAGGAGATCTTTTTATGGGTTTCAAGACGGAGGCTTGTGATTGAAGCCTAGCCCGCTGGTACGCTTGTGAAATGCACTTGTTTGGATAAGCCCTCCTCTTGAGTCTTAAGGTCAAGTCCTGAGCTTCTTTGCGGAAATCTCCATCTTGCGTACAATTTCTCCTAGTCCGCAGAAATTGACCGACAGGTACACCTCTCTTGGTGTGCGGCGGGTGGAAACTGTGGTATTCCAACACGGTATTAGTGGCGGTAGGCTTACGGTAAAGACAGGTGGAAATAACACCCTCCTGGCAGACGATGTTGAGATCCAGAAAGCACACTAAAGAGGGAGAATGTGTAGAGGTTAGGAAGATGTTAAATGCATTGTCATTAAGAGAGTTGATGAAGGTCCCAAGTTCATCCTGAGTTCCTGACCAAATGAAAAAAATGTCATCGATGAATCTGAGCCAACATCGCACCTTGGATTTGTACCACGGGGAGTTGTAGACAATGGTGGATTCCCACCACCCTAGAAAGAGGTTCGCCAGAGCCGGGGCACAACGAGCCCCCATCGCCACGCCAGACACTTGAAGGAAAAACGTCCTATCAAATAAAAAGAAATTGTGCTTCAAGATGAAATCAAGAAGATCTACAATAAAAGAATCGTGTAACCTATCTGAATTTTGTTGTAAATCCAAAAAGAACAGTGCTGCCCGTAGGCCATGGTCATGATCAATGTTAGAATAAAGTGGCTCAACGTCACATGTCACCATAATATCACCAGGCAAAAGAGTAATGTCCTGTAGAGATGTAATGAAGTGTGATGAATCCCTGATGTACGAGGGGAGTTCCAACATGAGGGGTTGCAAAAAAAAGTCAATGTAAGTACAAGCTTTCTCACAAAGTCTTCCTATGCTGGAGACAATAGGGCGCCCCGGCGGCCTGTGGATATCTTTGTGTATCTTGGGCAACATGTAAAAAGTGGAAATCACAGGATGTTTAACCCAGATAAAATCACGTTCCCCCTTGTTGATAATGCCCAATTCGAATGCTCTGTCGATAAGTGTTCTTAATTTGGTCGCATATACACCGGTGGGGTCTGATGGGAGTCTACGGTAAAACCTGTTGTTGTCAAGTTGTCTGTGTGCCTCTTCCAAATACATGTCATGGGGCCAGAGAACAATGTTGCCCCCCTTATCCGCTTCACGTATAATGAATTCACAGTTTGTTTTCAAAAGAGATAATGCACCTTTCTCCAGCGGTGTCAAGTTGGCCGTAGTCGAGATCTTAACAGGTAATGCCTCAATGTCTTTCTTGGCCATATCAAAAGAGATTTTTACTGCTGGAACAATAGAAAAAGGTGGCGAGACACGGGATTTATTTCGATGCGGAAATCTTGACTTACCTGAGACCTCATCACCCTCACGTAGCAAGTCCATGAGGTCCTGAAAAACCATTTGTTCAGTTTGGTCAAAAAACGGGGTGAACTGTGGCCTGTTATGAAGTGCTTGCAGGATGATTTTTCTACAAAATAAAAACAGATCTTTTATCAAAATGAATTTGTCCATATATTGGACTGGCGAAAACGTGAGACCCTTGGACAAAACAGAGATCTCCTGTGGTGATAGGACATAGTTGGAAAGATTAATAATTTGAAGAGTATCCATCTGGTTATACTCACCGGAATAGTCAGAATTTGGAGAGATCACTTGCGGAATTGCCTCCGTGGATTGCGGCGTGGTGGCCTGTAGTTGTGACTCCTGGTGACTCGGATATATGGGCCTCCGCTTCCTGTGTCCTCGCCTGGTCCTGGGTCGTTTTCGCTGTCTGCCGAGGATAAAAAATCACTCGAAGTATGTGAATCAAATGGCAGCGCTTGTCTTTCGGTTCTAGGTGTTCTCAATGTATAGCCTGTTCCTCGATGCCTATTTCCCTGGTGTGTCCATGTAAATGCTGTTTTGTCCTCAAAGTCCCCTTTGTCTCTTAGAAACTTGGAACGTTTTTTAGACATGATCTCTTTGTCGTATTTATCAAGTAAGTCCTTGCGTTTATTCCTAAAGGGCTGGACTTGTGAGGATTCGTCAAAATTACTTATTTGGTTTCTAAATTTTTAATCTCAGTTTTGACAGAAGTCAATAGTTCCCTATCATGTGTAATAAGTAAATTCATCAAAATGCTGGAGCAACGTATCAGGCCGTGTTCCCAAACAATACGAAAAGCAGGGGAAGGCTCCCATGCAGGGAAGATGGAGATCCTCAATCCCCTGGGCACAATATTGAGTTTTAAGTACTCCTCCAGACACCGAATGTTCCAAAGCAACCTAATGCCATGTTTCTGTGACGCAATCAATTCTGTAGTTAGCCCTGAAAAATCCGTATCAACCTGAACATTACTGGTATCTGAAAAGGCATTAGACGAGGAAGCCCTCCATGCTGCTTCCCGTGAGTCCCAATCCATGAGCACAAATCTGTGGTCACCCACACTTGTACGCTAAAAAAACTCCTAAAATGATGGGACTCCGCTGGAACACAGACTAGTCCAAAGTGACTCCATCTGCCTTATAAGTAAGTGGTTCCATCGCAATTTTGTCTCAATCACGTTTTTTGAGAACTTACATAGAAACCTAGACATAAGTGATCACTGGAGAGTGCAGAATAAATGTGAGCCGAACCTAATTACGATTTTTGGGATGGGAGGTAGAACGAACAAAAAGACAGCAATACAAGAATAGTTCTTATTTTTATTTTTGTGCTGATCACCATGCGGTATAAGTGTTGAGGCGGATTTATTAGGTTTTGCAGCTATCACACAATAAAAATGCTTTTTTATAAAAAGTGTTTTTTTTTTGTTGCCATATTCTGGGAGCTGTAACTTTTTTTTTATTTTTTAGCAAACAGAGCTGTATGAGGGGTTATTTTTGCAAGACAAGTTGCAGATTTTTTGGTACCAGTTTGGGGTTTATAATATTTTTTGATTGCTGTTTATTATTCTTCAAAATTTTCAGGCACAGAATGAACAAAAACCAGCAATTCAATTATTGTTTTTATTTTTTGCGCCATGCACCATAGGGTAAAAGTGATTAGACCGATTTCTTTATTGGGTCAGTATGATTACAGCGATAAAGGATTTATATAGTTTTTTTATGATTTACTATTTTGACACACTAAAAACAATCTTTAACAAAATGAATATGTTTTTGCATCGTCGTTTTCTGAGAGCTGTAATTGTTTCATTTTTTTCACCGAATGAGCCATATTAGTGATTGTTTTTTGAGGGACGGGTTGGCGTTTTCATTTATATCGTATTTTTTTACATATGACTTTTTGATCGCTTTTTATTCATTTTTTTGTGAGTAACTATGATGAAAAAGAGACATTTATGGCGTGTTTTTTACTATTTGTTGACTAAATAGAATAAATAACATGCCAGTTTTATAGAGATGGTTGTTACGGATGCGGAGATACCAATTATGTGTACTTTGTTTTATTTATGACTTTTACTTTTTTTCACTTTTTTACACTTTTTCATTCTTAGTTAACTCATTTTGCAGGCAGCAATAGACAGAGCAATGCAGAGGTTGTAGAAGGAAATAATATAATGAAACTTAATTGCAACATTTTTTTAGTCCAAAACACATGCATTTATTTCATTTAAGTAATAAAAAAAATTGCCCTAATGTTTAAATTATTCTAAAAAAAAAAACAGGTTAATCACCTTAAAATGAAGCTCTGGGCACAAGTTGAAAATCCAGCTTTTGTCCTATACTTAAGCCCCCTAAAGTTAGACGTAACCTGTGCCAGTAGGGAGAACACTATGGTCCTGGCAACCGTCAGAAGCAGACTGAGGGTCTCCACTCCAGGCAAAGGCTGAATTTTAGGCTTTAATATGTGGTTTACTATAAGTATTGGTCTAATGTCTTATTTTACACATACACAAATATTGTCATATTTAGAGAATAATATTGAAAACAAAAATGTTCCAGAAACACTTATTTTCACATAAATGAAGAGAAATGCTGTATATTTAGCCTTCCGCTGATCTGCTTTAGCATAATGTCCCTTTTGTGTTTCTATGAGTCCATTCTATTTATAAAGCACCTCATCACTATTGATTCCTGGCAGTAAATGACGTAAGTGTTCACAAAGACTCCTACTGTTCGCTACTAGGTGTATTTCTGTCCTCAGTGTCATGCTGTGTGAATTCTTTATAAGACCTGTTACTTACGTTGCTACTAACTTGTGAAAAAACGTAACATGTAGCGAACACTGGAGATAAACATTTTTTTTTTCTTTCAAAGATTTTAAAGTGTCTTTACAATTTAGATCAGTGAGGCACAACCTTATCTGGTCCAAACTTACTGTATCTGGTCTAACCTTATCTGATAGTAACCTTATCTGGTCCAAACTTATCTGGTCCAACCGTATCTGATGTAGCCTGTTCTGGTCCAACCTTATCTGGTCCAACCTTATCTAGTCCAACCAATCTGACTTCTGACCTCATCATTCCACTGAAACCGCCCTGACGAAAGTCACCAATAACCTACTAACTGCCAAATCCAAGCGACACTACTCTGTCCCCATCCTCTTGGACCTGTTGTCACAACTCCCGGGTATTACTGCTGCGGGGAGAGCTGCACACAGCAGCAAGGGAGCTGAGCAGAGCGCCGTGTAACTAACCAGGTACGTTCACAGAAAAGAAAAAATGTCTTTGGGGACCTATATCATTAAAAAACTCACAGAAAAAATCCCCTGTGCTTGCTGGATAAAAAATACCTTTTATTGCTATTATATTAAAATCCAAAAATTGGTGCACTAACACAAACCATCACCATGACAACAACATACATAGGAAAGACCAGGGTGGTGCCTAATCCTGTACTCCAATATAATAGCAATAAAAGGTATTTTTTATCCAGCAAGCACAGGGTAACTAACCAGGTAACAACCAGGACCTGAGCCATGTGACAGAGTAGGAGGTGGTTGGGGCGGAGACAGATGTAGGGGTAAAGAGGAGACGATGAACAAAGGAGAGTAGTCAAACAAGCTAAGATCAGAACCAGGAGATCACAAGGTACCAAAAGGGTGAGACAGGGGATTGTCAGAAGGGAAGCAGAGGTCAGAAATCCAAAAGAACAAACAAGCAGAGTAATGCACGGAGAGCAAAGGAAACAATTGAAAACCGGGCACACACTTCAAGGATCAGGCACACAGACTAGACGAAAGTATAGCTGACAGGGAATCCTAGTCTGTAGTGAGTATAAATACCCTCGCAGATCCAAATGGAGGCCAGCACAATTAACCCTGAGAGAACAGGACATTAACCATGTCCTAACCATGACACCTGTCTTCTGCCTTTGACACAGTGGAATATTCCCCGTTACTACAGATTCTCCATCTCTTGGCATCACAGACTTGGCCCTATCTTGGATCTCCTCATACATAGTAGACTAGACATTCAATTTCTGCCACTCACACACCACCTCCTCACCTCGCTACCCATCTGTCGGTGTCCCCCAAGGTTCAGTTCTAGGACCCCTGCTCTTCTCCATCTACACCTTCGGCATAGGACAGCTCATAGACTCCCACGGTTTTCAGTATCATCTCTATTCCAATGACGCACAGATATACCTCTGTGGACCCGTTATCAAGTCCTTACTAACCAGAATCGTACAATGTCTGTTCGCTATTTCATCTTTCTTTTCTGCTAGATTTTTAAAACTTAATATTTAAAACTTAATATGGATAAAATAGAATTTATCATCTTTCCACCATCTTACTCAACCCCCCAAAACAGACCTATCCATCAAAGTAAATGGCTGTCCACTCTCCCCTGTCCCGCAAGCTCACTGTCATGGAGTAACCCTTGACTCTGATCTCTCCTTCAAACCACACATCCATGCCCTTTCCACTTCCTGCTGACTCCAATTCAGAATTATCTCCCAGATCCGTACATTCCTCAACCAAGAATCTGCAAAATCACTAGTGCATGCCCTCATCATCTCCCGCCTTGACTACTGCAACCTCTTGCATTGTGGCCTCCCCTCTAACACTCTCGCACCCCTCCAATGTTTCCTAAACTCCACTTCCCGGCTAAAAAAACCAGTCAAACCCCCAAACCCCCCCCCCGCTATTCCCCAGCCTGTCATCTGTCAATCCCTTCACTGGCTCCCAAATACCCAGAAACTCCAGTTTAAAACTCTAACCTTGGCAAACAAAGCCATCCTCAACCTATTTCCTCCATAATCTGTGACCTAATCTCCCAGTGCTTACCTGCACACAACCTCCGATCCTCACAAGATCTCCCTCTCTACTCCCCTCTTATCTCCTCTTCCCACAATCGCATATCAGATTGCTCCCATGCATCCCCTCTACCTTGGAACTCTCTACTACGACATATCAGACTTTCGCCTATCATGGAAATGTTCAAAAGGAACCTGAAGACCTCTTCCGACAAGCCTACAACCTGCAGTAACCATCAAACGGCTACACGACCAGCTCTACCCTCACCTACTGTATCCTCTCCCATCCCTTGTAGATTGTGAGCCCTCGCAGGCAGTGTCCTCTCTCCTTCTGTACCAGTCGTGACTTCTTTGGTTCAGATAATTGTACTTGTTTTTTCATATGTATACCCCTTTTTATATGTAAAGCGCTATGGCATAAATGGTGCTATAATAATAATAAATAATAATAATAATGTAAATTTATTTGGTCTAACCTTTTCTGGCATAAGTTGATCTAGGCTAACCTAATCTGATACAACCTTATCAGGCACAATAGATAAATTGTCAAACTGAACTAATTCCAAAGACCACAATAACATTTAAAGGGGTATTGCCATGTGTGACATTCATAGCATATTGAAATTCTGATAGATGCTAGATGACCTTCCAGGACCTCCATCTACTGGAAGAATGGAGATCCCTTTCTACACCAGACACTCCAGAATAGACCGTATAAGCTGCAGATATTTCCTTCGTGAGTAGTTAAATCTATTTAACTATTTATATTACTTCTCCTATAATTTGTAGTGTAGTTAGCAGCACTCACACATGGGGACCTCTCCAGCTCATCTACTGCTTTCTGGTATACTCTGTTAATATATACTACACACCGCCTCATTGATACTTGCCTGCCTTTATTCCCACAATATGTTCCTCTCTCTTTTCATTGACATGAAGAATATATGTGAGCAACTAACAGACAGCATGTCTGCCGTCACGTATGGCTCCTGAGCCACAGGTAATCTACAGCTTCTTTAGATGATAAATTAAATTCAGTAACAATTACAGTATATAGCTTATTTTTTTTATTAAGTCAATCTACTGATTCTTATAATTATCTGTAGAATACATATATGACCTCAAAGAATTTCTAATTTATTTATTTCTTCCACTGGAATAGATTATTCATGCAGACTCAACACTCATGGAGGCTGAATCATATTTAAACATTAACTTTGATATTGATATTTGTTGCACTTTGAGATTGGTGAATGTTTTCCGAACAAGTTCGCTCATCTCTACTAAGGACATTCCTTTTTTCCCCCTCTTTCTTGGCTGGAAGACCAGATCTCCAGCAGCTGTTTTCATGTGTATTCATTGCTGTGTGTGACACAATCTTATCAGGTTAGCATATCCTTTATTTGCATAATTGTTATTCTCAGATAAGACCCTATTGGCACTTTTTTTCCTCCTAGTTTCTACTATGTACATCAGGAGAGCAGTCTGTCAGTCATTAGATGTCTCACACTAGAAACACATTCTTTCATTTAATATAAGATCTGGAGGCAGATTCTCAGGGAGATCAATGTGCGGCCAATAGATCTTAGCAGCTCATTTATATAATAAAAAAAATGTGGATTACTCTGGAATAAAGCATCAGATCCCAGATATCAATTTATAATTTTATTCAACCTCCTATGTCCTACATGCCCATATAAATGGCTCGCTTAGGAGGACTGATCCTACTGACAGATTCCCTTTAACACTGAAGTCTATCTTCTATCCTCATGTAAATAGCGTTAGACTGCTGTCTGGCCTTACTGAAAGTGCAGCTAAAGGTACCTTCACACATAACGATATTGTTAACGATATCGTTGCTATTTGTGACGTAGCAACGATATCGTTAATGAAATCGTTATGTGTGACAGCGACCAACGATCAGGCCCCTGCAGGGAGATCGTTGGTCGCTGAATAAAGTCCAGTACTTTATTTTGTCGCTGGACTCCCTGGAGACATCGCTGGATCGGCGTGTGTGACACCGATCCAGCGATGTCTTCACTGGTAACCAGGGTAAACATCGGGTAACTAAGCGCAGGGCCGCGCTTAGTAACCCGATGTTTACCCTGGTTACCATGCTAAAAGTAAAAAAAAAAAAACACTAGATACTTACCTACAGCTGTCTGTCCTCCAGCGCTGTGCTCTGCACTCCTCCTGTACTGGCTGTGAGCCGGAAAGCAGAGCGGTGACGTCACCGCTCTGCTTTCCGGCTCCCAGACAGTACAGGAGGAGAGCAGAGAAGCAGAGCGCAGAGCTGGAGGACAGACGGCTGTAGGTAAGTATCTAGTGTTTGTTTTTTTTTACTTTTAGCATGGTAACCAGGGTAAACATCGGGTTACTAAGCGCGGCCCTGCGCTTAGTTACCCGATGTTTACCCTGGTTACCGGCATCGTTGGTCGCTGGAGAGCGGTCTGTGTGACAGCTCTCCAGCGACCAAACAGCGACGCTGCAGCGATCCGGATCGTTGTCGGTATCGCTGCAGCGTCGCTTAATGTGAAGGGGCCTTAAGGGAAGAAAATTAACTTTATTCATCCTACGAGCCGCCGGCTTTCAGTCATAGAGGCGTGCACAGAGCACAAACCAGTTACTGATCACAGCATTGAGTGGCAGCTGTATGTGTAAGGAGGTGGACCAACTGTCATTCCACCCTTGAAGACATCAATGAGTTTAATGTAAATGTTTGAAACATGTTTTAATGTAGCAACAAGTGTTAATTTCCTTGTGGGCTGCAGTACTAACCAACGGTCACAAGATGTCACTTTGTTTCTGTAATTGGGTGGAGGACGGCCTAGGCAGGAGGCGTGGCAGAAGGCAGAGTTGCCAGGGAGTGGTGTGTGACACGGCGGTCATGTCAGAGGTCTGGTCCAGGAAACGACGGAGCAAAGTGAGAAACGCCGAGTGATGGGGGCATGCCTGAAGGCAGCATCGGTGAGAGTGACTGAAGATGCTTCAGGAGGCAGGCCCCCGGAAGAGGCGGACCAAGCAAAGAGGAAATACACAGTGAGCCACCAGCCATTGCCATTTTCTCTGCAGCGTGAGAGGAACTGGGGAAGAGAGATAGAATATTGATGGCACATGGAGATCGAGAGGCCAGAGAGCAATCTGTGTGGCGGATGGACATTTGCGGGGAGACTGCAATTGCAATTCATATGAAGGTGTGACTGTTGCATAGAATACAGTCCAGGAGGCAATTTAAGTTACTTGAAGGTCTGCTGTGGTCCAAGTGGAGCAGCGTACTGTGGCTTTTATTGGTTGGGCCAGGCATATTGTTGCCATCAGAGTTCTGGCGGCCCATGGACCAGTCCAGAGAGGGGATCCCTAGCAGAAGATAGAGAAGGTGCGGAGGACAGAGAGGAGCCATCTCCACATTTCTTAGAGAAGCAAGAGGATCTGTGAGGACAATGGACTTGAATACCGAGGAGGTCTCTTTGTGCTCTTTGCTCCATTTACTGGAGCACTCTTGAAGTTCCTGGTAGGCCATGATTCAGTGGGTCTAAGGGTACCGTCACACAGTGGCATTTTGATCGCTACGACGGCACGATTTGTGACGTTCCAGCGATATATCCGTGACGTTCCAGCGATCTCGCAGTGTCTGACACGCTCCTGCGATCAGGGACCCCGCTGAGAATCGTACGTCGTAGTAGATCGTTTGAAACTTTCTTTCGTCGTCTAGTGTCCCGCTGTGGCGGCATGATCGCATGGTGTAACAAAGGTGTGCACGATATTGTATACGATGTGCGCATAGTAACCAACGGCTTCTACATTGCACATACGTCATTAAATTATCGCTCCAGCGTCGTACATTGCAAAGTGTGACAGCAGTCTACGACGCTGGAGCGATATTGTTACGATGCTGGAGCGTCACGGATCGTGCCATTGTAGCGATCAAAATGCCACTGTGTGACGGTACCCTAAGACCCAAGCACATCCAGGACTCCCTTGTTGTAAGTCATGGATGACTGACGTTGATTGTTTTGCCCCCTTGCTGTATTGGAGGACCTTTCAGCTGCTAGAGGGTTGTACACCCTCCGCTGAGCAAAAGAACTTTGCTCCAAGAGACTGTGTGCTTGCCGTGTAGGCAGGGCTGCGCCGGGTTGGAAGAAAGGAATCATGGACTGTGCGATATGAGCCCTTGTTGTGATGGGCTACCCTTAAAGGGACCTTTAACTTGGATATTCTGTATCCGGGGTCCTAACCTAACAGGACTGGAGTAATGATGACACTAAGAAACAGGAAAAAAAATATCTGTCGTCCAGAGAAGCAAATAATTTTTTTTTTTTTCATTTGGTTTTATACATTGCTGTTTTTCAGATTTCCAGATGTTTGAGGACAACCATCATTAAAGAAGGGAGGGATGTGAGGAGGTGGACCAACTGTCATGTTCGCCCCGTGAATACATCAATGCGTTTAATATAAATGTGTGAAGTACTTTTTAATGTGGTAACATATGTTAATTTCCTTGTGGGCTGCAGTATTAACCAACAGTATCGAACAAAGTCCAGCTCACCATGATAGACATCCTTAGAGACTCGGAGCACGGAGCCGCTGTGTCAGGGCGTAGACAATCAAAGAAGAAATGAGAAATCCAGCTCAACGAGGTAGTGAAAAAAACTTCTTTCTTTATTCACTTGGAAATATATTCAGTGGAGGATAAAAACATCAGCAATACAAAGGATAAAAAGATATCAACGCGTTTCTGGTGACAAAGCACCCTTGATCATGATATAATGTTATCATGATTAAGGGTGCTTTGTCACCAGAAACACGTTGATATCGCTTTTTATCCTTTGTATTGCTGATGTTTTTATCCTCCACTGAATATATTTCCAAGTGAATAAAGAAAGAAGTTTTTTTCACTACCTCGTTGAGCTGGATTTCTCATTTCTTCTTTGATTAACCAACAGTCACAAGATATAATTGTCTTCCTGTTTGCTTCTGTGCATAACTTGGTGAAAGATTAAGTCTGCCCAGCAACAGGCAGCAAGGACAGTATGAGAGTTAACTGTAAGGCCAGCTCATAGTGGGAAGCAGGATTGGGAATCTCTGGGTAGTGAAAGATTGAGGAAGTTCTGGAGAGGGACAGAACTAGTGTGAAGTAAACTGATAGGGACAAGACAGCAAGAATCATGAAGGAACTTTAGAGGCGACTGAGCTCCAATTCAGTAGGCAAGTGTGTGAAACCCATTCGTGGTAGAATGACAGAAAGAAGTGAATCCATTGATGGCCAAATGTGCCCTGTAGAGAAGAGTCTTGCACAGTTGAGGACATTTTTAGAGGGATGCCCCTCCAAGGGAGGCCCTTGTTAACGGATCTCATTCTGCTGATAGGGTTCAGGTTTCATAGCATAACATATTGACCCATCTGTCCCTGCACTGGGAAGATGAAGGTTTATCTCATTTGCTCTGCTTGTTTACCGTCCACATGTAAAGTGCCATCGCCTGTACCAATAAGAACGTACCTCTGTTTGAGACAGAAGAAGTTGTAAAGTGTAATGCCTGCTGTCTTGTGTATCTACACACGTGGTCAAAATTGTTGGTACCCCTTATTTAATGACAGAAAAAACTCACAATGGTCACAGCAATACCTAGAATCTGACAAAAGTAATAATAAATTAAAAATCTATGAAAATGAACAAATTAAAGTCAGACATTGCTTTTGAACCATGCTGCCACAGAATTAAAAAAATGAAACTCATGAAATAGGTCTGGACAGAAATGATGGTACCACTAAAAATAATGCGACAAATGAGACATGTTAAATCATGGTGTGTCCATTAATTAGCATCACAGGTGTCTACAATCTTGGAATCAGAGAGTGGGCCTGTATATAGGGTTACAGATACTCACTGTGTTGTTTGGTGACATGGTGTGTATGACACTCAACATGGACCAGAGGAAGCAAAGGAAAGAGTTGTCTCAGGAGATTAGAAAGAAAAATATAGACAAACATGTTAAAGGTAAAAGTTATAAAACCATCTCCAAGAAGCTTGATGTTCCTGTGACTACAGTTGCACATATTATTCAGAAATGTAAGATCCACTGGACTGTAGCCAACCTCCCTGGACGTGGCCACAGGAGGAAAATTGATGACAAATCAAGGAGACGGAGGCAACAAAAGAGCCCAGAAAAACTTCTAAACAGATTAAAGGTGAACTTGAGGCTCAAAAAACATCAGTGTCAGATTGCACCATCTGTTGTTATCTGAGCCAAAGTGGACTTCATGGGAGACGACCAAGGAGGACACCATTGTTGGAAAAAAAAAAATCATAAAAAAGCCAGACTGGAATTTGTCAAACTACATGTTGACAAGCCACAAAGCTTCTGGGAGAATGTCCTGTGGACAGATGAGACAGAAATGGAACATTTTGGCAAGGCACATCAGCTCTGTGTTCACAGACAGAAAAATGAAGCATATCAAGAAATGAACACTGCCCCTACTGTGAAACATGGAGGAGGCTCTGTTATGTTCTGGGGCTGCATCTGACACAGGGTGTCTAGAATCTTTGCAGGGTACAATGAAATCTCAAGACTATCAAGGGATTCTAGAAAGAAATGTGCTGCCCAGTGTCAGAAAGCTTGGTCTCAATCACAGGTCATGTGTCTTGCAACAGGATAATGACCCAAAACACACAGTTAAAAACACCCAAGAATGACTAAGAGGAAACCATTGGACTATTCTGAAGTGGCCTTCTATGAGCCCTGACCTAAATTCTATTGGCTATCTTTGGAAATAGCTGAAACATGCTGTCTGGAAAAGCAAACCTTCAAACACGAGACAACTGGAGCAGTTTGCTCTTGAGGAGTGGGCCAAAATACCTGTCAAGAGGTGCAGAAGTCTCATTGACAGTTACAGGAATCGTTTGATTGCAGTGACTGCCTCAAAAGGTTGTGCAACAAAATATTAAGGTAAGGGTACCATCATTTCTGTCTTGGCCTATGTCATGAGTTTTATTTTTTTTTTAATTCTGTGGAAGCATGGTTGAAAAGCAATGTCTGACTTTCATTTGTTCATTTTGATAGATTTTTAGTAGTGATGAGCGAGTGTACTCGTTGCTCGGGTTTTCCCGAGCACGCTCGGGTGACCTTCGAGTATTTATGACTGCTCGGAGATTTAGTTTTCATTGCGGCAGCTGAATGATTTACAGCTACTAGCCAGCCTGAGTACATGTTGGGATTCCCTAGCAACCAGGGAACTCCCCCATGAACTCAGCCTGGCTACTAGCTGTAAATCATTTAGCTGCCGCGATGAAAACGAAATCTCCGAGCAGTTATAAATACTCCGAGGTCACCCAAGCGTGCTCGGGAAAACCCGAGCAACGAGTACACTCACTCATCACTAATTTTTAGTTTATGATTACTTTTGTCAGATTCAAGTTATTTCTGTGACCATTGTGGGTTTTTCTTCATTAAACGAGGGGTATCAACAATTTTGAACACGTGTGTAAGTGTGTGGTCAAGTAAAGAGTGCCTTGTTTTTATGGACACGTCTAAAGTCCTGGTCTTGAAGTCTAATGGACCTGGTGAGGTGTGGAACGGGACCTGCTTGAAGGTGGAGGTACCTATAGCACAAGTACCAGTATACACACACACACGTAGAAAGCTCATTTTTCTGCAACATGCTGGGGTGGGTGTCTGACTCATGACACTTGCCTATGGCTACCACCTTGACACATTGACAGCTCGTTCTGGACAAATGGGCTGCACTGTGAACTGTCAATCAGTGTGCTTGTAGCCGTCACTCACTGTATACTCAATGATTGACAGTAGCCGCATCCACACGCCTTTATGACTGAAAGCCAGCGTCTCCTGGGAGGAAAACAGTTCTTTTCTCCTGGTACCCTAGCTGTCATTAGCCATAGCCGGGCAGAATTGTTATGCTGTTAACGTACATTTATATCTGCAGGTTAATAGTATTTGAAAAGTGCCGCCACATACAATGGCTTTGTGATAAAACTCATTTTGTTTAACGAGAGAAATGTCTTCTTAAGAGACACAAATGTGCATTGTGAATCAGAATAATCAGGAATAAATCCTTGACTGAATGACTCATCTCCAATAACCTAGTGTATATAATTCATAATATTATTCATTCCAACGTCATCTAGTTCTACAGTCACACTGTATTATGAAAAATACTGTCACCTCCAAAACAGAAATGTAACTATTTAGACCTTCATATAGTGGACTTAGCCCTTATAAAAATTAATTGCACTATTCTGACCCTATCAATTATCATGCCCATACCTGATCGATATGGATGGCGCAGGGACGCGGTATCCACCACTCGTCTGTGCTACAAGACGAGCGGTGGATACCGCGTCCCTACGCCATCCAGGCAGGCGCACACTACCCTGGCTTTCTGGAGACCGGCTAGCCCTCATACCGGTCATTTATCCTCCATATGCAGGCAGCACTGTACTATATGGTCTGACTACCTCTAGCAATAAGTGATCTCATGGGTCCACACATATCTCTACATATACTATAACGGTGACTGATCAAGGTCCATTATCAGGACCGAAACGTTACTGTTACTACCTTGTGGACACCATTAAAACCTCACTTGATCACGTTAAGATGAGTGCCGAGTTTTTTGCAATATATAATAACAAACTTGACACTCGGTATATGAAAGATAGAAGTTCCTTTTGTTGTGCATCCAGACAAAAATTGTGAATGCTTTCGGTCTGTCATAGGACCGTCATCAGAACATTCTTTAACATGAACTGGATATGAAGGAACGCTCAGTATGAACAAAAGAGCATCTAAATAGTTAGAGCCTGCTATAATAGGTATATGCTGGAAAACTGCTGGGCACCGCATGACATAGGGTATACGTGAGTTCCGTGACCTGGAAAAAATTACCCCAACCCCCTTAAACAGATCTCTTAACAATCTAAAGAATAAACTTCTAACGTACTCAAAACAGCAGACGGAGACATATGTTGGATTTAATTGGCCACAGCAGCCATTTTATTAAATAAAAGATAACAGAACTTTTATGACAACCCAGAATAGGAGGGGCGGTCCTCGAAGCCCCAAAGTTATAAAAAACTCAGTATCCCAAAAACTCCACAATGTTCAGCCCAGGATGAGTCTTACCCCCAGCCGTAAAGCACCAGCTCAGGGATAGATAACAACCAATCCTGGTCCACCGAACCCACCCCCATGCCAGGGGTCCATAAATCCACCTCACGCGGAATAACCGTACCGCGCCTTGTTAAATTCTCTCATGGGGTGTCCAGGACCTCTCAAGATCCCCACCCCATTGAACCACGATTTACCATTTCCACCGACTTCGAGGACCTCCACCCCCGCCAACTGCCGTGACAATACCCTGACAGCATTCACATAACAAAATAAATACATTTAGACGCCTCTTAAAACAATACTCCAAAAGCCCACATATGCCGACTTCACCCCCCCCATTACCCTAACCAAAAAAGGGAGGGTGGGCGGGAGATTCCTCACTTGTCACGCAGGCACCTAAAATGGATGCCTGCGTGAGGAGCGTGCCCCTTTTTATGTGCCCCCTCCCCACAGTCCCCTAGTTCCACCCCTTATTTTCAAAAAATGCCCCTAAAGCCACCCCTCAAGTTCCCAGTTAACCCCTTACCACCGTATCCCTTCTAACTGCTCCAGCTCCCCAGGTCCCACGTAACCCCGTCATGGCGGCCTCCCTTTACGTGCCGTGGGCCCCCAGTACGGCCTTTCTTGACATAGGGTATACGTGAGTTCCGTGACCTGGAAAAAATTACCCCAACCCCCTTAAACAGATCTCTTAACAATCTAAAGAATAAACTTCTAACGTACTCAAAACAGCAGACGGAGACATATGTTGGATTTAATTGGCCACAGCAGCCATTTTATTAAATAAAAGATAACAGAACTTTTATGACAACCCAGAATAGGAGGGGCGGTCCTCGAAGCCCCAAAGTTATAAAAAACTCAGTATCCCAAAAACTCCACAATGTTCAGCCCAGGATGAGTCTTACCCCCAGCCGTAAAGCACCAGCTCAGGGATAGATAACAACCAATCCTGGTCCACCGAACCCACCCCCATGCCAGGGGTCCATAAATCCACCTCACGCGGAATAACCGTACCGCGCCTTGTTAAATTCTCTCATGGGGTGTCCAGGACCTCTCAAGATCCCCACCCCATTGAACCACGATTTACCATTTCCACCGACTTCGAGGACCTCCACCCCCGCCACGAACATGAATGGCCTGACACCTTAGCCATTCATGTCCCTCCACACCTTCAAGCTTAATTCAATGCCACTACGGATAGCCAAACACCACATATCATTACCCACCGCGTTCAGGTGCACGCCATCAGCTCTCCAGTAAGCTCCTTGACCCGATTCCAAGTCCACATGTCTCACGGCCAACGCGCCATTCCTCACCATAAACCGAGATATGGCCCTGTTTATTTTAATCCGGGCCCTGTTCACCCCCTCGTGTGATGTAGCACCTCTCCATCTTTTACGGGGAATGATGTCGGACCACACCAACAACACTTTTGGAAACATGACCCAGAACCTCAGGATATCGAATTTGATATCCTTAATCAGCTCCCTACAAGACCGTTTAGCCAAATCATTCCCCCCTAAATGTATCACCACGATCTCCGGCACACTATCCAGTCTAACAAAACGATGAAATTCAGGTAACCATTCCTTCCACACCATCCCCCTTTTACCGATCCATCGTAAAGTCACTGTCTCTCGAGAAAGACCCAACTGACGACCGTCCGGACGAACCGCAGCACGCAACGCAGCCCATACAACATACGAATGCCCCATGATCCAGACGAGCATCGGATCAGGCCCTGCAACACAGAAAGAAAGGCAACAAACAATTAACTTAACACAGCTTCTAACTCACAATAGGTTTGGGCGAACATACGACTGGAATCTTGAAGATTCCCACCTCCCAATTCTCCGAACCACATCCTCACCAAGGCCCCACCTAGCGGCCTCAGTCGCTGCCCCGATCCTGAAGGAGTGACCACTATATTGTGTTGCAGGTAAGCCCGCTGCCGCCAAACATTTCCTAAAAACAGAAATAAACTGAAAACGGGACAAGAAAGACCCATTTTCGTGCACCAAGAATGGCTCGTCTAACACCCCGCCCTTTGCCATGTACTTCTTCACGGATGCCACCGGGCACACCGGGGATCCTTCAACATTGAACAACACCACTTTGCACCCTTTCCCATACACGTCCGTTTTGGAAGCCTTAATAAACACTACCACCTTATTCCCTTCGACATCCACGTTTTCTCTTAACAAAATACCTTTTTTACTAACGGACGGGCTAACCAACTCACCTAACCGAAATGCCCCAAAGAAGGCCAAAGAAAAGGCTGCACAGAACAGAACCACTTCCCATTCGGAAAAACACACCTCTTGCAACTTCCGCTCAATGGCTGAGAGCACCTCATAAGATACGGGTCGGCGACCGTCCGAAGCCTTCCAGCCTTTCTTCCAACCCCGAACAACTTGCCGAACCAAGAAGGATTTCGTTATATCCTTACCCCCCCTCCATTTAAGGTTGAAGGCTAGCCCCGCCAGAAACTTATTCAAACGTGTCACAGACCAACCTGCCTCCCAATGATGACCTAAGAACAACAACAAACCATACTCCTCCTCCATATCCTGGTCCATACTTGACATCCAGGATTCCCACAAGCTCCAAGCCTGATTATAATGAGACCAAGATGAATCCGCGAGCGATTTGGTAAATAACTCTGTTACGGCCCTCGCGGCAGGTTCAACAACTCCACTGGACAATCCCGGCCCGCGCTCTCCGCCTGTGGTGCCAAATCCCGGAAAAGCTGCCACTGAAATTGAGAAAGAGCAACAACTATTGGATCAGGCGCTGACAAGCTAACTTCAGATACAATCCATAAGTTAAACTTAAGACCCAGGAAAACCAAGTGCTGCAAGACCTTCACTACTGCAGGCGTAGCCGCTGACAACGAGTTTACCGCCGTCACCGTTCCAACATGCTCACAATGAAAAGAAATCTTCAAATTCCTCAATTTGTCACCCCACAGGGCCAACGCAACTACCCTGGGGAACAAATGCAACAGTAGCCGGTTGTTTGTTAACCCCTCCTCCTTCCATTCTTCCGGCCAAGCCGCTGCTGACCAGCTACCATGAAAGAAAAGACCAAAGCCACTCATTTCAACGACATGCACCAAAATGCCCAAGGAGGTAGCATCTGCCACCGGCTGAATCCACAGAGATCTGCCATTGTACTCGTCCAGAAAATCCGCCCACATCTTCAAATCGTCCCGAAACTCTTTCTTTATCCTGATGAAATGCAAAGGGGACTTTACCCCTACTGTTGCCAAGGATAGGCGGCGGCAGAACGCTCGACCCATCGGCATGATCCTACATGCAAAGTTCAGTTTCCCTAACAACGATTGCAAACTGCGCAAATTTATCTTCTTCAAACCAATCGTATTAACCACATCTTGGCGCAACGCGGTAACCTTGTCTGCAGGTAGCCTACATTCCATTGCTACCGTGTCGATTTCAATGCCTAGGAAGCTCAACACTGTCACCGGACCAACTGTTTTATCCTCCGCCAAAGGCACCCCGAAGTTTTTTGTCACACTCTCCATTGTATGCAACAAAATCGAACAATCTGCTGATTCCGCTGGCCCTATAAACAGAAAGTCATCCAGATAGTGCGAACATGAGCGTATCCCAGACACATCTTTCACCACCCATTCTAGGAACGTGCTGAAGGCCTCAAAGTAAGCACATGAAATCGAGCAACCCATGGGAAGACAACGATCAACAAAGAAGCCGCCATCCCAAAAACAACCCAATAAATGCAAACTGTCAGGATGAACTGGCAACAAACGAAAGGCCGCTTCGATGTCGGTCTTAGCCAGCTTAGCCCCCTTTCCACATGCTCTAACCCACTCCATCGCTGAATCGAATGATAAGTACGACACCGAACTCAACTCGGGATCAATACCATCATTAACCGAAGATCCCTTCGGAAATGACAGGTGATGGATTAACCTAAATTTATTAGGTTCTTTCTTAGGGACCACGCCAAGAGGTGACACCCTCAGATTTGCAATCGGAGGGGCGACAAACGGGCCTGCCATTCTTCCCAGAGCAACTTCCTTATTCAACTTCTCCGACACGACCTCCGGGAATTGTAACGCCGATTTCAAATTTTTTCTTTTTAAACTAACATCCTGCTCAACATAAGGGATTTTGAAACCCTCCTTAAAACCGTCGCGCAATAAAACTGCAGCTGACCTATCAGGGTATCTACTTAG
Source organism: Ranitomeya imitator (assembly GCF_032444005.1). Lineage (NCBI taxonomy): Eukaryota > Metazoa > Chordata > Amphibia > Anura > Dendrobatidae > Ranitomeya > Ranitomeya imitator. The sequence continues at coordinate 60,198,288 of NC_091289.1, forward strand.
AAAGGCCTCCATCACGACCCACTGCACCGGAGTCACCCCTTTTGTCAGCTGAATCTCCAACTTTTTGCCTGTTACCCCTGAAACATTTTGAAGCGCTATGCACCCCCCCGCAGGTTGAACACTCGTGCCTATATTTACACTTGCTCCCGAATCTGCATATGCCATCATTGAAGGCGAAACACAGTCCCTTCTGCAAAGCCGCCGAGTGTCCTGACTGCCCTGAACTCCCGGCGCCCCCGTGAAAAGGCTGGCTAGTCTGACCTAAACGGGACGGGACCATAACTCTCATCCACAACGCTATGTCCTTGTGATCCCACCTGATACTTGGCCTAAAAGCCTTACGCTGACGAAACTGTTCGTCATAGCGTAACCAACCCTGTCCCCCATAGGTCCTGTAAGCCTCCCCTATGGCATCTAAGTAACAAAATAATGCCGAGCAATTTTCCGGGGCCTTCTCCCCGATTACGCTAGCCATAATAGCGAAAGCTTGCAGCCAATTTGAAAATGATCTGGGAATCAGCCTATATCTCCGTTTCTCCTCATCTTCTTTTTTAGAGTCCTCCCTTCTAGGTCTATCCAAATTAAATCTCTCTAGGGGTAAAAGAGAAAATATTTCTATGTACTCCCCTTTCCAGATTTTTTCCCTAACCTCTTGTTTTAAATGTGCCCCTAACGGGCCCTCGAAGCAGACATAGACCTCCCCCCTAGCCGCATCGTCTAGTTGCGGTACATCCTCCTTTTCCTTATCCTGCAAAGCTCCCTCACCTGGTGCATCAATTCCTGACCCAGGCCCTGGTGCTGTTCCGTCCTTCTCCCTTGATGAGCTCCCCGTGTCTGCCGCAGGACCCGCACTGCTGGATGTACCCGTAACTTCAGACAACTGTCTAGACCCCTCACACGACCCCGTATTTCCCAACCAAGCAGCTGACGGCAAAGACCCCCTGCTAAGACCGGACCCCCACAAGCCCGCTAGCTCCCCTAAACCTCTAAGGATTAAACCCATACCCCCGCTAGCAACTCCCGAAGTAATGTCAGTATTCCTAGCTTCAGGGGAAACTATGCCTGGCAAATTAAAGATAGGGAAAATGTTCTCACCTAGCTGCCTGGGTGCTGTGAGCCCAGCAGCCGAAGATCCAGCTCCCAGCCGAAGGTGTCCTGCATCCCGACCGGCTTGATCCGCGATGTTGCCCGCCGAACTCCTGGCGGCCGTATCCGTGTCCTGGCGACTCGGTGATGCCGTCAACTGCCCTGGTGCTGCGGAAAGGGAAAAGGCCGAGCCAGCATCCTGCCGCCCGATGGAAGATGTGCGGCTCCTTGCCACGGATACGTCCCCGGCACTGCGTACCGAAGCGACGGAATGTCGCCTGCCGGAATCCGGAAAATTTCCGCCACCACCAGCAGAGGACGCAGATCCAGGAAAGTTCCGGCCATCACCAGCAGAGGGCGCAGATCCAGGAAAATCCCGGCCATCACCAGCAGAGGGCGCAGCTGCAGGAAAATCCCGGCCAACACCAGCAGAGGGCGCAGAACTTGCAATATCCAGGCCACCACCAGCAGAGGGCGCTGCTGCGTTGAAGACTCCAGAGCTGTGCACTGCAGAAGGCCGCACGCTGATGCCAGGGCCAGCCGACTGCCGCCCGCATAATCCTTGGCGCTGAGGGGCCACCGCACCTGACCCCCGTCTCCTCGGCTGTCGCTGCCTCCCACGCTGAGCGGCGCCAGCGGGCATGCTGGCGGCCGCCGTACCGGCTCCTGCTCCTGCCGCCCCACGTCGCCCGGACACTGAAGGAGGGGAGGAAGGATCCACCCCCCGTTGTAGGCCCCGCCGCACTGGAGGATTCCTCCCGGCGCCGCGCTGTGAGGTGGAGGGAACAGCGCTAGTTACCGGAGGGTCCGCAGAGGGGCTCCTATTTCAGCGCCGGGCCCTGGGGATGATGTCCGGGCTTAGGCGCGCCGGAGGCCTAGTCCTCCGCGGCCGGCGCCCGTCCTGCGGTGCCTGCGATGGTGCTCCCGATGTCCCCTGGAGAAGGCTGTTAACGGATGCATTCAGCCAATCTGTCCCCTGGGAGCTGGCTGCCGTCCGGAGACGCTGGAGGATCGCTTCAACGTCCATTCTGGTAAGTGTGACAGAGATTCCTCACTTGTCACGCAGGCACCTAAAATGGATGCCTGCATGAGGAGCGTGCCCCTTTTTATGTGCCCCCTCCCCACAGTCCCCTAGTTCCACCCCTTATTTTCAAAAAATGCCCCTAAAGCCACCCCTCAAGTTCCCAGTTAACCCCTTACCACCGTATCCCTTCTAACTGCTCCAGCTCCCCAGGTCCCACGTAACCCCGTCATGGCGGCCTCCCTTTACGTGCCGTGGGCCCCCAGTACGGCCTTTCTAGGCGAGGAAAAGCGCATCAGACTGGGGCAACTTTGTTGCAAACGGAAAGCGCTGTGTGCCCAGGTCAGTAGACTACAGTACAGAACAAAAGTTTGGACACACCTTTTCATTTCAATATTTTTCTGTATTTTCATGACTATGAAAATTGTACATTCACACTGAAGGCATCAAGACTATGAATTAACACATGTGGAATTATATACTTAACAAAAAAGTGTGAAACAACTGAAATTATGTCTTATATTCTGGGTTCTTCAAAGTAGCCACCTTTTGCTTTGATGACCGCTTTGCACCCTCTTGGCATTCTCTTGATGAGCTTGAAGAGTTAGTCACCAGGAATGGTTTTCACTTCACAGGTGTGCCCTGTCAGGATTAATAAGTGGGATTTCTTGCCTTATAAATGGTGTTGGGACCATCAGTTGTGTTGTGCAGAAGTCTGGTGGATACACAGCTGACCAGTGGAAATCGAATGCCACGGCGTTTAGGGATCAGCTGACGCCGCACAGTCTGAAGAAGGCGGAGGGAGATGAGTGAGAGGCGGAGATATGCATATGCACTGCGCATGCCCATGAATCCCAGCCCCGCAGTATGAATAAATCAGTAGACACGGCGGGGTGGGATCCCGGGCAGTGCGTCCGCACAGGCGCAGTCAGCCTGACATCAAATGATGTCAGAAGACGGGCAGCGCTAACTGCACATTCCCAAGGGATCACATAATAGCGCAGGCTCCGGGACAGATTCAAACAATGCTGAGGAGGCGGCGCCCGGCGCCAAGGGGGTATGAGTGATGGCTGTGCTGCGTCTGATTAGGAAGGAAAGTCCCACCTCCCTGGCGATTTCACGGTATGAGGGGGCACATTTTATAAGTGTTTATTTCAGCGTGTGCAAGGAGCATAACTAAAAGAGCCACCTTGTCCAAATGCAGCATTAGTGCTGCACAAGATGGCTCTTTTAGTTACAAATGCCTGAGGGGGGTGACAGGTTCCCTTTAAGTGGATGCCGTTTCAGAGGTATTAATCCTTTGCTATAGTTGTGCTCGTTGCACTATATTGAAACTAATACAATGGGACTGTTCTGCGTCCCTGTGGGCAAAGGAGCTCTGGAGCACCCCAGAATCCGGTGTAGTATGGCTGGACGGCCTGAAGAGAATGTTGATTTTGTTTGTTTTTTGTTGCACCTGTTGCGCCCTTTCTGCTGAAAAGCAGGAACTTGCCCTGGGACTGAGCCCTGACCTATGTGCGACTGCAGCAATGGACTGTTTCCAGGACAGGCAGTGCACCCGGCATTCAAGGGCAATACTCAGCTTAAAGGGAAGGGGACACCTTCCCCCTTAAGGACTGTTGACCTAATGAATAGGTCCCGTGATTGTACTTATGTTTGGTCCTAATACTTGGGACCATGCTTCCCACAAAGGAAGGGGGGAGGTCACCCCCAAAGAACTGTAGACCGCATGGATGGGTCACCTTGTTATTCCTGTTTGGGGCCTTATGGACTGAAGGTGCACCAGGAGGACTACATGCTAGGTATCAAAGTTTTATTAAGGAACATGAACATGTTTTCATTTTATTGGCTCTCACATGAGCCGACTTTCTGCGGCGGGTGGTATCCGGTATACCCGCTGAAACAAAAGACTTCGCTTGTGAACTTTTCTACCTCGTTCATCTCCCTGCGTGGAGTATTATTTGTACAAAGTAAATGTTTGCTCGTGCTATGGTCAGGGATGACCATAATTAAAGGAAATGGAAGTGTAAGGGGTGGTACGGGACCGTGTAATCTTCCACTCCCTTCTCTTGTGTTGATACAGTTGTAATTAATGTAAAGTATGTGCATGTTGCTTTTTCCTACTGTGAATATTTAATAATGCTGCTATATAATAATAACAATAATCTTTATCTTTATATAGCCCTAACATATTCCACAGGACTTTACATACATTATCATCGCCTTCCCCAATGGGGCTCACAATCTAAATTGCCTATCAGTATGTTTTTGGGCTATATGTATAATGTAATGTATATATTTGCTATACACCGTGTTCCAAATTATTATGCAAATTATATTTTTCTTGGATTTTCCTAAATGGTTGGTGCAAATGACAGTCAGTCTAATAAAATTCATGACCCGTTAGAGTATACATTGAATTTTATTGAAGAAATCTCCCAATGATAACAGTATAATCTCCAAAATGAATAAACACTCAAAATGCACTGATCCAAATTATTAGGCACAGTAGAATTTCTATACATTTGATATGTTTTAACCCCTTCATGACTTTGGGATTTTCCATTTTTCCGTGTTCGTTTTTCACTCCCCTCCTTCCCAGAGCCATAACTTTTTTATTTTTCCGTCAATTTGGCCATGTGAGGGCTTATTTTTTGCGGGACGAGTTGTACTTTTGAACGACATCATTGGTTTTAGCATGTCGTGTACTAGAAAATGGGAAAAAAATTCCAAGTGCGGTGAAATTGCAAAAAAAGTGCAATCCCATACTTGTTTTTTGTTTGGCTTTTTTGCTAGGTTCACTAAATGCTAAAACTGACCTGCCATTATGATTCTCCAGGTCAGTACGAGTTCATAGACACCTAACATGACTAGGTTATTTTTTATCCAAATGGTGAATAAAAATTCCAAACTTTGCTAAAAAAAAAAAAAAAAAAATTGTGCCATTTTCCGATACTCGTAGCGTCTCCATTTTTCATGATTTGGGGTCGGTTGAGGGCTTATTTTTTGCGTGCCGAGATTACGTTTTTAATGATTCCAATTCGCTGCAGATACATTCTTTTGATCGCCCGTTATTGCATTTTAATGCAATGTCGCGGCGACCAAAAAAACGTAATTCTGGCGTTTCTAATTTTTTTCCCGCTATGCTGTTTAGCGCTCAGGTTAATGCTTTTTTTTAATTGATAGATTGGGCGCTTCGGAACGCGGCGATACCAAATATGTGTAGATTTGATTTTTTTTATTGATTTATTTTGATTGGGGCGAAAGGGGGGTGATTTAAACTTTTATATATTTTTTATTTTTTTAACATTTTTTTCAACTTTTTTTTTTTTACTTTTGCCATGCTTCAATATCCTCCATGGGAGGCTAGAAGCAGGCACAACTCGATCGCCTCTGCTACATAGCAGCAATCATTAGATCGCTGCTATGTAGCAGAATTGCAGGTGTGCTGTGAGCGCCGACCACAGGGTGGCGCTCACAGCTACCGGCGATCAGTAACCATTGAGGTCTCAAGGACCTCTATGGTTACTATTCTGATGCATCGCCGACCTCTGATCATGTGACGGGGGTCGGCGATGCCGTCATTTCCGGCCGCGGTAGTTAAATGCCGCTGTCTGCGTTTGACAGCGGCATTTAACTAGTTAATAGGCGCGGGCAGATCGCGATTCTGCCCGCGCCTATTACGGGCACATGACAGCTGTTCAAAACAGCTGACATGTCCCGGCTTTGGTGCGGGCTCACCGCGGAGCCCTGCATCAAAGCGGGCTTCTGACCTCGGACGTACTATCCCGTCCGAGGTCAGAAAGGGGTTAAAGAACTGAAAATGCTCATTTCTGGAATTTGCAGCATTAGGAGGTCACATTCACTGAACAAAAAAGCTATTTAACTCCAAAACATCGTATCAGGCCAAGTTACATGTTAACATAGGACCCCTTCTTTGATATCACCTTCACAATTCTTGCATCCACTGAACTTGTGAGTTTTTGCAGAGTTTTTGCTTGTATTTCTTTGCATGAAGTCAGAATCGCCTCCCAGAGCTGTGGTTTGATGTGGACTGCCTCCCACCCTCATAGATCTTTTGCTTGATGATACTCCAAAGGTTCTCTGTACGGTTGAGGCCAGGTGAAGATGGTGGCCACACCATGAGTTTATCTCCTTTTATGCCCATAGCAGCCAATGACTCAGAGGTATTCTTTGCAGCATGAGATGGTTCATTGTCAGCATGAAGATGATTTTGTTCCTGAAGGCACGTTTCTGCTTTTTATACCATGGAAGAAAGTTGTTAGTCAGGAACTCTATATACTTTGCAGAGGTCATTTTCACATCTTCAGGAACCTTAAAGGGCCCTACCAGCTGTTTCCTCATGATTCCGGCCCAAAACATGACTCCTCCACCTCCTTGCTGATGTTGCAGCCTTGTTGCGACATGTTGGCCTCCACCAACCATCCACTACTCCATCCATCTGGACCATCCAGGGTTGCTCGACACTCATCAGTAAACAAGACTGTTTGAAAATTAGTCTTCATGTATGTCTGGGCCCACTACAACCGTTTCTGCTTGTGAACACTGTTTACAGGTGGCCAAATAGTAGGTTTACGCACCACAGCAAGCCTTTGAAGGATCCTACACCTTGAGGTTCGAGGGACTCCAGAGGCACCAGCAGCTTCAAATAACGGTTTGCTGCTTTGTAATGGTATTGTGGCAGCTGCTCTCTTAATCCAATGAATTTGTCTGGCAGAAACCTTCCTCATTATGCATTTATCTGCATGAACTCTGTCTGTGCTCTGTTTCAGTCACAAATTTCTTCACAGTATGATGATCACTCTTAAGTTTTCGTGAAATATCTATGTTTTCATCCCTTGACCATGGCATAGCACTATTTCATGCTTTTCGGCAGCAGAGAGATCCTTTTTCTTTCCCATGTTACTTGAAAACTGTGGCCTGCTTAATAACGTGGAACATCATTATTAAGTAGTTTTCCTTTAATTAGAATCACCTGGAAAACTAATTATCACATGTGTTTAAGATTGATTTCAGTGATCCATTGAGACCTGAGACACAATACCATCCATGAGTTTATTTGAAAAACAAAACAATTAAATCTTTATGACACTTATATCCAATTTGCATAATAATTTGGAACACGGTGTAGTGTGTACGTGCTAATAGGGAAAGCGTAGTACTCGTTTCTGGCCACTAGATGGGGCATTATAGTAGAAGTAATATAGTACAGTGAAACCAGTTAGAAAACAGTTAAACATAGGAGGGGTCAGCTGCAGCTAGAGGGAGAATTTCCTGCACAGGCTTAAGTGCCCGGAATGATAGCAGTGACCACGCAACATTAATTAAAGGAGAAGCCCAGCCATCTGCAGCACTGGGCCTGAACAGTAGTAGGTCAGAACAGCAGCAGGAAAAGAAGCTTAAGACAGAGGCAGTGACAGTACGGGGATGCAGGTGGCTCCATAATGTGGCAACTTATCGCATGGACTGATTCCTTCAGATCCGGGGTGAAACGGCTGAGGGAATTCTCAGATGCAGTGAGTTTGGACCAGGAGAACGCAGTGTCAGATACAAGAGACAGTACAGATGGACAAGTTGCTCGCCACTTGGCAACTGACTTCAGACGCTTATACTCTCATGTCTGGGGTGAAACAGACTAAGAAAGGTCTAACCGTAGCAGAGCTGAACAGGGAGGATGCTGAGGAGCCGTACAATACGGTTTGACCTGGGTACGTGCTGTGTGACATAGAGGGAAGTGCAGGGAAGGAGGAAGAAATGTGCAATGTGAAACCTGTTATAAATGCTGTGAAGAATCTAGATGTGCTGCGTAAGGAAAACGAGTAAAGTTGTTCATATGAAAGTTGAAATGGACTGTGACTATTTATGTGGAACCGTCTATAGGGAGCCTACAGCAGAGTGGAGGGGACCCTGATGGCGTAGAAAGTGGAGCCACAGGTATGCCAAGTTAGGCTACGTTCACATTTGCGTTGTGCGCCGCTGCGTCGGCGACGCAACGCACAACGCAAATGAAAACGCACGCAAAAACGCTGCGTTTTGCGACTCATGCGTCGTTTTTTGCCGAAATTTGGGCGCAAGAAAAATGCAACTTGTTGCGTTTTCTTGGCCCGACGCTTGCGGCAAAAAAAACACGTGCGTTGCACAACGCATCACACAAAAACGCATGCGTCCCCCATGTTAAATATAGGGGCGCATGACGCATGCGTCGCCGCTGCGTCGCCCAACGCAAACCCAACGCAAACACGCAAAACGCTAATGTGAACGTAGCCTAATGGACATTATTTTCATGTGATGAGAGGCCAGGGCATAAATCCCCAGGTCTCCTCGGCTATGACTACGGCCCTGGCCATCTCTAACATGTGCATAAGCCTAAAACCTCCAGATAAAAAAAAAGACACTAAAATCCATAGCAATTATTCACAGATTGCCTGACAATTGCCCACAGAAAATGAAACTGCACAAAGCGAAATTGCACGCAGTGAGTTTTGCTAATTTCTAAATCTCAGCAATACATATCACTAATTATCTCTTATTTCTCACAATATTTACTTAGCTTGATAGTTAAAGAAAGCTCTATTTTTTGTACCATTAAGCAGTGTGAAAAGAAATGATTGCTCGTAAGGTTTTTCTGTGCTTTTCCATATTCATTAGTAGCAATGTGAGGTGTCTTGACAAAGTTTATATAGTAGCTTGTTAAAGATGACAATCAAATGTTTGAGACTTAAACCGAGACTGACTATTAAATTCCGATATAATTAAAGGGAATGTATCATCAGAAAATGACATAATTTCCACAATGTTTGGCAATGTTTCCTCATTGTTATCCATTTAAAAAAATTCTGTAGTATTTCATTTTCACATGGGCCTTGGGAGCACCAGCACAACAGGCTAAAATGTTCTGTTATCTGCACCTCCTTTCTTAGCTTTGCTGTGTAGACTGAGCTAGCATCAGCATAGGGTGGGAAATTTAAAGGGAATCTATCAACAGGATTTCACCCCCCAACTATTCATATGCACATTTATTTTTTTCAAAAATAAGTCCAGCAATACCTTTAAAGGGAACCTGTCAGCAGTTTTGGCCGATATGAGATGCGGCCACCACCTTCCAGGGCTGATATGCAGCATTCTATAACGCTGTATATAAGCCCCCAACGTGACCTGGAACAACCGAAAAATAACTTTCATTATACTCACCTCCGGGACGGTCTGGATCAAGGGGTGTCACTCTTCTTAGTCCAGCGCCTCCCGTTTTCTTATGATTGCCAACCTCCTGCTTGCTTCGTGTGGATGACGCGTCGCTGCATCATCCGCACAGTCTGCGCGGCATTGCACTCCTGCGCAGGTGTACTTCTCTGCCCTGTTGAGGGCAGAGAAAAGTACTGCAGTGCGCAGGCGCCAGTAAAAGTCAGAGAGGCCCAGTGCCTGCGCACTGCAGGACTTTGCTTTTCCCTCAGCAGGGCAGATAAGTACGCATGCACAGGAGCACGATGCCGAGCAGACTGTGTGGATGATGCAGGGACATGTCATCAACATGAACCAAGAAGGAGGACGGCGAGCATAAGAAGATGGGAGGTGCCGGACCAAGAGGAGAGACACCCCTTAGTGTCGCTAATATACCAACCCCAGTTAGATGGGACATCGACAATAAAAAAGTATTAATATGTTAAAATTCCCCCAAAGGTGTCTTTAGACCCTGTGTGGGGCATAGTGTGTAAAATAAATGAAAAAAAATACATAAATCAAAAATAAAATAGAAAAAAAGCATAGGTAAATATATTAAAAAGGGAAACTGCCAGTCTGCATCACTGTTGCTACTCCTTCACCCCTCTCCACTCCATAGTTACATAGTTACATAGTTATTAAGGTCGAAGGAAGACTATAAGTCCATCTAGTTCAAGCCATAGCCTAACCTAACATGCCCTAACATGTTGATCCAGAGGAAGGCAAAAAAAACCATGTGGCAAAGAGTAAGCTCCACATTGGGGAAAAAAATTCCTTCCCGACTCCACATACGGCAATCAGACTAGTTCCCTGGATCAACGCCCTATCAAGGAATCTAGTGTATATACCCTGTAACATTATACTTTTCCAGAAAGGTATCCAGTCCCCTCTTAAATTTAAGTAATTAATCACTCATTACAACATCATACGGCAGAGAGTTCCATAGTCTCACTGCTCTTACAGTAAAGAATCCGCGTCTGTTATTATGCTTAAACCTTTTTTCCTCCAACCGCAGAGGATGCCCCCTTGTCCCTGTTTCAGGTCTATGATTAAAAAGATCATCAGAAAGGTCCTTGTACTGTCCCCTCATATATTTATACATTAAAATAAGATCACCCCTTAGTCTTCGTTTTTCCAAACTAAATAGCCCCAAGTGTAATAACCTATCTTGGTATTGCAGACCCCCCAGTCCTCTAATAACCTTGGTCGCTCTTCTCTGCACCCGCTCCAGTTCAGCTATGTCTTTCTTATACATCGGAGACCAGAACTGTGCACAGTATTCTAAGTGTGGTCGAACTAGTGACTTGTATAGAGGTAAAATTATGTTCTCCTCATAAGCATCTATGCCTCTTTTAATGCATCCTATTATTTTATTTGCCTTTGTAGCAGCTGCCTGACACTGGCCCCTGAATATGAGTTTGTCATCCACCCATACACCCAGGTCTTTTTCATTGACGGTTTTGCCCAGAGTTTTAGAATTAAGAACATAATTATACATCTTATTACTTCTACCCAAGTGCATGACCTTACATTTATCCCCATTAAAGCTCATTTGCCATTTATCAGCCCAAGCTTCTAGTTTACATAAATCATCCTGTAATATAAAATTGTCCTCCTCTGTATTGATTACCCTGCAGAGTTTAGTGTCATCTGCACATAATGAAATTCTACTCTGAATGCCCCCTACAAGGTCATTAATAAATATGTTAAAAAGAAGAGGGCCCAATACTGACCCCTGTGGTAGCCCACTGCTAACCACTACCCAGTCCGAGTGTGCTCCATTAATAACCACCCTTTGTTTCCTATCCCTGAGCCAGCTCTCAACCCACTTACACATATTTTCCCCTATCCCCATTATTCTCATTTTATGTATCAACCTTTTGTGTGGCACCGTATCAAAAGCTTTTGAAAAGTCCATATACACTACATCCACTGGGTTCCCTTGGTCCAATCCGAAACTTACCTCTTCATAGAAACTGATCAAATTAGTCTGACATGAACGGTCCCTAGTAAACCCGTGCTGATACTGGGTCATGAGGTTATTCCTCTTCAGATACTCCAGTATAGCGTCCCTTAGAATACCCTCCAGGATTTTACCCACAGTAGAGGTTAAGCTTACTGGCCGATAATTTCCGAGTTCAGTTTTTGTCCCCTTTTTGAATATTGGCACCACATTTGCTATACGCCAGTCCTGTGGTACAGACCCTGTTATTATGGAGTCTCTAAAGATTAAAAATAATGGTCTATCAATAACTGTACTTAATTCCTGCAGTACTCGAGGGTGTATCAAATCCGGGCCCGGAGATTTGTCAATTTTAGTGATTTTTAGACGCCGCCGCACTTCCTGCTGGGTTAAGCCGGTAACATTTAATTTTTATCACTAGTCATTTTGTCTGCCATGGGATTTTCTTGTGTAAATACTGATGAAAAAAGTCATTCAGCATATTGGCTTTTTCCTCATCCTCATGCACCATTTCACCCAGACTATTTTTAAGGGGGCCAACACTATCATTTTTTAGTTTCTTACTATTTATGTAGTTAGAGAATATTTTAGGATTATTTTTACTCTCTCTGGCACTGAGTCTCTCTGTCTCAATCTTTGCTGCCTTGATTTGCTTTTTACAGAATTTATTTAATTTTTTGTATTTATTTAATGCCTCCTCACTACCTACTTCCTTTAATTCTCTAAATGCTTTCTTTTTATCACTTATTGCGCTCTATTTAGCCATATTGGTTTCCTCCTATTTCTAGTATGTTTATTCCCATACGGTATATACTGTACACAGGTCCTATCCAGGATGCTAATAAATGTCTCCCATTTTCTTTGTGTATTTTTGTGTCTCAGGATATCGTCCCAGTTAATTGCACCAAGATCATCTCTCATCCGTTGGAAATTTGCCCTCCTAAAATTTAGTGTCCTTGTAAGCCCTCTACTACAAATTTTATTATAGGATACATGAAAACTTATTATTTTGTGATCACTATTCCCCAAGTGACCCCCAACCCTTATATTTGATATGCTATCTGGCCTGTTGGTTAATATTAGGTCTAGCAGTGCCCCCCTTCTTGTTGGGTCCTGAACCAGTTGTGAAAGGTAATTGTCTCTCATAGTTGTCAAAAACCGATTACCTTTGCTGGAACTGCAGGTTTCTGTTCTCCAATCTATTTCAGGGTAGTTGAAGTCCCCCATAATAATGACTTCTCCTTGAGTCGCAGCTTCATCTATTTGCTTTACGAGGATATTCTCCATTGCTTCCATTATTTTTGGAGATTTATAACAAACCCCTATCAGTAATTTATTATTTTTTCCCCCTCCCCTTATCTCCACCCACAGGGATTCTACATTTTCATTAAATTCACCTATATTATCACGCAGGATGGGTTTTAAGGACGATTTTACATATAGACACACCCCTCCCCCTCGCTTATCTGTACGGTCATTTCTGAACAGACTATAGCCCTGCAAGTTAACAGCCCAGTCATGGCTCTCATCCAGCCACGTTTCAGATATCCCCACCATGTCATAATTATGCTCCAACAACATTAGTTCTAATTCGTCCATTTTGTTGGCGAGGCTTCTGGCATTAGTATACATGCACTTATTTGTGCCCAGGTCTCTGTCTGCACTATCTTCCCCTCCTATAAATTGAATACCCTCCCCCCCCAATTCCTAGTTTAAACACTCCTCCAACCTTCTAGCCATTTTCTCCCCCAAACACAGCTGCACCTTCCCCATTGAGGTGCAGCCCGTCCCTAGCGTAGAGCCTGTAGCCAACTGAGAAGTCGGCCCAGTTCTGCAGGAACCCAAACCCCTCCTTCCTACACCAATTCTTGAGCCACTTATTAACCTCCCTAATCTCCCGTTGCCTCTCTGGCGTGGCTCGTGGTACAGGCAGTATTTCGGAAAATACCACGTTGGAGGTCCTTGCTTTCAGCTTGCGGCCTAATTCCCTGAAATCATCTTTAAGGACCTTCCACCTACCTCTAACTTTGTCATTTGTGCCAATGTGCACCATGACCGCTGGGTCCTCACCAGCCCCTCCCAGTAATCTGTCCACCCGATCAGCGATGTGTCGGACTCGAGCGCCAGGTAGGCAGCACATCTTTGTGACAGATTCCCCTAATAATTGAGTCTCCCACTACCAGCACCTGTCTGGCCTGCCCTGCTCTCCTATTTCCCTCCTTACTGGAGCAGTCACTCCTCCGGCTTTCAGAGGACATGCCTGGCTGCAGCAGTGCTACCCCTGTACTGGCACCCCCCTCATCTGCCAACTTAGCAAACTTATTGGGGTGTTCCAGATCAGGACTAGCCTCCCTAGCACTCTTCCCTCTACCCCGCTTCCTAACTGTCACCCAGCTTGCTACTTCATCGTCCTGCAGCTCCATCCCACCATCCCCCCCCTCATCTGTCCCATTGAGCGTCTGCTCCGTGAGCAGAAGACTCCTCTCGATATTGTCTATGGATCTCAGTGTTGCCAGCTGCACATTTAGAGTCAGAATCTGGGTTTCCAAATGCACAACGTGCTCACATCTCGCACAGCAGTATGCACCCTCGACTGGCTGCTCAAGGACTGCATACATGTGGCAAGATGTGCACTGGATGGCATTAACAAGAGTGGAGCACATTTCCTAATGGGGATTGCACCAGACAGAAAAGTTAAATAAAAAAAATAAAAAATAAATACAAAGTATTAATAAGAAACAGACAGTAATTCAGTAATTCCTCCCTTGGAAACGCTCTGGTCACACTCAACTCGCTCACACTCGCTATGCTGAAGATCTATAGATTTTTTTTTTCTCTAGTTCCCTTAAGAGCAATCCACCTTGCTGTTCAAATGCACTTCCAAAAAGATTATGTCCAAAATCTAAAAAGGATTTCTAGGGAAAGAGGAGCACATTTGAAAATATTTTAGCAGTCATTTGTGGTAGTAAAAAAAATACAAAATTGTGAAAGATAGAAACGTATTTCCTGTTTTTCTTTATATTTTACTCTAAAAATCATCAAAAAAGGGAATATAAAATTGATAAAAAAGTAAGCCCTATATATTGTGAAAAAGAGGCAAAAATTATTTGGATATCCAAATGAGAACATTTTTCAGAGCCGTTAAAGGCGCTTGTACAATAAAACCTCAAACTGTGCCTGGTTAGAAAGGTGGGAGGATGGGGTTTGGGCTTGAACTGGTTATTGAAGCACCTACTGTATACAGTTATGCTCAAAAGTTTGCACACCCTGGAAGAATTTTTGCTTTCTTGGCCTTTTTTCAGAGAATATGAATCATAACACCAATACTTTTTCTCCACTCATGGTTAGTGGATGGGTGAAGCCATTTATTGTCAAACTATGTTTTCTCTTTTTAAATCATGACAACCCAAAACATCGAAATTATCCTGATCAAACATTCACATACCCTGGTGATTTTGGCCTAATAACATGCACAGAAGTTGACACAAATGGGTTTGAATGACTACTAAAGGTAATATCCTCACCTGTGACCTGTTTGCTTGTAATCAGTGTGTGTGCATAAAAGCTGAGTGAGTTTCTGAGATCTAGACAGACTCTTGCATCTTTCATCCAGACACTGACGTTTCTGGATTGTGAGTCATGGGGAAAGCAAAAGAATTGTCAACAGATCTATGGGAAAAGGTAGTTGAACTGTATAAAACAGGAAAGGGATACAAAAAGCTATTCAATGTATATGCTTTTTCTGGAGAAATAATAAAATCCTTTTTAGGATAATAAGAAGCCTTGGATCCTACACCCTACAACACGCAAAACAGTAAAGAGACAAGACACAAAACTTCTGGAATAAGGTAATTTGGAGTGATGAGACCAAAATTGAAATTTTAGGCCACAACCATTAATGTTACATTTGGAGAGAGGTCAACAATGCCTACGATAAAGGGAACACCATTCCTACTGTAAAGCACAGAGGTGGATTGCTGAAGTTTTGAGGATGTGTGATCTACAAAGGCACAGGAAACTTGGTCAAAGTTGAAGGAAAGATGAATGCAGCACTTTATCAGCAAATACTGGAGGAAAATTTGCACTCATCAGCCCAGAAGCTGCGCATGGGACATACTTGGATGTTCCAACATGATAACGGTCCAAAACACAAGGCCAAGTCGACCTGTCATTGGCTACAGCAGAACAAAGTGAAGGTTCTGGAGTGGCCATCTCAGTTTCCTGACCTCAATGTCATTGAGCCACTCTGGAGAGATCTCAAGTGCTCAGTTCATGCTAGATAGCACAGGAATTTACAGGAACTGGAGGCTTTTTGCCAAGAAGAGTGGGCAGCTTTACCATCTGAGAAAATAAATAACCTCATCTACAACTACCATAAAAGACTTCAAACTTTCATTGATGTTAGAGGGGGCAATACACGATATTAAGAAATAGAGTATGTAAACATTTGGATGTTTTGGGTTGTCATTATGATTTAAAAAGAGAAAACACAGTAGTTTGACAATAAATGGCTTCACCCAACCACTAACCACGAGTGGAGAAAAAGTTTTGGTCTTATCATTCCTATTCTCTGAAAAAAGGCCAAGAAAGCAAAAATTCTGCCACGGTATGTAAACTTTTGAGCACAACTGTACATGGATGACCAAAGCAATAAATGAAAAACATGTACAATATTTTATCAATATTTTCCCACAATCTGATCAGAAAAAAACCCTAAAAAAGTCCAAGAAGAAACATATAAGATGTCCTTGTCAAACAAAGATCATAAATTGCCAGTCAAGTGGCAAAAAAAAACACAAAACATCCATATTCCTCATAGTCACGTTTCTATGGACATGGTCTATTTGTGTTTATATGTATATGCACTGCGTTGGAGAAGCTACCGTCCTTTGGTGGGACTGGAACTGACTGATGTGTGCCTGCCAGGCAAGTCAGGGATTCCCATAAGGCAGCTTCTCCGGAGGTCAGGACCCATGTGACGCCAAGTGGTGAAAACCTGAGGTGCTATCAAGCAGGTAACCGAGACTGTGTGTGTTTGGCTCCAGAGCGAGCCTGAATATTGGACTCTACCAAGTATGGTCACAGTCCTGATGTAGCAGAGCCCTGTTATGAACACTGTAAGGGTATGTTCACACGTTCAGGATTTCCATCCTTTTTTTTTCCTGACTGTTTTTTAAAAAACTGCAGCTCTTGGCAGAAAACGCAGGTCCTTTTTTTGGTCCTTTTTTGGTCCGTTTTTGATGCGTTTTTTGATGCGTTTTTTGATGCGTTTTTTTGATGCAGTTTTCTAGCCAGAGTCTGTGTGTTTTCTAGGAATTTTTTTAGGGTTAAAATGGCTGAAAATACCCTAACCCTACCCCTAACCCTAACCCTACCCCTAACCCTAACCCTACCCCTAACCCTACCCCTAACCCTAACCCTACCCCTAACCCTACCCCTAACCCTACCCCTAACCCTACCCCTAACCCTAACCCTACCCCTAACCCTAACCCTACCCCTAACCCTACCCCTAACCCTACCCCTAACCCTACCCCTAACCCTACCCCTACCCCTATTCTAACCTTAGTGAAAAAAAAAAAAAAAAAAAATTCTTTATTTTTTTTATTGTCCCTACCTATGGGGGTGACAAAGGGGGGGGGGTGTCATTTACTATTTTTTTATTTTGATCACTGAGATAGGTTATATCTCAGTGATCAAAATGCACTTTGGAACGAATCTGCCGGCCGGCAGATTCGGCGGGCGCACTGCGCATGCGCCCGCCATATCTGCCGGCCGGCAGATTCGGCGGGCGCACTGCGCATGCGCCCGCCATTTTGCAAGATGGCGGCGCCCAGGGAGAAGACGGCCGGACGGACACCGGGACGCCGGGTGAGTATAAGGGGGGGAGATTAGGGCACGGGGGGGGCATCAGAGCACTGGGGGGGGGCATCGGAGCACTGGGGGGGGGCATCGGAGCACGGGGGGGCGGGATCGGAGCACGGGGGGGGCAGCCACACTCCGCCCACGCACTTCCGCCCGCTCCCCGCACTTCCTGCTGCAGCGGTTCTGCACATCAAACCGCAGTAAAACCCGCAGATATATTTTTGATCTGCGGGTTTTACTGCGGTTTGGACCTCACAATGGAGGTCTATGGGTGCAGAACCGCTGCGGCTCCGGAAAAAGAATTGACATGCTCCTTCTTTTTTCCGGGAGCTATTCAGCGCGTCTTTTTTTTTACAATTTCCGGACCATGTGCACAGTGTGTCCTGTTTTCCATAGGGTACAGTGTACTGTACCCTGCATGGAAAACAGCCGCGGAACCGCAGCGGCAAAACCGCCGCGGTTCCGCGGTAAAAAACGCACTGTGTGAACATGGCCTTACTTTGTTTTTCTGGATCTGAAGGCTGTTACTTTGTGTTTGTGCTGCTGGAGTTGAACTCTTTAAAGAAAATACAGTCTTGTGTTTTATCGCTGCCAAGCAAGTATTCCCTCACCCGCTAGTGATCGCTGTGTAACGGGGTCTAACAAGCTGGGGTACCTCTTTCAGTACCACCCCGTGTTTCAGGAGGTCCACGCTGCTTTTGCTGGATTCTGAATGAAGGATGCTGGCTGGAATTCCTTGGTTACGTGAGAGCATATAAAAGGTGACTGCTACCCCACGTATTTCCAGTCTAAAAGAACACACTTTATTTTCAGCACACAGAATATATAACACAGATACACAGGACAGGCCAATAGGAAAACAGCTGGCCAGACATACATTACAATAGCCGCAGGGGGCCAGAGCCTGCTGCTATTTACTGTGGGAATTACAAAGGTGGGGGGAGGTCAGAAAGAGAATATCTTGACCAGGGGCGCAGCCTGTGGACTGATGCATTTCACATGGAAACTATTATACATACATATACTGCATAACATTCTTGGTGCTGGGGGGTTCTGTAACATGGCTCCCCTTTTCAGCGACGCGATAGGCATACACAGTCTGATCCTTAACGGATCGGTTTGGGGATGACCGAAGTTTATGGGGTTGGTACGAGTTCCGTTTGTCAACTTAGCCCATCGGCGTTACCGTTTTGTTTGCCGGGTCTGTAGTGGATGGTGAAGTCCAGAGGTTGTAGGGCTAAACTCCACCGCAGTAATCTGGCGTTGTCTCCAGAGACCCGATTAAACCAGACTAGGAGATTATGGTCCGTTAGGAGGGAAAACTGTCGTCCATACAAATATGGTTGTAACTTTTTGAGTGCCCATACTATTGCCAGGCATACCTTCTCGATGGCCGCATAGCTCACTTCACGGGGCAGTAGTTTCCGACTCAGGTAAGCTACCGGGTGTTCTTGGCCGTCCGGCCCGACTTGGCTCAGTACTGCCCCCAATCTAAACATAGAAGCGTCTGTGTGGACCAGGAAACGTTTAGTTGGATCGGGTGCGGCCAATACAGGGGTATTGGTGAGGACGTCCTTTAGCTGGCGGAAGGCTTCCTCACACTCTGGGGTCCAGGTTACCTGGTGGGGTTGGTTCTTACGGGTCAGATCAGTGAGGGGCTTGGCTACGCTGCTGTAATTGGGAACGAATTTCCTGTAATACCCCGCTGTCCCTAGAAACGCCATGACCTGGGTTTTAGTGCGTGGGGTGGGCCATTTGGCTATGGCCTCAATCTTGGCTGGTTCTGGTCTCTGTTTACCACTTCCCACCCAATGCCCTAAATACTGAACCTCTGCTTTGCCCACGTGACACTTGTTTGGGTTCAGGGTGATTCCGGCCTTGTGGATCCTGTCCAATACTGTCTCTAGGTGATTTAGATGCTCTTCCCATGTCGCGCTGTAGATGGCTATGTCATCCAGGTAGGCACACGCATAGTCCTGGAGACCATCCAGAAGCCGGTCAGCCAGCCTCTGGAAGGTCGCCGGGGCAGTCTTCATCCCGAATGGCATAACTCGAAACTGGAATAAGCCAAATGGGGTGACAAATGCCGACTTGGGAATAGCATCAGGACTAAGGGGAATCTGCTAGTAGCCTTTGCATAGATCGATGGTGGTCAAATACTTTGCCCCTGCCAGCCGGTCTAACAAGTCATCCACACGCGGCATGGGATACACATCCGTCACTGTTTTCTCATTGAGCTTACGATAGTCTACACAAAACCGTGTAGTCCCATCCTTCTTGGGCACTAACACTGCGGGGGATGCCCAGGGACTATCTGACTCTTCAATTACCCCTAAACGCAACATCTCTTGTATCTCTTGTCGCATCCCTTCTCGTACAGACTCAGGGACGCGAAAGGGGGGTTTTTGCAGGGGGGTCTGATCCTGGGTCTCAACCTTGTGTTGTGCCAGGTGAGTGTACCCGGGTTTCCCCGAAAACATCCTCTGTCGCTGCCTCAACAACTCCTCCGCCTGCTGTCTCTGCCGTGGACCTAAGTCTTCACCCCAGTGTACCTGGTCCCATGTTTTAGACTGAGTCCTCTCCCCTAAGACATCAGGCAAGGGAAGTCCGGCTAAATCCTCTGCTTCAGGTGCACAGATGGCCACTACCTGTTCAGGGCGCTCCCGATAGGGCTTCAGCATATTCACGTGGAACATGCGGATAACCCCGGGGTCGTCACAATCGGCGACATTATAGGTGGTGTCGGCTATTTTCCCCACTACCTGGTAGGGCCCCTGCCATGCAGCTTGGAACTTGTTCTGCTAGCGGGCTCTAACACCAGGACCTTCTGCCCTATTTCCAAGGTGCGCTCTCTGGCCCTCCGATCATACCATACGCGCTGGCGCCGCTGGGCCACCTGCATGTTCCCACGTACAGCCTGGGTCAGCTCCTGTAGGTGGTCCCGGAATTCCAGCACATAGGGTACAATAGGTACCCCTTCTATGGTGCTCTCCGCTTCCCAGTGTTCTAGCACTAAGTCTAGGGGTCCCCTTACCCGTCTCCCGTATACCAGTTCGAATGGGGAGAACCCCGTGGATTCTTGGGGCACCTCTCGATAGGCAAACAGGAGGTGGGGCAAGAATTTCTCCCAGTCCCTGTAGGTCCTGGTAAATGTCCCAATGAGTTGTTTTAACGTCCCGTTAAAGCGTTCACACAACCCATTGATTTGCGGGTGGTACGGGGCGCTTCTAATGGACTTTACACCGCACAGCTTCCAAAGTTGGTTGGTCACCTCTGCTGTAAACTGGGTACCCTGGTCTGAGATAATCTCCCGGGGAAATCCAACCCGTGAGAAAACCTGGAGCAAGGCAGCCGCCACCGTCTCTGCCAGTATGTTAGGTAACGCAACCGCCTCTGGATACCGTGTGGCATAATCTACCACTGTCAATATATACCTTTTCCCTGACGGACTGGGTTTGGCTAACGGCCCTATCAGATCGACCGCTACTCGGCTAAATAGTTCCTCCACAATGGGGAGGAGGCGTAATTTGGCCTTGCATTGATCTCCCCTCTTGCCAATGCACTGGCAACTGTCACAGGTCTGGCAGTATTGACGAACATCATAGGTTACCCCCGGCCAAAAGAAGTTTTGTGTCATAGGATGCCTGGTGCAACTGACGCCGAAGTGCCCAGCCAAGGCTATGTCATGAGAGATTCGCAGTAACTCCTGCCTATACTTCTTGGGAACTACCAGCTGTCGTTTTATAGTGGGGCTCGTCCCTGTGTGGTGCTGCTCTGTGATCCGGTAGAGGAGTCCCTGCTTCCATATAAACGGTTCCCCTTCCAGTACCCCTCTCCCCTCCTGTGCCTTCCCACGATATCCCTCCAATGAAGGATCCTCAAGTAACTCCCTCTTAAATTCATCTGGGGTGGCCCAAGAAATGTGTCTGGCTATGGGAATATGTGTAGGGCTGGGATGTCTTACCTGGGCCTCCTCTGAGTGTGATTCCACCTCCGCAGCTTGAGCTTGTCTCCGGGTGGTCACAGGATATGTCTCAGCCAGAGGGGCAACCGAGAAGGCAGACAACATGGGCCCCAAGTCATTTCCCAGCAAAACGTCTGCAGGCAAATCCTCCATCAAGTCGACCTCAACAAGGCCATCACCAACTCCCCAGTTCAGGTGAATCCTGGCAGTGGGCAGTCGATGTATGGCTCCCCCTGCTACACGGACTGCCACTGTCCGGTCCGTCTTCTCTTGGTCCCGGACGAGATGAGGCTTCACAAGGGTCAAAGTTGCTCCGGAATCTCTTAGTCCCTGCATGCGTTTCCCATTAACCCACACGACCTGTCGATGCTGTTGTCGATTATCTGCCCGGGCTGCCTGCACGGGGTCTACTTCATGCAGCACTTCCTCCATGTCTTCCACCCCTTGGTTAGTTGTAGCCCCCAATTCCGGGTCAGCTTCGCCGTGGTAGCAGTGTACAGCGGCCCGGCGGAAGGTAGCTGTTCCCGCCTTTGGCCACTGGTTATGCTGAGTCCGGTTGGGACATTGTCTTTGCAGGTCACCCAGCTGACGGCAGGTGTGGCATCGCGCCCCAGGGGAACTGTGGTAGGCCGGGTTTCTGGCTGGTCCCTCTACAATCTTCGGTGGTTTGGGGCCCTCCAGGTCCATGGGCGGACTCCTAGTGACCATCTTTGATCCTGACAACTGAGGCCTCCTGGCGTCATGATGTTCATCGGCCAGACGAGCGGCTTCCTCAAGAGTCATTGGCCGCCTGTCCCGAAGCCATTCCTGTGTCTCGGGGTTAAGTCCATTAAAGAATCGTTCTAACAAGAAGAGCTGGAGGATGTCCTCCTTAGTGGTTGCTTGGCTCCCTTGTACCCACTGTAGCAGTGACCGCCGTAATTTACAGGCCCATTCAGCGTGGGTATCGGTTACTTGTTTTATAAGTCCGCGGAACTTTTGGCGGTATGCCTCTGGTGTCAGCGCATACCGTGCCAAGATCACTTCTTTGATCCACTCATAGTCCATACAGTCCTCATCAGGTACCGTGTGATAGGCGTCCGCTGCCCGGCCTGTCAGCTTGCTGGCCAGAATCTGAACCCGTTCCTCCGGCTTCACTTGATGAAGGGCACACTGCCGCTGAAACTCCTGCAGAAAGCCATCAATGTCTTCCTCTGCCTCCTCCAACTGTCGGAAGGCTTTATACTGGATCTTTTTGTGGCTTACTGTTGAAGGTACCTGGGCGGAAGCCATAGCTCCCCCTGCTCGCTGACTCTCCTCTCTCCGCTCTGCCATCTCCATCTTGGCCAGTTCCACTTTGGTCTGTTCTGCCATCTCCATCTTGGTTAGCTCTATCCTGGTCCGCTCGGCCATCTTTTCCTTCAGATCAGTACGCACATCAGCCATCACCTCTCGTATGATCTCTACTGCAGGGTTTGGGCCATAGAACGCCAGTCTGTTCTTTACCTCCCTCTGGAATTCAGTCTCCTCCACGTTCACATTGGGGGGCGCTGCACTGTCGTGTTCCATGATGGCTGCTATCAAATCCGCTTTTGTTTTGTTGCTGGTGATTAACCCTCGGGCTTCCACCAGATCTTTTAATGTAGTCCTCTTTAACTTCTGGTAGTTGTCTTCCATTCATTCCTTTCCTCCTGTAGAAGGGGTATCAGATCCCGCTGTCTGCCACCAGTGTAACGGGGTCTAACAAGCTGGGGTACCTCTTTCAGTACCACCCCGTGTTTCAGGAGGTCCACGCTGCTTTTGCTGGATTCTGAATGAAGGATGCTGGCTGGAATTCCTTGGTTACGTGAGAGCATATAAAAGCTGACTGCTACCCCACGTATTTCCAGTCTAAAAGAACACACTTTATTTTCAGCACACAGAATATATAACACAGATACACAGGACAGGCCAATAGGAAAACAGCTGGCCAGACATACATTACAATAGCCGCAGGGGGCCGGAGCCTGCCGCTATTTACTGTGGGAATTACAAAGGTGGGGGGAGGTCAGAAAGAGAATATCTTGTCCAGGGGCGCAGCCTGTGGACTGATGCATTTCACATGGAAACTATTATACATACATATACTGCATAACATTCTTGGTGCTGGGGGGTTCTGTAACACGCTGCATCACAATATTATATATATATATATATACTAGATGGTGGCCCGATTCTAACGCATCAGGTATTCTAGAACATGCATGTCCACGTAGTATATTGCACAGCCCATGTAGTAAATTGCCCAGCCACGTAGTATATTGCCCAATCACGTAGTATATTGCCCAGCCACGTAGTATATTGCCCAATCACGTAGTATATTGCCCAGCCACATAGTATATTGCCTAGCCACATAGTATATTGCCCAGCCACGTAGTATACTGCCCAGCCACGTACTTTATTGCCCAGTCACGTACTATATTGCCCAGCCACATAGTATTTTGCCCAGTCACGTAGTATTTTGTCCAGTCACGTACTATATTGCACAGCCCACGTAGTATATTGCCCAGCCACGTAGTATATTGCCGAGTCACATACTATATTGCCCAGTCATGTACTATATTGCCCAGCCACAAAGTATATTGCCCAGTTACGTAGTATATTGCCCAGTCACGTACTATATTGCAAAGCCCACGTAGTATATTGCCCAGCCACGTAGCATATTGCCCAACCACGTAGTATATTGCCCAGTCACGTACTATATTGCCCAGTCACGTAGTATATTGCCCACCCACATAGTATATTGCCCAGCCACGTAGTATATTGCCCAGCCACGTAGTATATTGCCCAATCACGTACTATATTGCCCAGTCACGTACTATATTGTCCAGCCACATAGTATATTTCCCAGTCACGTAGTATATTGTCCAGTCACGTACTATATTGCACAGCCCACGTAGTATATTGCCCAACCACGTAGTATATTGCCCAGCCACATAGTATATTGCCCAGCCACATAGTATATTGTCCAGTCACGTGCTATATTGCCCAGTCACGTACTATATTGCCCAGCCACATAGTATATTGCCCAGCCACGTAGTATATTGCCCAGCCACATAGTATATTACCCAGCCACATAATATATTGCCCAGTCATGTAGTATATTGCCCAATCACGTAGTGTATTGCCCAGTCACGTAGTATATTGCACAGCCCGCGTAGTATATTGCACAGCCCGCGTAGTATATTGCCCAGCCCGCGTAGTATATTGTACAGCCCACATAGTATATTGCCCAGCCCGCGTAGTATATTGTACAGCCCACATAGTATATTGCCCAGCCCGCGTAGTATATTGCCCAGCGCGCGTAGTATATTGCCCAGCGCGCGTAGTATATTGCACAGCCAGCGTAGTACATTGCCCAGCCCGTGAAGTATATTGCCCAGCCCGTGTAGTATGTTGCACAGCCCACGTATTATATAGCAATGTGGGCATCATATCCCTGTTAAAAAAAGAATTAAAATAAAAAATAGTTATATACTCACCCTCCATTTGCCCCTGGATCCAGGAAGCGTTTACTGACGGTCCTCGCGCGCTCCGGTCTCAAGAGTGCATTGCGGTCTCACGAGATGATGACGTAGCGGTCTCGTGAGACCGCTACGTCATCATCTCGTGAGATCGCAATGCATGGACTGGTCACCGGAGCGTCGCGAGGAGCGGGAAAGGCGCCGGAAGGTGAGTATATGATGATTTTTTAATTATTTTTAACATTAGATCTTTTTACTATTGATGCTGCATAGACAGCATCAATAGTAAAACAGTTGGTCACACAGGGTTAATAGCAGTGTTAATGGAGTGCGTTACACCGCGGCATAACACGGTCCATTAGCGCTGCCATTAACCCTGTGTGAGCGCTGACTGGAGGGGAGTATGGAGCGGGCACTGACTGCGGGGAGGAAGGAGCGGCCATGTTGCCGCCGGACTGCGCCCGTCGCTGATTGGTCGTGGCAATGGTCGTGCGCGTTTTGCCACGACCAATCAGCGTCTTCGATTTCCATGACAGACAGAGGCCGCGACCAATGAATATCCGTGGCAGAAAGACAGACAGAAAAACAGACAGACATACAGACAGACAGAAGTGACCCTTAGACAATTATATAGCATACTAGATTGTGGCCCGATTCTAACGCATCGGGTATTCTAGAATATGCATGTCCCCGTAGTATATGGACAATGATGATTCCAGAATTCGCGGCAGACTGTGCCCGTCGCTGATTGGTCGAGGCAACCTTTATGACATCATCGTCGCCATGGCAACCATTATGACATCTACATCGATACTGTGCCCGTCGCTGAATCATAAACGTGGGATTTCTACGTCCTTTATGACATCATCATCGCTGTGCCCATCGCTGATTGGTCGAGGCCTGGCGGCCTCGACCAATCAGAGACGCGGGATTTCTACGTCGATACTGTGCCCGTCGCTGATTGGTCGAGGCCTGGCGACCTCGACCAATCAGAGACGCGGGATTTCCAGGACAGACAGACAGACGGAAAAACCCTTAGACAATTATATATATAGATAATATATATATATATATATATATATATATATATACAGTGGGTACGGAAAGTATTCAGAGAATCAATCTCCCTGCTCTGCCGCTATGGGGCCCCTGAGCAGGCGGGGGGCCCAGTGCCAGCAGTGGGCCCCCCGCCTGTCATCGAATGGTAAGCTGTATCGGCACTTAGCCGATACAGCTGACCGCAATGATGAGGGAAGGAGCACTGCGCTCCTTCTCCCATCATTCCCTGTCAGCGTCTGACGTCGCATACGCCGACACTGACAGCGGGCACGGTGACGTCACCGCCCGGCACCCGCTGTCAGGACAAGAGCGGGAGCAGGGAGCACCGCAGGAACAAGGAGGAAAAGAGGTGAATATTTATTGTGTTTTTTTAATGAGGCTGCCTTATACATTACAGGATCTGCCTGGGGGGGGAGTGCTGCCTTATACATTACAAGATCTGCCTGGGGGGAGTTCTCCCTTATACATTACAGGATCTGCCTGGGGGGAGTGCTGCCTTATACATTACAGGATCTGCCTGGGGGGAGTGCTGCCTTATACATTACAGGATCTGCCTATGGGGGGTGCTGCCTTATACTACAGAATCTGCCTATGGGGAGGTGCTGCCTTATACTACAGGATCTGCCTATGGGGGGTGCCTCCTTATACTACAGGATCTGCCTATGGGGGGTGCTGCCTTATACTACAGGATCTGCCTATGGGGGGGTGCTGCCTTATACTACAGGGTCTGCCGATAGGGGTACTGTCTTGTACTATATTGAGGACTATCTGGCACATTATACTATATGGAGGTTATCTATGAAGGCCAATGTACAGTGTGGAGATTACAGTGAAAGGGCCATCATACAGTTTTGGAGCCATAAAACAGTTTGGAGTCTACTAAGGGGTCAGTATACTGTGTGGGTGGTACTATACAGTGAGGGGGCATCATACTGTGTATAGAGGAGCTGTACAGGGGGAGACTCGGGACATTATTAAATGTAAAGTGGGCACTTATTGTTATAGGGGAACTCTGGTTACTGTGACTATCAAAGGGGCACACAGGGCATTATTACTTTCTAGGGGGCAAAATATGGGCACTGTTTTCTAGGGCACTTGCACCCGGCATTACTATATTATAGAGGGGTGCTTTAGAATTTACACAGCAGGTGCAGTAATAGGGACACATAGGGCAGCAACGGCTCAGTATTGGGGTGTCAGGGGCAGTAATAGGGACACATGTAGCAGCAGCGGCTCAGTATTGGAGTATTGGGTGCAGTAATAGGGTCACATACAGCAGCAGTGGCTATTTGACCAAGAAGGAGAGTGATGGGGTGCTTCGCCAGATGACCTGGCCTCCACAGTCACCAGACCTGAGCCCAATCGAGATGGTTTGGGGTGAGCTGGACTGCAGAGTGAAGGCAAAAGGGCCAACAAGTGCTAAGCATCTCTGGGAACTCCTTCAAGATTGTTGGAAGACCATTCCCAGTGACTATGTCTTGAAGCTCATCAAGAGAATACCAAGAGTGTGCAAAGCAGACATCATAGCAAAAGGTGGCTACTTTGAAGAACCTAGAATATAAGACATAATTTTAGTTGTTTCACAATTTTTTGTTAAGTATATAATTCCACATGTGTTAATTCATAGTTTTGATGCCTTCAGTGTGAATGTACAATTTTCATAGTCATGAAAATACAGAAATATCTTTAAATGAGAAGGTGTGTCCAAACTTTTGGCCTGTACTGTACATTAGATAGCAGTCTGCCAATCGAGGGATCGTTCTACAGTCAGGAGGCCCGTCTCTTCTGGCTCTCCCATATACAGGAGCTCATTCAGCTGAGCGATCCAGTGTGGCCAGAAATGTACGGCAGCGGATTATCTGCAGGAACCAATATAATTGGAGGCCTGAAATCAGACTCACCGGATCGGTATTTCTGGTGACTCCATACACATTAGACTGCTGGCCGAATCCTTCAATATAGGTGGGTTTGGCCGACATTAATCTAATGTGTATGGGGGAATTTATCCATATTACAGTATATGACACCCAAGTTTTAGTTCCATCTTTGAGTACTGGATTATTTATTTTTCATATCTTTAACCATTTAGATTTTTCCATTTTCAAGTTTTGTAGTTACATTTATGTGATTGCTCTCATTGGTCTATACAAATATGCATTGTCATGTTCTGTTCTGACACTGGTCTTTGTAATAAACTAACCTAGACATTCCATACCAGCTGACTGTTTATACTTTATTGTCCGTGATGCTCTATCTCCATCCTAAACTGTTATTTTTTATATAATATTGTAAGAAAAAGGGCTGTCCGGGGCACAAAATATTGATCACCTATGGAGGGGATACCTCAATATCAGACTGGCGGGGTCCAGCGCCTGGCACTCCCATGGATCAGCTCTTATTTACTCTGACAGCTGCTGGATTTATTAAAACCGATTAAAAGAAGCAGCAAAGTGCAGCTCCATATGGGCCGATGTGCATTACCGGACAGAAGCTGCTACACATTGATGGAGCTACACTTGGTGCCTCCCCTGGCCAGGAGCAGAGTTTTCATCTTGTGGCCACCAGAGCAAATTACAGCTGACTTGTGGGGGGGCTGGGTGCCAGACCCCTGCCAATTTAATACTGACTACCTAATCTATGACGGGCCATCAATATCTTCCGCCCGGACAGCCACTTTAAGCTATCGTTTTTACATGAAAAATATTTTGGACTGTGGGTCTTTTTGGCTTGTGTGCTTGTGCAGATTTATCGATCCAGGGCTTCAAAGCCAACATACATTAGCCAATGTGCAATTCAGCATTCTTCCCTGTTTTATGGCCTTTCTAGAGAAAACTCTAACATAGAGCAATGCGACTATAGTGGTAGTGATTATGTAAAGTATATATATTATATTAATGATATATTATATATACTATATCTGTATGGTGTGCAAAACAACAAAGTCATTTACGCATGAGGGCATATGATTTAAAGTTCAGGATTTCCTCAAACTAGAAAATATTTACATTACAGGCATGCCATATATTAAATGACTACATTTTACTACTGACTTTTACTATGTTAAAGGGGTAATCCTCTCTTTCTTTCACATGCTGAAATAGTTATTGAAAAGGTAAAAAAAACAACCATTGCTTTTTTTGCAAGGTGCATATGATGTCACTTGAGTTGATTGTAGTTACTGAATCCTATGAATCCGTGTTATTTGAAGTTTTTTTAACTGACCAGCTAGCGATCTAATGTGTATGGAGACTTCCCTACTCTCTGGCGACAGCAGTTATTATGGGAAATAATGATTGTGCAGTTGGATCTTCAATATATTCTTTAAAAGCTGCCAGAGACCAGGCTGCACGTGAGACTAGTCAGAAAGGTAGGTCCGTGGCGGCTTCTCCCTGCCTGCTCCCTGGAGTACATTGTCTCTACCTGCGTGCATGTTTAGGCTGGTTTCACACATCAGTGGCTCCGGTACGTGACGTGACAGTTTCCTCACATACCGGAGACACTGACTCACGTAGACGCATTGAAATCAATGTGTCTCTGCACATGTCAGCGTGTTTTCACGGACCGTGTGTCCGTGTGCAAAACACGGAGACATGTCAGTGTTCGTGGGAGCGCACGTATTACACGGACCCATTAAAGTCAATGGGTCCGTGTAAAACACGTACAGCACATGGACGCTGTCCGTGTGCAGTCCGTGTGCCGTGCAGGAGACAGCGCTACAGCAAGCGCAGTCCCCCTCATGTGGTGCTGAAGCCGCCATTCATATCTTCTCTCCAGCAGCGTTCGCTGGCGAGAAGATCTGAAAAATCCTTTTTTTTTTTTTTTTTCATGTTTAAAATAAAGATCTCTGTCCCCACCCGCCTCCCACCCCCTGTGCGCCGCCCGCTCCCTCGCAGCATCCTGTCCTCGCCGCACCTTCTCCTGTATGAGCGGTCACGTGGTGCCGTCGATTACAGTCATGAATATGCGGCTCCACCTCCCTGTAACGTTTTTCTCGCAAATGAGAACGAGCCCTTATTGTTGCTTCAGGAGAACTTGTAGCAGAATGTCTGTGTGTGTGCTTCTAATGAGGTCACGTTCACACTAGCAGTATTTGATCAGTATTTTACCTCAGTATTTGTAAGCCAAAACCAGTAGTGGGTGATAAATACAGAAGTGGTGAAGTGTTTCTATTATACTTTTCTGCTAAGGCCGGGGTCACACTAGACCGTAATACGGCCGAGTGCAATGCGATACAAAAAATCGCATTGCACTCGGACCAATGTTACCATATGGGGCCGCTCCCACCAGCCGACTTTTTGTCGGCCGTTTTCCTCGGTCCGAGACAATCGCAGCATGCTGCGATTGTCTCGGACCGAGGAAAACTCTCGGCTCACTCGCACCCATATAAGCCTATGGGTGCGAGTGAGACAGCGCACACCACTCGGATATCATCCGAGTGATGTGCGCTATAAGCGGACCCCAGCAATGGAGGAGATGGAGAAATTCTTTTCTCCGCCTCCTCCGCAGCTGTGCTCCGATCCTCCCTGTGCGAGAGAATCGGAGCACAGACGCATGACACTCGGCTCCTGCTCTGCTGCGAGCAGGAGCCGAGTGTCATTAGCATATCGCATCCGATGCTCTCGCACCGGATGCAATACGCTAGTGTGACCCCGGCCTAATTGTTTCTCTCCTGGTTTTGGCTTACAAATACTGAGGTAAAAAAAAAAAAACCTCACCAAATACTGAATGTGCCATCTGATTGTGACTCTAAGGTCAGAATGACACATGTGAGAAATACGGCTGAGTCTCGCATGTTAATACACACTTAGGAGCGGAGAATGCGGCTGCATGTATTGTTATGCGGCCGCACGCTCCGCTTCTGAGTGACGGCGGCATGCCGGGTATTAACATGCGAGACTCAGCCGTATTTCTCACATGTGAGATCCTGGCCTTAGGCCGGGGTCACACTTGCAAGTTCAATGAGAGAAACTCGAACGAATCTCTCGCATCAAGTCCCCCCACTGCCGCCAGCACTCGGGTTTGGAGCATGCGGCTGCATAGAAATACATGCAGCTGCAAACTTCGTTTTCGAGTGCCGGCGGCAGTGCCAGGACTAAATGCGAGAGACTCGTTCGAGTTTCTTTAATTGAACTCGCAAGTGTGACCCCGGTTTTAGGCCATGGTCAGTATTTGTTCAGTATTTTACTGTAAGGGGGTGTGCAGGCCGCTGGTTTGAGCCCTGCATTTCTGTGCATGCCTACCTAATAAAACTGGGTATGTTTTGTGTTTGCTGTGTGCCCTGTGTAGTTTATGATAGGTGACACTGTTTAATATGATAATGGCTGACACTGTTCTGATATCTGTGTGCTAGGGACAGTCAGTGGCAGTGGCAGGTCAGCATTGGTAAGGGTTATGGCAGTGTAGTTGTGGGTTAGTGTTAAAGGGGGCATTGCTGTAGAGTAGGAGATTAGATTGTGTTGAGAACTGGATTCAGTCAGAGTAGTGACAGTTGAGAAAGGGGGTGGAGCCAGTGTAGTGGCATGGAGAGCGCCTTCCTGAGGTAATTTTCAGCTAGTGGGAGGAGCTAGAGCAGAGTGAGAGGAATTGTTCTAGAAGGAGTGGTAGTAGTTGTGTGGTGAGTTACAGTTGAAAGAGACAGAAGAAGCACTGAGGGAAGCAGGTCTGGAGATGTTAGATCTTAAAGCACGTGAAAAGCGAGGCAGTCGGGAAGGGTCGGTGGCTTGTCTGTGGGTTACCTCCCGTGATGTCCGGGACTTACGGTCCAAACAGGAATTGCAGAGGCAACCTGATTTTTTACCCAGGATGGGGAAAGTGGACGGGGAGCACCTAGTATCAGAAAGCAGGAATTCCCAGGGGAATGCAGGTTTGGAAGCCATGGTGCTAGAAGATAAGCTGAAGGAAAACACCAGGGAAAGTGCAGGAGGAGAAGTTCTTATGTCTTTTGAAGACTGTTGTCTTAAGTCTGTTATGAAGTTGCACAAATTGAGTAAAGTTTTATTGAAAATGAATCGGGACTTTGATAACTTTGACTTTGTGTGTGTCTGCGACGGCTTGGAGCCCTGTATGCTGTGAAGAATTCTGACTCACAGGTGGGTGAACTACTTGACACACACAGCACACCACAAAATGGACATGATATTTCAGTAGCGGAGCGTCAGGGCGTGATGAGGAAGCAGCAGCAATCCCTCGGTACGGCTACCACCCTGGCCCCCGTTACATTACCTCAGTATTTGTAGCCAAAACCAGGAGTGGGTGATAAATACAGAAGTGGTGACGTGTTTCTATTATACTTTTCCTCTGATTGTTCCTCTCCTGTTTTTGGCTTACCAATGGCCTACATTTGTCAGAAAACATGAAGAGTTTCCTGACGCCACCAAGGTGAATGGGATTCCTGAAGTCTTATGCACGCATAGCTTATGTACGCATCATCCAACCCGCTGCAACTCCACATCGTGGGCACGTACCCTCAGCATTTTTGCTTCTGATTTCAATCATACTAATCAGTGGAGAAAAATCTGAACCAAAGACGCATGTAAAAACCACAACAAAAATATGTCAATAACGCACTAAAACGCTGCAAAAAAATGCGCATTGTACGCTGTTTTTCCTGCAAGCCATGCAGAAATGGTTCAGAAATTTCTGCACCAAATGCTTAACATGACATACCCTATCAATTTAGAGAACAATTTTCTTTACAACTTTATTATTGTCGCCTTTACAAGTATCAATATTTTTTATTCTCAGTGTACATATCTATTTGAGAGCTTGTGTTTTACAGGATGAATTAAATTTTTCATTGCCATATTTTTAGGGTACACATAACTCTTTGCTGCATTTTTACTAACTGTTCCTGAGAAAATTTGACAAAAAAACAGCAATTGTGCCCATTTTTATGTATTAGAATTGTTGAGTCTTTGACCATGTAGCATCTATGTTGAATCATATATCGCTATTGAACAGACTATTGCAAACAAGCTGCTATCAAACTTATATACTTTTGCCCAAGAAAATTTTTTTTTGTCTTGCCGTAGTCTGTCGTACTTTTTTTCTCCTTAAAGGGCCACTGTCACCCCCCTGCAGCCGTTATAAACTAAAAGAGCCACCTTGTGCAGCAGTAATGCTGCAGTCTAACAAGGTGGCTCTTTTAGTTTTGTGTTCAGGTATTACTAAAATAAAGTGTTTTGAAACTTTGCAAAAATACCTGTCTTTGTCCACGGAGGCGGGTCCTCACTCCCCAGATTGAACGGTATTCTGCCGTCACTCACATCTTCAGGGGCTTTCGGCGCCGCCCCCTCCGCGCTGTTTTCTTTTCAAATCCGGCGCCGGCGCTGTGTAAATGTTTGTGGGGCAGGCGCAGTAAGCTCTGGTGGTCTGACGTCCCAGCCAGGCTTGCAGACTGCGCCTGTGCTGGCAGTGCGGCCACCCACCTCGGTAATCCCTGCCCCGCACTGTGTTATGCATTGTGCACAGTGCGGGGCTAGGATTCCTGGGCATGCGCACTGCGCTTCTCAGCCTGTCACCCAGGTCCCCCGCCCCCGCCTTACAGCGTCTTTATACTGTAATCAGCTGATCGTGCCTCCTCCTTCTCTCACTAGCAGTCGCCGGGAAAGAACCAACATTGGAAACTTGCCTGCTAGCTGGTGTGTGTTTTTTCTAGGTGTATTCTTTAGGTGTATGGAATCTGTTACTAAATTGGTGGCGAAATTTACCCAGCGAGAATGAAAGTTATATACTGATGTGGACATAACTTATACCGCACTGTGGATGCATATTGGTTGTTGGGGGCATTAGACCACACTGCAGCTGAATATACGGCATATGTGCGGCATAATGCTCCCCAATATCTCCGTATATTCAGCTGCAGTGC
This sequence comes from Ranitomeya imitator, assembly GCF_032444005.1. Classification (NCBI taxonomy): domain Eukaryota; kingdom Metazoa; phylum Chordata; class Amphibia; order Anura; family Dendrobatidae; genus Ranitomeya; species Ranitomeya imitator. The sequence goes on from NC_091289.1 coordinate 60,231,831, forward strand.
GGTCTAATGCCCCCCAACAACCAATATGCATCCACAGTGCGGTATAAGTTATGTCAACATCAGTATATAACTTTCATTCTCGCTGGGTAAATTTCGCCACCAATTTAGTAACAGAGTCCATACACCTAAAGAATACACCTAGAAAAAACACACACCAGCTAGCAGGCAAGTTTCCAATGTTGGTTCTTTCCCGGCGACTGCTAGTGAGAGAAGGAGGAGGCACGATCAGCTGATTACAGTATAAAGACGCTGTAAGGCGGGGGCGGGGGACGTGGGTGAGTGGCTGGCACACGCAGTGCGCATGCCCAGGAATCCCAGCCCCGCACTGTGCATAATGCATAACACAGTGCGGGGCAGGGATTACCGAGGTGGGTGGCCGCACTGCCAGCACAGGCGCAGTCTGCAAGCCTGGCTGGGACGTCAGACGGCCAGAGCTTACTGCGCCTGCCCCACAAACATTCACACAGCGCAGGCGCCGGATTTGAAGAGAAAACAGCGCGGAGGGGGCGGCGCCGAAAGCCCCTGAAGATGTGAGTGACGGCAGAATACCGTTCAAGCTGGGGAGTGAGGACCCGCCTCCGTGGACAAAGATAGGTATTTTTGCAAAGTTTCAAAACGCTTTATTTTAGTAATACCTGAACACAAAACTAAAAGAGCCACCTTGTTAGAATGCGGCATTACTGCTGCACAAGGTGGCTCTTTTAGTTTATAACGGCTGCAGGGGGGTGACAGTGGCCCTTTAACAAAGCTGTGATAGGGGTTTTTTGTTGTTGCAGGATTGACAGTTTCAGCATTTTACAGAAATTCTAGTAATTTTTATTATCTTTTTTTAACATTTATCTTTAGGTATAATTTGGATTTTATTTTAAGGCTGCCGTCACACTAGCAGTATTTGGTCAGTATTTTACCTCAGTATTTGTAAGCCAAAACCAGGAGTGGAACAAATAGAGGAAAAGTATAATAGAAACATATGCACCACTTCTGTATTTATCACCCACTCCTGGTTTTGGCTTACAAATACTGATGTAAAATACTGACCAAATACTGCTAGTGTGACGGCAGCCTTACATCCTTCCTCTCGAATGGTGACTTGAATGATCTCTTTAATTTTGCAAGTCAGTACTAATATGGTGATGACAAATTTATAGAGTATTTTTTCTATGTTTTATTCATTTTTCTGATGATAAAAATTGTGCACTTGCATTCAAAGACAAAGAACAATTTTTTTCTTCAAAGCTATGTGAGGTCTTGTTTTTATGAGAAACGAGCTGTAAATTTTATTTGCGTTATAAAAAAATGTTATGAATTTCAATATAAGTTTTTATTCTGCTTCTTTTTGCGTGAGGAAAACAAGTAAAAACAGGAATTGTGGAGTTATGTCGTAGCGTGCTATATAATTTATTTTTTATACTTTTACACTGCAAAGTAATAGTTTTATGGTGAAAAGGTTTTTTTGTGTCTTTTTAAATGGTTTTAAAATTTTACAATTTTAATTTTTGCTTTTTAGTCCCAATATGTACCCCTGAAGTCAACCGCTCATATAAAGATGTAGCTGAATACTATATTTATTTGTGAAAAGCCACCTAAAAAATTAGCATACATTTACATACACCTATTGCGCCAAGGGGTTACGTTTTCACAAATTCAGTGACATTTGTATAGATAGAATTTTAAAAAATGACAACTCTTAACCATTTTCACGTACAGCTGGGAGACATGTTTTTGATTGTTCTGGAGACTTAAGAAGTCCCCTTCTCTATCACTTTAGACACCATCTTCAGCTTGGTTTGTGAATTGTCTCTTCAGAAAGGAAGAGGGCTTGAACTGTAGCACCACCTATTGGAAGAAGCAGTACTAAGCGACATTATCAACCCTTTATTGAGCATTGCCACATGACTTACGATAAAAGCTAAACCATACACAGTTTTTGCAGACATGTGTTTTGGAGTGTTTGATACTTAGTGCAAAGCAAGAGGTCTGAGTTGTCTAAATACCAGGCCTCTGACTGGGTTAAAGGAGTAATGTCTCCTTGTGGAGAGTGTCAAGCTGGCATAAGGAGACTTAGGGTATGTGTCCACGTGCAGTAAACACTGCGTGTTTGACGCTGCATAGAGACGCAGCGTCAAACACGCAGCGTCCAGATGTTACAGCATAGTGGAGGGGATTTAGTGAAATCCCATCTCCACTATGTGTGGTAACACGCACGCGGCAGCCCTGCGACTCCGGACATGCTGCGCGTCTTTTCAGATTGCAGCATGTCCGTATATCTTGCGGCGACGCTGCGTCGCTGCAAGATATAGCACAGGGCCCTCTGCGATGGGTGCGATGATGCCGGATGTGTGCTGTGAACACATCCGGCATCATCGCGTCCCAGAAGGGGGCGGGGCTTAGCGCAGAGTGGCAAAGCCGCTCCGACGATACCGCCAGCCATCCTGATCGTGGACACGCAGCCTTATAGGCCATGCTCCTCTGGAAAAGTAAACATGCAAATTGTCTCTTCATAGCTATCTGCCTAGGAGACAAGACTCTTAGGTTTCGCTCACATGTTGTGTTTTTGCTGCTTTTTATTCTGCAGGCAAAACCTGCTCTCTTCGCAGTACAAAAACTCCTTACAAAAAGCAGGTTTTGCTGTGTTTTCATCAGGTACATTTGCCTCTTGTGCGTAGAGTTTAGTGCCCCCCCACCCCCCAAAAAAACATGATGCAACTTCCTTAGTTTTTTTGTACCAAAAATTCAGTAATACCTGTGTTGTCGCAGGTCTCGACCTGCTCTCTGATGAGTCCACCTTAGAGATGACGTCACGGCACCGGAGAGATAAGACACAGTACACCAGGCATGTATCTGAAGTATCTCTAGTTTATTAAGCTTACACACACTTTTTATGCATTCTTATGTCGGAGGTGGATTCTCCATATATGGGCTAAGCGTTTGGGAGTTTACTCCCTTGCCTCCCTATGGTTTCGCAAACATATTTTTCTATACAAAACATTATTCGTTATCTTCCAAGGACATTTCATCCTCCATGAACTGCTACAATTATCCAATTAGTTCAATAACCGCAATATCAGCGGTATGAAGAATAGTGAATAACAACTTGTTTATCTGACCTTTAGTAACACTTACACAAAATGGAGGCAAGCAGATAAAATGGATCCTGCTATAACACCTGATACCTGCATTTTTGCTCTTAGGCTATGTGCCCACATTGCGGATTTGTGTGCGGATTTTTCTGCAGCGTTTTTTAAAAATCCGCAGGTCAAACGCACTGCGTTTTACCTGCGGATTACTCACAGATTTACCTCGGATTTCCTGCATTTCTTGCGTGGATTTCACCTGTGTTTTACCACCTGCGGTTTCCTATAAAGGAACAAGTGTAAAACGCTGCGGAATCTGCACAAAGAATTGACATGCTGCAGAAAATACAACGCAGCATTTCCGTGTGTATTTTCTGCAGCATGGGCAGTGCAAATTTGGTTTTCCGTGGTACTCTAAACCGGATGGAAAACTGCTGCGAATCTGCAGCCTCCAATCCGCTGCGGATCCGCAGGCAAATCCGCAATGTGTGCACATACCTTCACTCATTGCTTTCTATGGGTGAAAAATAACTGCAAATATGCTGAAAAAACACTGAAAGAAGTGACATGCTGCAGTTTTCAAAAACGCAGCAGTTTTCCAAATTAGTCAGGAAAATCAAACCAATCTATGTGCATGAGATTTCAGAAATCTCATAACTTTTGCTGGTACTGTAAAACACAGCTTAAAATTTGCATTAAAACGCAGCAAAAATGCAACATGTGAAGATAGCCTTGGAGCAACACTTTTGCTACTGCTTCCTACTATAGATAGTCTGTACCTGTACGCTAGTGAAAACAGTGCATGCTGACATGCAAAGTTTTCACATTTTACCTAAAAACGTTATGGCCCAGGATCATCAACACTGGTCTATTGCACACCAATCTTGATCAACAGTACGCTGTAGTAAGATATATTAAATATATCAGCAGGCACACATTACTTACTGAATTTGGCGTATGTTTCAACTGTCGTGCGCCACTGGCTTTAGTCTGGCACTGGAGTATATTTCTGCAGTAATTTGCAGAATTTGTGGCTTGATGAATTTGTTAGCTGAGCTCCGCCGCACCCTTGCACTTTTTGAAAAGTTGGCAAAACTAGCTAGGACTGGAATAAAAGCTTCAAAAGCCGTAAAATGTTTGCACAACTACTAGCTGTACAAGAATGTTATGACATTTCAAACAGTTCTATGCCAGAGATCCACTGAAAACTATTTGATTTATTGAGGCCAGTAAATTTTACTACAAGTTGCAGAAAAAAATTAAGCAAATAAATCTTCTCTTTTGCTGGCATTATGCAAGAATAAATAGAATTTAAACCCTATCAGAAAATAAATATAGCCATACACCAATAACCCTACCTCTCAAGAAAGACAAAAAATCTGATCAGAGCAGAAGTTATGTACAGGGTAAACCAATTGCTTCTACAGAGGGATTCATCGTATTTTTGTCAGATTTTTTGGCTTGAATATGTCTCAATTCGCAATTTTTTTTAAATCAAATGATTTGCATCTTTTATAAAATTGTCTACAGCTGTTTAATCTAATGATTATTAATGTGTCTTTTTCAGATGCTTTAGACCGGCTCATCAAATCAGTTTTTTTAAAGTTTGCTAAATTTTTGCGCAAATGCACTGCAGCTCTCTCCCTCCCCGGAGGAGTGATATTTTTGGTATGCCAATTTTTTTTTTGTTTTGCAAATTTCGCAGCATTTTACAGAACATGTAACTTTTCACTCTTAAAGCAAAAAAAGGTTAAAGACAAAAATAAAGACCATTTTTGCTTTACACAAAATTCATGAACAGCGTGCGCCACTTTGAAGGATTTGGCACAAAAATTGTCAAAACAGCCATAAGCCAAAAAAAAGAGACTTAAATAAAAATAATGCAAATAATGAATTGAGATCCAAGATTACAAATAGTACTCGCAGAACTTGCTCACTAAGGCTGGGTTCACACTGCGTTGTGTGAACCCGTTTAACGGACTACGGTACACCGCGGCAGAACGCGGTGTAACGTAGTCCGTTAACGCCGCCATTACTTGCAATGGCGAACGCATCGCTAGCGCACGCCCACAATGGGCGTGCGCTAGTGATATGCCGTCATTTGAGTGACGGACCCGAGACGCGGGCTGCAGCGTTTCCGGGTCCGTCACTGCTAGCGCAGATGGAGCTAGCAGAAGCTCCATCTGCGCTAGCGCTGTGCAAGCGCCGGCATTTGCGTTAGTGCAGTCCGTTTAACGGATATGTTGAACGGACTGCACCAACGCAGTGTGATCCTAGCCTAATTCGTGATCTGTCTTCAGACGATACATTTATGCCAGAGGCGTAGCTGGGGTTTTGGTTCAGGGGGGGCGAAGCTTCTGAGTGGGCCCCTAACCAGGTAACTTTCATTACAATTCGGTGACGTTCCCTAATAGTGGAGGAGAACCTCAGCAGATGATCGCGCTGTTACTGAAGATAATCTCTATAATGACCAACATGGATATTACCGCCATATGGTCAGTGGTAAATACCAGCCCTGCAGAACATATAAGAGATCACAGCACAGTTACAGATAATGACTTACTGCTGACGTCCTTTCTGATTGAGTCGTTCACTTTTCCCATCTTTTCCATCTGGCCCAAACCGACATGACAACATCTTCCAGCCAGGACTCGGCTGCAGAGAATATAAAACTTCTCATATTCCAGCCCCATCACCATCTATTCTCAACCTGCACAAACTCCTCATCCTACTGATACCCCAATGCTGAGCCGCTGCTGGCATATGTGTCCCTATTACTGCACCTGATACCCCAATACTGAGCCGCTGCTGCCGTATGTGTCCCGATTACTGCCCCTGATACCCCCATACTGAGCCACTGCTGCCATATGTGTCCCCATTACTGCACCTGATACCCCAATACTGAGCCACTGCTGCCGTATGTGTCCCTATTACTGCACCTGCTGTGTGGTTCTCTGTGCCTTCTAAATTCTAAAGCACGCCTCTATAATATAGTAAAGCCAGGTGCAAGTGCCCTAGAAAACAGTGCCCACATTTTGCTCCCTAGAAAGTAATATTGCCCTGTGTGTGCCCCTTTGATAGTCACAGTAACCTTAAATCCCCTATAACAAGAAGTGCCCACTTTACATTTAATAATGTCCCGAGTCTCCCCCCTGTACAGCTCCCCTATGCAGTATAATGCTCCCTAACTGTATAGTACCATCCACACAGAATACTGACCCCTTAGTAGCCCCCAAACTGTTTTATGGCTCCAACACTATATGATGGCCCTTTCACTGTAATCTCCACACTGTATGATGGCCTCCATATAGTATAATGCACCATATCATCCTAAATGTAGTATAATGCACTCCCCATAAGCCTCCATATAGTATAATGCACTCCCCATAAGCCTCCATATAGTATAATGCACTCCCCATAGGACTCCATATAGTATAATGCACTCCCCATAGGACTCCATATAGTATAATGCACTCCCCATAGGCCTACTCTATAGCACAAGGCAGCACCCATAGGCAGACTCTATAGCACAAGACAGCATCCCCATAGGCAGACCCTGTAGTATAAGACAACACCCCATAGGCAGACCCTGTATTAAAAGGCAGCCCCCCATAGGCAGATCCTGAAGTATAAAGCAGCCCCTATTAAAACAAGCAATAAATAAACACTCATCTCTCTTCCTCCTTGTTCCAGCGGTGCTCCGACCTCCCGCTCATCTTCTGACAGCGGGCGCCGGGTGGTGATGTCATCACACCCATTGTCAGCGTCGGTGACGCCAGACGCTGACAGGGGGATGATGATGGTAGAAGGAGCGCAGCACTCCTCTCATCAGTGCGGTGACAGGCGGGGGGCCCACTACTGGCACCGCCCCCTCCACCGGCCTGCTCAGGGGCCCCATAGCGAGTGGCAGAGCAGGGAGATCGATTCTCCCTGCTCTACCGCAGAAGGTAACTGTATCAGCGCGCTGCGTGCGCCGATACAGTTACAATAGTGTAGCTCCGGGTGGGGCCCCTCTGAGCACCGGGCCCGGGGCGATTGCCCCCTCTGCCCCCCGGTAGCTACGCTACTGATTTGTGCTTTTAATTTTCAGGTGTTTTTTGGAGTAAGGATTTCAGTGCTTTTTTCTAGCTCTGATTTTTACTATCAAGCTACCGTATATATTTTTTGGTTCCCATGGCGACACTTTGAAAGTGAAGAATTACGGTACATTTTTCACATACAGTAAAACTAAAATGTATCTGATCTGTAGATTATAAACATAAAGCATTATATATTCATTGCGACAGCAGAAACAGAATATAGATCAGGCAGATGCAGAATCAAATATCATGGAAGCAATGACTTATTGCAAAAAAAAAAAAAAATCTAAATTGAGAGTCCTCAGTAGTTGATACCTTTTAATGCCTAACTCATCGGGCATAGTTTTGTTATAATCATCTTTTAGCCATTAAAGGGTTGTTCTAGGAAGAAAGTACATTTTAATTGGTACAACTTAGAATGACAATAAGTTCTACAATTGGATGTGTTTAAAAAATATGTTCCAGGAATGCGATAATCTTACCAATATGCCCCTGTTATGTACTGTGTAATGGCTGTGTCTGACCATGCAGAGCTGCTCCAGTTCATAGTCGGCCCATACCACAGCTCCTAGCCAGGGTAGGACGCATAAGTCATTTGTGATAATTGAGTATACAAGCAAAACAGCAGGGCTTGTGGCTGTTGCTTTCTGAGGTAATTTTGCCTGTTTTATCACAGGAGCAGCAGCATTGAGTCTCTGCTTTGTGTCTTTATACTCTCTATATATATAATTGTCTAAGGGTTTTTCCGTCTGTCTGTCTGTCTGTCTGTCCTGGAAATCCCGGCTCTCTGATTGGTCGAGGCCTGGCGGCCTCGACCAATCAAAGACCGGCACAGCATCGACGTAGAAATCCCGCGTCTCTGATTGGTCGAGGCCGCCAGGCCTCGACCAATCAGCGACGGGCACAGCGACGATGATGTCATAAAGGACGTAGAAATCCCACGTTTCTGATTCAGCGACGGGCACAGTATCGACGTAGATGTCATAATGGTTGCCATGGCAACGATGATGTCATTAAGGTCGCCTCGACCAATCAGCGACGGGCACAGTCTGCCGCAAATTCTGGAATCATCATTGTCCATATACTACGGCCTCGACCAATCAGCGACGAGCACAGCGACGATGATGTCATAAAGGACGTAGATATCCCACGTTTCTGATTCAGCGACGGCCACAGTATCGACGTAGATGTCATAATGGTTGCCATGGCGACGATGATGTTATAAAGGTTGCCTCGACCAATCAACGACGGGCACAGTCTGCCGCGAATTCTGGAATCATCATTGTCCATATACTACGGGCACAGCATGGCGACGATGATGTCATAAAGGTTGCCTCGACCAATCAGCGACGGGCACAGTCTGCCGCGAATTCACCTCGACCAATCAGCGACGGGCACAGTCTGCCGCGAATTCTGGAATCATCATTGTCTATTTACTACGGGGACATGCATATTCTAGAATACCAATCAGGCCTGGCGGCCTCGACCAATCAGCGACGGGCACAGTATCGACGTAGAAATCCCGCGCCTCTGATTGGTCGAGGCCGCCATGCCTCGACCAATCAGCGACGGGCACAGCGACGATGATGTCATAAAGGACGAAGACATCCCACGTTTCTGATTCAGCGACGGGCACAGTATCGACGTAGATGTCATAATGGTTGCCATGGCGACGATGATGTCATAAAGGTTGCCTCGACCAATCAGCGACGGGCACAGTCTGCCGCGAATTCTGGAATCATCATTGTCCATATACTACTGGGACATACATATTCTAGAATACCCGCTGGAATCATCATTGTCCATATACTACGGGGACATGCATATTCTAGAATACCCGATGCGTTAGAATCGGGCCACAGTCTAGTGTATCATAAATGTATTATGTTTCCTCTTCTGGCTATGAACTGTGGCTAGTGTCGACCATGAATTATAGCATACCTACATGATCAGACACGGCCATTACACAGTACATAACACGGGCACTTTTATAAGGTTATCTCCGAACAGGGACATTTTTTTCAACATATTCAATTGTGGAACTTATCATTATTCCAAGATCTATTCATGAAAATGTACTTTGTTCGTATGAAAACCCCTTTAAAATGTATCAAACACTAAGGACTCTCAATGTTGATTATATGTCTACCCACAGGCTAAGACAGTACAAAAATATATTTTTTCCTATGTGACGAAAAAAGCCTGGATCAACTTATAGGTCTGATAAGATTTAGCATTATTAACCCATTATCTACCAATGTCCTCTTTTTGGGACGCCTAATCTTTAGCTTCTAGCAACTAAGATTTTAGAATTTTTATAATTCGGTCCAATTTTTTGTGTTGTGTTTGTAAAATGAATGTTTTCAAAATAGGAAATCATGTCATTGTCATGTTTAATTGAGTATCGGGACGCCCTTTTCTGAAAAATCCGTACTTGTAAAAATTTTAATTTGGCTAGTAATGGGTTAAGTCATTTTACTTTTTTTTGTTTTGTGGTATTTCTTGACTTTTTTACTTCAAATTCAAGAGGTGCACGTGGTTCATGAATTTTGCGCAAAAGCAAAAAATGGTCTTTATATTTTTGCGCTTTACCTTTTTTTTTTTTTTTTTTTCCTTCTTAGCACAACCAGTTTCATGTTCCACTGTGTCATAAAATCACACTGGCAGGAGTGCATTTGAGCAAACATTTTGTGATTTTCTAAAAAGTAGTAAATGTTGCATCGGTCAGAAACATCTTAAAACCTCAAACCTTGCTTACAATGGCAAACTAGAAAAAATCCCACTGGTGAACACGTATACAGCAGACTTTAAAAATGGTGCAAATTCAAAGAATAAAGTGCAAATGGAAAAACAGGCAAAAAACATCAAAAACTAGACAAAAATGCAATACTGAATTGAGCCATTGGTACTTATATATTGTTTACTTTGATTTAAGGAATGGACCCTCCGTGCTTCTATATGAACCAAGGTATGAACTCATAGGTAATCTCCCATTCTTTCCTTTAAATGGATTATGTCAGGGGTTTTTTATCCCCTCTTCCCCAAACAGCCACCACTACCTTACTGCTCTGCATCATATAGGGCTCTTTCACACATCCTGACATTTCCAGTATTGGAAAAACCAGAGATATCTGCGTCCGTGTGTTTAACACATGTGGCAATCGTGTGCCACATCAGTATCATATGTACTGGCGCCTGGGACGCAGCAGCACTGTTCATGCTGTTCCTCAGCGCAGGGTGCTGAAAGACAGTTCACATCATCTGCTTGTGCTGTGATCAGCGCTAGCAGGGGAGAATGTTGAGAGTTGTATTCAACTGATAACAGCGTGAGCAGATGGCAGCTGATGAGTCCATTCTGTACAATCCTCTTAACTCATTGTTAACAGTTGACTACAACTCTCAACATTGTCCCCAGCTAGTGCTGATCGCAGTGCGAGCTGGGGACAGTGATGTGACATGTTTTCAGCACCCGGGGCTGGTAAACAGCACGAACAGTACTGCTGATTCCCAGGCACCGGTACATGTGATACTGAGTAGGCAAACAGGTGGCACTCGGTTGCCACACGTATGCCACAAGTATTAAACACACATACACGGATATCTCCGGTACTGTTTTTGCCAGTAACAGAAATATCAGGCATGGTTTAGAAGGCTGTATTTCACAATCCATATACAGACAACAATGCATAGACTGGCCGCAGGTCTCCTGACCCCAAGTTACAACATTATATATGCTTACAAGGCTGCTAGTTCGGGTCAGGAGACCTATGGTCAGTCCATGCATTCCAATCCATAAACGAACCATGAAATATGGCCATTTAAACACAACTTTAACTTAAGGGAATGCTTAGAAGCCTAATTAAGTCTTGGCATGTGTGTTGTTCACAGGGATTCCAATCAAGCCAGATTGTACAAGATTGTATGGAATGGACCAGATTGTATGGAATGGACCAGATTGGACAAATTGGACCAGATTGGACAAGAATGTACAGAATGGACTAGATTGTTCAGAATGGACCATATTGGACAAGATTGTACAGAATGGATCAGATTTCACCAGATTGGACAAGATTAGACAGTATGGACCAAATTAGACAAAATTCTACGGTATGGACAAGATTAGGCCATCTTGACAGGTAAAGTTCAAAAGGCCATGAAGCTATTTTTTTTAAATCAAAATTATAATTTTGTTTCAGCTATTAGACACACTTTTAGAAAACACTAGAAAAGGACAGCATGCTAGTTGAAGGATAAAAAGCATTTAAGGTTTCCTTCAACTATCTTTGAAGAATTTTTAACTATTTACAGTCTACATGGATGAGTGCAAGTGACTGTACATGGAGTTCCCTGCATCTCTGCACTTTGTGTTGAAATACTGATGTGAAATTGCAAACCCTATATGAACTTGTAGTACCTACTTAGCATATAATGCTGCAGGCAATTGAGACATGATGCAAATAAGGCCAGATTCACACGTCCATGTGTCGACATCTGTGATGCACGGACAGACTGTGGTCTCCTTCACTAAACTTAACAGCCTGACATAATGTTATGAATTATGAATAAAAAAACAAACGCATGCGTGTAGAAAAAACTGTGTTGTCGGTGAACAACTCACATGGAGAAGTTGTGCTGCTGCACAACTGAAAGGGCTTGGCAAGTGGCTGCTGCAGATCCTGAAGAACAATGCAGTCCATGACAAACCAAGAACCCAAACAGCAAAAATCGATCTGCTGAAGGCGCTGCAGCTGAGGATGTATAGCTATATTAAAGGACAGGCAACGGACGGCACTAGAGTATATAATATTACACAGACTCTTCTGGACTTGGACTTATGTAAAAATATATAAAAGACTGCAGCTGCTGATATTAGGAGGCTAAGGTCACCACAAATGGTCAAAATTAATTTTATTACAGGACAACAATAAAAGACACTACCTGTTTTGAAGCTGTACCACTGTGTGGTCATGGCCTCAGGTTTTTTATGTTACTGTTGTAAATAAAATCAAGAAAAAGATTAAAACATAGGAGAAATAGTACCTGTCCTTTATACTTTCCTTCCTTTTATGATCCACACCAGGTTTTGGCTTCAAACCTGCCTCAGTAAAACCTGAACGGTTGGTCTCGCTCACAATGTTATGGTTGATCTGTGTAGAATCATTGTGCACACCTGGTAGACACCACAGGCCCAGGGCAATATCTTTACATCAAGAATTAAGTGAACTTCTGTTGACATTCTCGTAATCCTTCTTGGCACACCAGTTTTTGTCTGTGGTTCACTTTTTTTCATCCCCGGGGCACAGTAATGAGCACGACAGGCGTGCCGTCATGAATATATCTATGTCAGTGTGCTTGGGAGAGAGATATCACTATGATTAATCCAGTAGAGGTAATTGAAATCCGAATTTTACAATGAAATTGTGTGAGGAAAAAGTTTTAGATCTAAAAAAAGGGTTTCAAGAAATAAGACAGTGGGAGAAATGTTATATACAGGCTCAGCAAGAATCTAATCAAATATGTCTGCTAACATAAGAATCAGCTGACACCCAACAACGATCGCTTGCGCACAGCGTCTATGGCGCAAAATCGCATGGTCAATAAGACCCAGGTCACAGAGATGTATGGAGGAGGGAAATGGTTAATTATGTGAAAATCATACCATGTGATTTTCTTGTTTTTATTTTTAGATTCTGTCTCTCACAGTTGAAGTGTACCTACGATAATTACTCACAGAAGAAAATTCAGCTCACCACCTGCAACTCCACACTTCTGGACCACAGATAGCACCTGGGCAGGATGCAACATCTAATGAAGAAAGCAGAAAAATCCAGCTCACAGATGAAGTCCAAAAAACTACATTTTATTTTCCAAGGTACATGAAGCAAGGATTAAAATTGTGTGTTCACAAAAAAGAGAGTACAGGCATCCTTTGACGCGTTTCAAGCCACATGCGCTCTTTGTCAATATCTTAACAAAGAGCACATGTGGCTGGAAACGTGTCCCCACTCTGCATTGGTTGATGGCCCAAAATGCACAGCTAGCGCTAACTTCACACGCCAGGCTGGAGATCAATGAAAGAAGACTGGGTGTGCTAAGGGCGAATCCAGACTTCAGTTTTTCAGGTGTGACTTCTATATATGTTTTTCACAAATAGCACACGCACCTGAACAATGAGACGTCTCACCAGCACTGAACTTCTTAGGTGGATGTGGTCTACGTTGGAATCACATATGGAGACAATGTCACATCATTCGCGACATCCAGACACATGAACTTTTATACTTTAAAAATTTAAGCTATTATTGTTTGCATTATCTCACAGAGGAATGTAGTGTGTGACTTGGGGACAATGCCTTAATATTCAGTTCATCTTATTTCAGTTTCATTTTTGTTTTCTTACATCACTGTTTATAAGTGTGTATGTACACTATCCTCCATTTTATATATATATAGATGTATATATATATACAGTATATATATATATAATTTCCTCCCCGATTATGTATCGACTGTCCTTCATTCGAAGCATATACTTTTCCCATTATATATTATTTATGTTACTCGCTTATATAGCACTATCATATTCCGCAGCACTTTACACACATTATCATCACTGTCCCCATTGAGGCTCACAATCTACACTCCCTATCAGTATGTCTTTGGAGTGTGGGACAAAATCAGAGAACCTGGAGGAAACCCACGCAAACACGGGGAGAACATACAAACTCCTGACAGATGTTGTCCTTGGTGGGATTTAAACCCAGGACTCCAGCGCTGCAGGCATTATGCTTATTTATATATACACTCCTCCATTCCATGAGTATTTATATATACACTCCTCCAATATATATATATAGAGAGAGAGAGAGAGAGAGAGAGAGAGAGTCCAAAAAGTCAGAGGCAGCACAGCACACCATTGCAAATAAGTTTCCAAAAGTGTTCAGGTTTTAACCCCTTCATGACCCAGCCTATTTTGACCTTAAATACCTGGCCGTTTTTTGCAATTCTGACCAGTGTCCCTTCATGAGGTAATAACTCGGGAACGCTTCAACGGATCCTAGCGGTTCTGAGATTGTTTTTTCGTGACATATTGGGCTTCATGTAAATTTCAGGTAAATTTAGGTAAATAAATTCTGTGTCTATTTGTGATAAAAACGGAAATTTGGCGAAAATTTTGAAAATTTCGCAATTTTCACATTTTGAATTTTTATTCTGTTAAACCAGAGAGTTATGTGACACAAAATAGTTAATAAATAACATTTCCCACACGTCTACTTTACATCAGCACAATTTTGGAAACAAAATTTTTTTTTGCTAGGAAGTTATAAGGGTTAAAATTTGACTAGCGATTTCTCATTTTTACAACGAAATTTACAAAACCATTTTTTTTAGGGACCACCTCACATTTGAAGTCAGTTTGAGGGGTCTATATGGCTGAAAATACCCAAAAGTGACACCATTCTAAAAACTGCACCCCTCAAGGTGCACAAAACCACATTCCAGAAGTTTATTAACCCTTCAGGTGCTTCACAGCAGCAGAAGCAACATGGAAGGAAAAAATGAACATTTAACTTTTTAGTCACAAAAATGATCTTTCAGCAACATTTTTTTTATTTTCCCAATGGTAAAAAGAGAAACTGAACCACGTAAGTTGTTGTCCAATTTGTCCTGAGTACGCTGATACCTCATATGTGGGGGTAAACCACTGTTTGGGCGCACGGCAGGGCTTGGAAGGGAAGGAGCGCCATTTGACTTTTTGAATGAAAAATTGGCTGCACTCTTTAGCGGACACCATGTCACGTTTGGAGAGCCCCCGTGTGCCTAAAAATTGGAGCTCCCCCACAAGTGACCCCATTTTGGAAACTAGACGCCCCAAGGAACTTATCTAGATGCATAGTGAGCCCTTTAAACCCCCAGGTGCTTCACAAATTGATCCGTAAAAATAAAAAAAATCCTTTTTTTTCACAAAAATTCTTTTAGCCTCAATTTTTTCATTTTCACATGGACAACAGGATAAAATGGATCCTAAAATTTGTTGGGCAATTTCTCCTGAGTACACCGATACCTCACATGTGGGGGTAAACCACTGTTTGGGCACAAGGCAGGGCTCGGAAGGGAAGGCGCGCCTTTTGACTTTTTGAACGGAAAATTAGCTCCAATTGTTAGCGGACACCATGTCGCATTTGGAGCGCCCCTGTGTGCCTATGCAAGGGAGCTCCCCCACAAGTGACCCCATTTTGGAAACTAGACCCCCCAAGGAACTTATCTAGATGCATACTGAGCACTTTAAACCCCCAGGTGCTTCACAGAAGTTTATAATGCAGAGCCATGAAAATAAAAAATAATTTTTCTTTTCTCAAAAATGATTTTTTAGCCTGGAATTTCCTATTTTGCCAATGGTAATAGGAGAAATTGGACCACAAATGTTGTTGTCCAGTTTGTCCTGAGTGCGCAGATACCCCATATGTGGGGGTAAACCACTGTTTGGGCGCACGGCAGGGCTCAGAAGGGAAGGCACGCCATTTGGCTTTTAAATGGAAAATTAGCTCCAATCATTAGCGGACACCATGTCGCGTTTGGAGAGCCCCTGTGTGCCTAAACATTGGAGATCCCCCACAAATGACCCCATTTTGGAAACTAGACCCCCAAAGGAACTAATCTAGATGTGTGGTGAGCACTTTGAACCCTCAAGTGCTTCACAGAAGTTTATAACGCAGAGCCATGAAAAAAAAAAAAAATTCTTTTCTCAAAAATGATTTTTTAGCCCGCAATTTTTTATTTTCCCAAGGGTAACAGGAGAAATTTGACCCCAAAAGTTGTTGTCCAGTTTCTCCTGAGTACGCTGATACCCCATATGTGGGGGTAAACCACTGTTTAGGCACATGCTGGGGCTCGGAAGTGAAGTAGTGACGTTTTGAAATGCAGACTTTGATGGAATGCTCTGCGGGCGTCACGTTGCGTTTGCAGAGCCCCTGATGTGGCTAAACAGTAGAAACCCCCCACAAGTGACCCCATTTTGGAAACTAGACCCCGAAAGGAACTTATCTAGATGTGAGGTGAGCACTTTGAACCCCCAAGTGCTTCACAGAAGTTCATAACACAGAGCAGTGAAAATAATAAGTACGTTTTCTTTCCTCAAAAATAAATTTTTTAGCCCAGAATTTTTTAATTTTCCCAAGGGTAACAGGAGAAATTTGACCCCAATATTTATTGTCCAGTTTCTCCTGAGTATGGAGATACCCCATATGTGGGGGTAAACTATTATTTGGGCACTTGCCGGGGCTCGGAAGTGAAGTAGTGACGTTTTGAAATACAGACTTTGATGGAATGCTCTACGGGCGTCACGTTGCGTTTGCAGAGCCCCTGATGTGACTAAACAGTAGAAATCCCCCACAAGTGACCCCATTTCGGAAACTAGACCCCGAAATGAAATTATCTAGATATGTGGTGAGCACTTTCAACCCCCAAGTGCTTCACAGAAGTTTATAACGCAGAGCCGTGAAAATAATAAATACCTTTTCTTTCCTCAAAAATAATTTTTTAGCCCAGAATTTTTTATTTTCCCAAGGGTCACAGGAGAAATTGGACCGCAAAAGTTGTTGTCCAGTTTCTCCTGAGTACGCTGATACCCCATGTGTGGAGGTAAGCCACTGTTTGAGCACACGTCGGGGCTCAGAAGGGAAGTAGTGACTTTTGAAATGCAGACTTTGATGGAATGGTCTGCGGACGTCACGTTGCGTTTGCAGAGCCCCTGGTGTGCCTAAACAGTAGAAACCCCCCACAAGTGACCCCATTTTGGAAACTAGACCCCCCAAGGAACTTATCTAGATATGTGGTGAGCACTTTGAACTTCCAAGTGCTTCACAGACGTTTACAACGCAGAGCCGTGAAAATAAAAAATCTTTTTTTTCCTCAAAAATGATGTTTTAGCAAGCAATTTTTTATTTTCTCAAGGGTAACAGGAGAAATTGGACCCCAGTAACTGTTGCGCAGTTTGTCCTGAGTATGCTGGTACCCCATATGTGGGGGTAAACCACTGTTTGGGCACACGTCGGGGCTCGGAAGTGAGGGAGCACCATTTGACTTTTTGAATACAAGATTGGCTGGAATCAATGGTGGCGCCATGTTGCGTTTGGAGACCCCCTGATGTGCCTAAACAGTGGAAACCCCTCAATTCTAACACCAACACTAACCCCAACACACCCCTAAACCTTATCCCAACTGTAGCCGTAACCCTAATCACAACCCTAACCGCAACACACCCCTAACCACAACCCTAACCCTAAGGCTATGTGCCAACGTTGCGGATTCGTATGAGATTTTTCAGCACCATTTTTGAAAAATCCACGGGTAAAAGGCACTGCGTTTTACCTGCGGATTTACCGCGGATTGACAGTTTTTTTGTGCGGATTTCACCTGCGGATTCCTATTGAGGAACAGGTGTAAAACGCTGCGGAATCCGCACAAAGAATTGACATGCTGCGGAAAATACAACACAGCGTTCCCGCGCGGTATTTTCCGCACCATGGGCACAGCGGATTTGGTTTTCCATGTGTTTACATGGTACTGTAAACCTGATGGAACACTGCTGTGGATCCGCAGCCAAATCCGCACCGTGTGCACATAGCCTAATTCTAAAGGTATGTGCACACGCTGCGGAAAACGCTGCGGATCCGCAGCAGTTTCCCATGAGTTTACAGTTCAATGTAAACCTATGGGAACCAAAAATCGCTGTACACATGCTGCAGAAAAACTGCACGGAAACGCAGCGGTTTACATTCCGCAGCATGTCACTTTCTGCGGATTCCGCAGCGGTTTTACAACTGCTCCAATAGAAAATCGCAGTTGTAAAACCGCAGTGAAATGCGCAGAAAAACCGCGGTAAATCCGCGATAAATCCACAGCGGTTTAGCACTGCGGATTTATCAAATCCTCTGCGGAAAAATCCGCAGAGGACCAGAATACGTGTGCACATCCCGAACCCTAACCCTAGCCCTACCCCTAACCCTACCCCTAACCCTACCCCTAACACTAACCCTACCCCTAACCCTACCCCTACCACTAACCCTAGTTCTTACCCCAACCTTAGTGGAAAAAAAAAAAATCTTTATTTTTTTTATTGTCCCTACCTATGGGGGTGACAAAGGGGGGGGGGGGGGTCATTTACTATTTTTTTTTATTTTGATCACTGAGATAGGTTATATCTCAGTGATCAAAATGCACTCTGGAACGAATCTGCCGGCCGGCAGATTCGGCGGGCGCACTGCACATGCGCCCGCCATTTTGGAAGATGGCGGCGCCCAGGAAAGAAGACGGACGGACCCCGGGAGGCCGGGTAAGTATAAGGGGGGGGAGATCAGAGCACGGGGGGGGCGTCGGAGCACGGGGGGGGGGTGGATCGGAGCATGGGGGGGTGGATCGGAACACGGGGGGGTGGATTGGAGCACGGGGTGGGGGATCGCTGTGCGGGGGGGTGGATCGGAGCACGGGGGGGATCGCTGTGCGCGGGGGATCGGAGTGCGGGGGGGTTTGATTGGAGCACAGGGGGTGTGATTGGAGCACGGGGGGAGTGGACAGGAGGACGGGGGAGCGGAGCACAGGACGGAGGGGAGCGGACCACAGATCGGGGGGCGATCGGTGGGGTGGGGTGGGTGCACATAAGTGTTTCCAGCCATGGCCGATGATATTGCAGCATCGGCCATGGCTGGATTGTAATATTTCACCAGTTTTTTAGGTGAAATATTACAAATCGCTCTGATTGGCAGCTTCACTTTCAACAGCCAATCAGAGCGATCGTAGCCACGGGGGGGTGAAGCCACCCCCCCTGGGCTAAACTACCACTCCCCCTGTCCCTGCAGATCGGGTGAAATGGGAGTTAACCCTTTCACCCGATCTGCAGGGACGCGATCTTTCCATGACGCATATGCTGCGTCATGGGTCGGATTGGCACCGACTTTCATGACTCAGCGTATGCGTCAAAGGTCGGGAAGGGGTTAATAACCCATCATGGCGACGTTTCTCTTGAGAAAGGCTCTCCATGAGCTGAAACGTCGCCATGATGGGCTATTAAAACCTGAACACTTTTTGAAACTTATTTGCAATGGTGTGCTGCCTCTGACTTTTTGGACTCTTATTATAAGGTTTGGTACATGCCTGAGGGGCTTTGCACTCTGAATTTGTTTTTCTGTGCTGCTCTCACTTTTTGCACCTGGTACAGAGGAGCGGAGCATGTGGCTGCATGTATTCCTATGCGGCCGCACGCTCCGATCTCAGTTCCGGGTGCAGAGCCGGGTTTTAAACATGCGAGACTCATCCGAGTTGCTCGCAAGTGAGTAGGAGCCCTTACTTTATAGGTAACATAGTAACATAGTTAGTAAGGCCGAAAAAAGACATTTGTCCATCCAGTTCAGCCTATATTCCATCATTATATTCCATCAGTTACAGAAGAAGAAGTAAGCAGGCTCCTTGCATCTTCTCGCCTGACCACTTGCACCAGTGACCCCATTCCGTCACATCTCCTCCAGTTCCTTTCCCCGGCTGTCACCTCTAACCTAACAAAAATATTCAACCTTTCCCTCACTTCCGGTATTTTTCCCTCCTCATTTAAGCATGCCATCATACATCCATTACTTAAAAAACCATCCCTCGATCAAAACTGTGCCGCTAATTATAGACCTGTCTCTAATCTTCCCTTCATCTCTAAACTCCTCGAACGCCTGGTCCACTCCCGTCTTACCCGCTATCTCTCAGATAACTCTCTTCTCAACCCTCTTCAATCTGGCTTCCGCTCTTTACACTCTACTGAAACTGCCCTCACTAAAGTCTCTAATGACCTACTAACAGCTAAATCTAATGGTCACTACTCCATGCTAATTCTCTTGGATCTCTCTGCAGCATTCGATACTGTGGATCATCAGCTCCTCCTCACTATGCTCCGATCCATCGGCCTCAAGGACACCGTTCTCTCCTGGTTCTCCTCCTATCTCTCTGACTGATCCTTCACTGTATGTTTTGCTGGTTCCTCCTCCTCTCACCTTCCCCTTACTGTTGGGGTTCCTCAAGGATCAGTCCTAGGCCCCCTCCTCTTCTCGTTGTATACTGCCCCTATCGGACAAACAATCAGTAGATTTGGTTTCCAGTACCATCTCTATGCTGACGACACCCAATTATACACTTCTTCTCCTGATATCACACCGACCTTTTTAGAAAACACCAGTGATTGTCTTACCGCTGTCTCTAACATCATGTCCTCCCTCTATCTGAAACTTAACCTGTCAAAAACTGAACTCCTCGTGTTCTCTCCCTCTACTAACCTACCTTTGCCTGACATTGCCATCTCCGTGTGCGGTTCCACCATTACTCCAAAGCAACATGCCCGCTGCCTTGGGGTCATCCTTGATTCTGACCTTTCATTCACCCCCCACATCCGATCACTGGCTCGCTCTTCTTACCTGCATCTCAAAAACATTTCTAGAATTCGCCCTTTTCTTACTTTCGACTCTGCAAAAACTCTTACTGTTTCACTTATTCATTCTCGTCTGGACTATTGTAACTCTCTACTAATCGGCCTCCCTCTTACCAAACTTTCCCCGCTCCAATCTGTCCTGAATGCTGCTGCCAGGATCATATTCCTCACCAACCGTTACACCGATGCCTCTACCTTGTGCCAGTCATTACACTGGCTACCCATCCACTCCAGAATCCAGTACAAAACTACTACCCTCATCCACAAAGCACTCCATGGCTCAGCACCACCCTGCATCTCCTCCCTGGTATCAGTCTACCACCCTACCCGTGCCCTCCGCTCCACTAATGACCTCAGGTTAGCATCCTCAATAATCAGAACCTCCCACTCCCGTCTCCAAGACTTTACACGTGCTGCGCCGATTCTTTGGAATGCACTACGTAGGTTAATACGATTAATCCCCAATCCCCACAGTTTTAAGCGTACCCTAAAAACTCATTTGTTCAGACTGGCCTACCACCTCAATGCATTAACCTAACGATCCCTGTGTGGCATATTTATAAAAAAAAAACAAAAAACAATCCGGTTCCTCGCATCATGTTCTCATTCACTTTATGCAGTTAATAGCCCTCTGTGTCTGTACTGCTACATACTTAGGCAGATAACTGGTTCATGCAGCTTTACATGAACACCCGAGCCTTACACTATGGCCGGTCCGAATAACTAAAGCAATTGTTACCATCCACCTCTCGTGTCTCCCCTTTTCCTCATAGTTTGTAAGCTTGCGAGCAGGGCCCTCATTCCTCTTGGTATCTGTTTTGACCTGTATTTCTGTTATGCTGTAATGTCTATTGTCTGTACAAGTCCCCTCTTTAATTTGTAAAGCGCTGCAGAATATGTTGGCGCTATATAAATAAAAATTATTATTATTATTATTATCCCCAGATCTACGTCCTTCTACAGAACCTAATAATTGTATGATACCATATTGTTCTGCTCCAGGAAGACATCCAGGCCTCTCTTGAACCCCTCGACTGAGTTCGCCATCACCACCTCCTCAGGCAAGCAATTCCAGATTCTCACCGCCCTAACAGTAAAGAATCCTCTTCTATGTTGGTGGAAAAACCTTCTATCCTCCAGAGGCAAAGAATTCCCCCTTGTGCCCGTCACCTTCCTTGGTATAAACAGATCCTCAGCGAGATATTTGTATTGTCCCCTTATATACTTATACATGGTTATTAGATCGCCCCTCAGTCGTCTTTTTTCTAGACTAAATAATCCTAATTTCGCTAATCTATCTGGGTATTGTTGTTCTCCCATCCCCTTTATTAAATTTGTTGCCCTCCTTTGTACTCTCTCTAGTTCCATTATATCCTTCCTAAGCACCGGTGCCCAAAACTGGACACAGTACTCCATGTGCGGTCTAACTAGGGATTTGTACAGAGGCAGTATAATGCTCTCATCATGTGTATCCAGACCTGTCTTAATGCACCCCATGATCCTGTTTGCCTTGGCAGCTGCTGCCTGGCACTGGCTGCTCCAGGTAAGTTTATCATTAACTAGGATCCCCAAGTCCTTCTCCCTGTCAGATTTACCCAGTGGTTTCCCGTTCAGTGTGTAATGGTGATATTGATTCCTTCTTCCCATGTGTATAACCTTACATTTATCATTGTTAAACCTCATCTGCCACCTTTCAGCCCAAGTTTCCAACTTATCCAGATCCATCTGTAGCAGAATACTATCTTCTCTTGTATTAACTGCTTTACATAGTTTTGTATCATCTGCAAATATCGATATTTTACTGTGTAAACCTTCTACCAGATCATTAATGAATATGTTGAAGAGAACAGGTCCCAATACCGACCCCTGCGGTACCCCACTGGTCACAGCGACCCAGTTAGAGACTATACCATTTATAACCACCCTCTGCTTTCTATCACTAAGCCAGTTACTAACCCATTTACACACATTTTCCCCCAGACCAAGCATTCTCATTTTGTGTACCAACCTCTTGTGCGGCACGGTATCAAACGCTTTGGAAAAATCGAGATATACCACGTCCAATGACTCACCGTGGTCCAGCCTATAGTCTACCTCTTCATAAAAACTGATTAGATTGGTTTGACAGTAGCGATTTCTCATAAACCCATGCTGATATGGAGTTACACAGTTATTCTCATTGAGATAATCCAGAATAACATCCTTCAGAAACCCTTCAAATATTTTACCAACAATAGAGGTTAGACTTACTGGCCTATAATTTCCAGGTTCACTTTTAGAGCCCTTTTTGAATATTGGCACCACATTTGCTATGCGCCAGTCCTGCAGAACAGACCCCGTCGCTATAGAGTCCCTAAAAATAAGAAATAATGGTTTATCTATTACATTACTTAGTTCTCTTAGTACTCGTGGGTGTATGCCATCCGGACCCGGAGATTTATCTATTTTAATCTTATTTAGTCGGTTTCGCACCTCTTCTTGGGTTAGATTGGTGACCCTTAATATAGGGTTTTCATTGTTTCTTGGGATTTCACCTAGCATTTCATTTTCCACCGTGAATACCGTGGAGAAGAAGGTGTTTAATATGTTAGCTCTTTCCTCGTCATCTACAACCATACTTTCCTCACAATTTTTTAAGGGGCCTACATTTTTAGTTTTTATTCTTTTACTATTGATATAGTTGAAGAACAGTTTGGCATTAGTTTTACTCTCCTTAGCAATGTGCTTCTCTGTTTCCTTTTTGGCAGATTTAATTAGTTTTTTAGATAAAGTATTTTTCTCCCTATAGTTTTTTAGAGCTTCAATGGTGCCATCCTGCTTTAGTAGTGCAAATGCTTTCTTTTTACTGTTAATTGCCTGTCTTACTTCTTTGTTTAGCCACATTGGGTTTTTCCTATTTCTAGTCCTTTTATTCCCACAAGGTATAAACCACTTACAGTGCCTATTTAGGATGTTCTTAAACATTTTCCATTTATTATCTGTATTCTTATTTCTGAGGATATTGTCCCAGTCTACCAGATTAAGGGCATCTCTAAGCTGGTCAAACTTTGCCTTCCTAAAGTTGTGTTTTTGTGACTCCCTGACAAGTCCCCCTAGTGAAAGACAGGTGAAACTGTACAATATTGTGGTCGCTATTTCCTAGATGCCCGACCACCTGCAGATTTGTTATTCTGTCAGGTCTATTAGATAGTATTAGGTCTAAAAGTGCTGCTCTTCTGGTTGGATTCTGCACCAATTATGAAAGATAATTTTTCTTGGTTATTAGCAGAAACCTGTTGCCTTTATGGGTTTCACAGGTTTCACTTTCCCAGTTAATATCCGGGTAGTTAAAGTCCCCCATAACCAGGACCTCATTATGGGTTGCAGCTTCATCTATCTGCTTTAGAAGTAGACTTTCCATGATTTCTGTTATATTTGGGGGTTTGTAACAGACCCCAATGAGAATTTTGTTACCATTTTTCCCTCCATGAATTTCGACCCATATGGACTCGACATCCTCATTCCCTTCGCTAATATCCTCCCTTAAAGTGGACTTTAAACAAGACTTTACATAGAGACAAACCCCTCCTTCACTCCGATTTTTACAATCCTTTCTAAACAGACTCTAACCCTGTAAGTTAACTGCCCAGTCATAGCTTTCATCTAACCATGTCTCGGTTATTCCCACTATGTCAAAGTTACCTGTAGATATTTCTGCTTCTAGTTCTTCCATCTTGTTTGTCAGGCTTCTGGCGTTTGCGAGCATGCAGTTTAGAGGATTTTGTTTTGTTCCAATCTCCTTGCTGTGGATTGTTTTAAAAATGTTCTTACCTCCCTTCTGAGTATGTTTTCCTGGGTCTTCTTTGTTCGAGTCTAATGTTTTTCTTTCCGTCCCCTCTTCTTCTAGTTTAATGCCCTCCTGATGAGTGTAGCGAGTAAAATGTAAATTGTTATTTTATACTATAAACTACTGACAACATGTCTCCGAATTTCCAAGCAATAAATTTTGTATTTATTTTTTGAAAATGAGAAATGGTCAAAGTAACAAAAAAATGCATTGCTTGCAGACCTCAAATAATGCAAAAAAAACAAGTTCATAAGCAGAAGGAATCAGCTATTTTTCCAGGATAACCTTGTATGCGGCTTGATTCATATGTCCTTCGCAAAGAACAACCTGCCCAATTCCAGCCTTGCTGAAGCATCCACAGAGCAACACCTGGTCGTCTAATGGTTAGACGGAGACCTGGAGAGGCGTACAAGCCACAGTGTCTTGCACCCACTGTGAAATTTGGTGGAGGATCGGTGATGATCTGGGGATGCTTCAGCAAGGCTGGAATTGGACAGGTTAATCTTTGAGAAGGACGTATGAATCAAGCCGCATACAAAGTTATCCTGTAAAAACAGTTGATTCCTTCTACTCAGGCAACGTTCCCCAACTCTGAGGACTGGTTTTTCCAGCAGGACAATGGGCCATGCCACACAGCTAGGTCAATCAAGGTGTGGATGAAGGACCACATCAAATTTCTGTTATGGGCAGCCCAATCTCCAGACCTGAACCCCATTGAAAACCTTTGGAATGTAATCAAGAGGATGATGGATAGTCACAAGCCATCGAACAAAGAAGAACTGCTTACATTTTTATGCCAGGAGTGGCATATGGTCACCCAAAGGCAGTGTGAAAGACTGGTGGAAAGCATGCCAAGACACATGTAAGCTGTGATTAAAAATCATGTTTATTCCACAAAATATTGATTTCTGAACTCTTCCTGAATTAAAACATTAGTATTGTTGTTTCTAAACGATTATGAACTTTTTTTGCATTATTTGAGGGTCTGAAAGCATTGTTTTTTTTTTTTGTTATTTTGACCATTTCTCATATTCAGAAAATAAATACAAAATTTATTGCTTGGAAATTCGGAGACTTGTTGTCAATAGTTTATAGAATAAAAGAACAATTTGCCCGACTAATCCACCTGTCCCCCCGCTATTCCCCGGCCTCTCCCCTCTGTCAATCCCTTCACTGGCTCCCCATTACCCAGAGACTCCAGTACAAAAGCCTAACCATGACATACAAAGCCATCCACAACCTGTCTCCTCTGTTGTGAATTCTGTTGTCGAACTCCCTCCTGTGGTCGTGAATGGTACTTCGGCGAGTTCTGTCTATGGGCTCCCTCTGGTGGCTGTGAGTGAAGCTTCTGCTTCTGAGGTTCCTTACACAGGTGACGTGGTTTATCCTTTGGTTGACTGCTCTATTTAACTCCTCTCAGATCGTTACTCCATGCCAGCTGTCAATATTTTTGCATTGGTTCAGTTCGCTCCTGGATCTCTCTGGTGACCTGCTTTCTCCTGCAGAAGCTAAGTTCCTGATAGTCATTATTTGTTCACTGTTTTCTTGTCCAGCTGGTTTTCATGATTTTGTCTTGCTAGCTGGAAGCTCTGGGATGCAGAGTGGCCCCTCCGCACCGTGAGTCGGTGCGGAGGTCTTTTTTTGCACACTCTCCGTGGTCTTTTGTAGGTTTTTGTGCTGATCGCAAAGTTACCTTTCCTATCCTCTGTCTATTTAGTAAGTCTGGCCTCCCTTTGCTGAAACCTGTTTCATTTCTGCGTTTGTGACTTTCATCTTTACTCACAGTCAATATATGTGGGGGGGTTCCTTTACCTTTGGGGAATTTCTCTGAGGCAAGGTAGGCTTTATTTTCTATCTCTAGGGCTAGATAGTTCTTAGGCTGTGATGAGGTGCCTAGGTCTGGTCAGGAGCGCTCCACGGCTATTTCTAGTGTGTGTGATAAAATTAGGGCTTGCGGTCAGCAGAGCTCCCACATCCCAGAGCTCGTCCTGTATGAGGTTTAACTATCAGGTGATTCCGGGTGCTCCTAACCACCAGGTCATAACACTCCTCCATACATGTGTGACCTCGTCTCCCGGTACTTTCCTGCATGCAACCTCCGATCCTCACAAGATCTCTTTCTCTACTCTCCTCTTATCTCATCTTCCCACAAACGCATACAAGATTTCTCTCGGGCATCACTCCCACTCTGGAACTCTCTACCGCAACATATCAGACTCTCACCTACCATCGAAACCTTCAAAAAGAACCTGAAGACCTACCTCTTCCGGCAAGCCTACAACCTGCAGTAACCACCGATCGACCAAACCGCTGCACGACCAGCTCTATCCTCACCTGTATCCTCACCCATCCCTTGTAGATTGTGAGCCTTCGTGGGCAGGGTCCTCTCTCCTCCTGTACCAGCTGTGACTTGTATTGTTCAAGATTATTGTACCTGTTTTTATTATGTATACCCCTCCTCACATTTAAAGGGAACTTGTCACTCCGTTTTTCAGTATGAGATAAAAATACTGTTAAATAGGGCCTGAGCTGTGCGTTACTATAGTGTATTTTGTGTACCCTGATTCCCCACCTATGCTGCCGAAATAACTTACCAAAGTCGCCGTTTTCGCCTGTCAATCAGGCTGGTCTGGTCAGATGGGCGTTGTGACATCGCTGTTTCTTCCCCTAGATCTTGCATATCTTTCCGTTGGTGGCGTAGTGGTTTGCGCATGCCCAACTTCTGAATCCAGTGTGCAGGCGAAGAAAAAACGCGCGATCGGCGCTATTTCCCTGGTGATTGGTGGGGGCGGACATCTTCCTGAGGCCGCGGGTGCGCATATGGAGTCCTCTGCTGCCCGGGGCTTCAGGAGAACGACCGCGGGATGCCGCACGTGCGCAG
The DNA here is from genome assembly GCF_032444005.1 of Ranitomeya imitator. Taxonomy (NCBI): domain Eukaryota; kingdom Metazoa; phylum Chordata; class Amphibia; order Anura; family Dendrobatidae; genus Ranitomeya; species Ranitomeya imitator. The sequence goes on from NC_091289.1 coordinate 60,259,156, forward strand.
ATGGAGATTGCACGTTCCGTGCCTTGGCTTGAGAAAGGCTCATTCAGAGCCAAAACGTTGCACGGAGATGTGGGTATAATAAAACCCTGCACATTATTTCTAAGAATTTGGAGTGCTGCCTGTTTTTGTGAAGTATATATATATATATATATATATTTGTCTAAGGGTTTTTCCGTCTGTCTGTCCTGGAAATCCTGGCACAGCATCGACGTAGAAATCCCGCGTCTCTGATTGGTCGAGGCCGCCAGGCCTCGACCAATCAGCAACGGGCACAGCGACGATGATGTCATAATGGTTGCCATGGCGACGATGTCATAAAGGTTGCCTCGACCAATCAGCGACGGGCACAGTCTGCCGCGAATTCTGGAATCATCATTGTCCATATACTACGGGGACATGCATATTCTAGAATACCCGATGCGTTAGAATCGGGCCACAATCTAGTATATATATATATATTGTAGGGATTAGCTCAGGTAAGCAATGGCAGGGCCGCAGTAATGAGGCAACACACAGGCTTCCAGTCAAAACTTCAGTGGTTTATTGTCACTTTAAACAGTCCGAGACAGAAAGTAAGAGGAAAAACCCAAACATACTCCAGCTTGGAGAACCACTGGTCTCAGACTCACCCTTACACGGGACGGGCTTAACTAAGCGGCTGCCAGGTCAGCGGCTTCCGCCAGGTGCCATTCCCAGAGCTGCTAACAGTCGTGTCACCAACCTTTGTGACATGTGTGGGAGAGAAAACAGTTCAGGCTTCTTCCAGCCTAGTCCCATCCCCAGAATAACATGTGCCAAACAAAAGAAACTCCATTACATAGTCTATAGCCACACCCACAGGTGAGTTATCCATCACATGGGCTGATCACATGATCGTGACATCACTACAGGTCCTCAACCTTAGGGAAATAACAGGCCAAAACTTATCCTGCTGGGAGAAACATATCTTCCGTCCAGCACTACACCTTTTAGTGCACCACATACCTCCCCCCTTTGTTCAACCCTTTTGGGGTGGACACATGACATACAGTGGACTCTGGACAGGGCATCTGCATTCCCCTGTAGTCTGCCAGCCCGATGTTATACTGAAAATTTAAAATTTTGCAGGGACAGAAACCACCTGGTGACTCGTGCATTTCTCTCCTTAGCTTGACTCATCCATGTAAGAGGGGAGTGATCTGTCACCAAGCGAAATTTCCTCCCCAGCAAATAATAACGAAGAGACTCAAGTGCCCATTTAATGGCCAGGCACTCTCTCTCTCCACAATACTGTACCTGCTTTTGGCTGGGGTAAGCTTCCGGCTTAAGAAACTAATGGGATGCTCTTCTCCGTTAATTTCTTGAGACAACACGGCACCCAGACCTATCTCAGAGGCATCGGTTTGCACGATGAACTCTCTTTTGAAATCAGGTGTAATCAGAACGGGTGTACCACACAGTACTGATTTTAACTTTACAAAGGCCCCTTCTAACTGATCATTCCATTGGACCATCACAGACTTCCTCCCTTTCAAACAGTCTGTTAAAGGCGCAAACAACATTGCAAAGTTGGGAACAAATCGCCTGTAATATCCCACTAGGCCTAAAAAGGCTTTTACCTGCTTTGTTGTGAGGGGACGGGACCAGTTCTGAATTGCCTCCACTTTGTTTATTTGGGGCTTAAGGACCCCTCTCCCAATGACATAACCCAAGTACCGAGCTTCCTCCATCCCTATGGAACACTTCTTTGGATTGGCTGTTAGCCCTGCTTGTCGAAGGGAGTCAACCACCGCCTGTACCTTGGGTAAGTGACTTTCCCAGTCTGCACTGTACACAATAATATCATCCAGATAGGCTGAGGCATAACGGCGATGGGGACGGAGGACAATATCCATTAGCCGTTGGAACGTCGCCGGCGCACCATGCAAACCAAAAGGTAAACCTTATACTGAAACAACCCTTCGGGCATTACAAAAGCCGTTTTTTCCTTAGCTGCCTTTGTTAGGGGCACCTGCCAATACCCTTTTGTAAGGTCAAGGGTTGTAAAATACCGTGCCTGCCCAAACCGTTCTATCAATTCATCCACCCGGGGCATGGGGTAAGCATCAAATTTTGAAACTTCATTAAGTTTTCTGAAGTCATTACAGAATCTTAGGGTCCCAACAGGCTTAGTTTAACAACTCTGCTGGCATCACAGCATGGCCTCACATCTCTCACACAATCTTACCCACTGCTCCAGGCCATGATGTGGTTTCTGCTTCATGCCAGCTCCATGTTCTGTGTCTCTGCTCTGTGCATGCTTCATGGCTATGTGTATAGGGGGCCGGCGCCTGAACTCTCTGGTTCTTATAGGAATCAGGTGCATCTGTCTAATCAGTTCCTGACCAATTATCAAGAGGCCTCCTGTATATAGTGCAGCTCCACCCTGTGGTCTGGGCCTGTGCAATGTGTTAGCTCAGTTAGTGTTTAGCTGCTGAGTTTGCCTGGCCTTGCTCTGAATTACTCCCTCTCTGGAGGCTTTTCTCTGTGCTATTGCCTTTATCTTGTAGTCCGCCCTCCAGGAGGCAGAATATCCTGGTCCCTGTGTCTTTGTCCCTGTGTCTTGTTCCATTGCCTTGTCTGTACTTTGTCTTTTCTCGGTCTCCTTGTCTGTGGCTTCCTTCCCTGCTTTGTCTTTCCTTGTGTTCTCAGTCTGCTTACACTCCGCAATCTTGCGGCTCTGCACTCAGACCTTGCTTTGCACTCTCTGGCTTTGCTCTGTGGCTCAGCTCTTTGCGGTTCTATCTGGCTCCGCTCTTTGCGGTTCTATGTGGCTCCACCTCCTGTATTTCTGCACTTGGCTCCGCCTCCAGCGTCTCCGCTCTTGGCGTTACCTCCAGCGTCTCCGCTTTTGGTTCCACCTCCAGGGTCTCCGCTCTTGGCTCCGCCTCCAGCGTCTCCGCTCTTGGCTCCGCCTCCAGCGTCTCCGCCCTTGGCTTCGCCTCTTGCGGCTCCGCCCTTGGCTCTGCCTTCTCCTTCTCTTCTCTTAGTTCCACCTTCTACTTGTTACTTAGTCCTCCTGTCTGAACAGGTTCCAACCTGTTTCACATACCTGCCTGCAGACCGGTCCCTACCGGTTCTTCCTATGTTCCAGCCGTACCCTCCTGCCTACCAGAGAGCCAGCCGTGTCCACCTGCCCGCCAGTGTCTCTGTTGTACCCGTCTGCCTGCCTGTGTCCCAGCCGTGCCCGCCTGTCAGCCAGAGTGCCAGCCGTGCTCGCTCCGTTCCTTAGTGTGATCAGCAGCCACAGCCAGACATCACCCTGGAGTGGCACCTGGTAGCTTCCTATTGCACAAGTCTGACCTCACCATCAGAGGCTCCAGCGAACACCTTGGAAGCTACTTAGTTATGCCCCTTCCAGGGAAGTTTGGTCTGTGGTCCAGTGGGGCCACACCCCCGTATGCCCGCGCCAACCAGTCTGGGCGCGTGCGTGACACTTAGGTATTAGGACTATTGGACTGGCCCAGTCACTTTGCGACTCTTCTATGACCCCTAATTGTAACATATTTTCCACCTCCTGGGATATGGCTTGTCGCCAAGCCTCAGGCACCCGATATGGCTTTAATCGGACTTTGGCCTGTGGCTCCATAACAATGTCATGTTGGATTATGGAGGTACGTCCAGGGAGTTCAGAAAAAACGTCCGTATTTCGGCTAACAAACTCCCGGACCTCCTGAACCTGTTTAGGAGACAATGTATCTGGTATTTTGACTACAGACAAGGCTTCTCCTGACTCACTCAGAGGTAATGGAGCCTTCTCTACAGAAAATGTAGGCAGTGGACTATTCCAGCCAAGGTGGTCT